>NC_056730.1:444141892-444246892 GCF_019279795.1 Protopterus annectens
ATGAAAAAATTATTACAGACGACAACATATAACCAATTTATGCCGGGGCTTCGCCCCCACACCCCCTTTACTTTATATACTAACTTCAGGATCACACAACAGTGGGGAATAGGCCATATATACCTTTCAATGAAATGTGTTTCAGTGAAATGGGTTTTCAGTGAAGTGAGCTTTCAGTGAACTGGGTTTTCAGTGAAGTGAGCTTTCAGTGAATATGTGTCAATGAATTAAGCTTCAATGAAATGAGTTTTCAATGAAATGATATAGACCCCTTGTAAAGTCCTCTAAAGTCAATTACAAAGCTAAACTAGCATCCTTCACTAAGGATAATCACAAGGCATTATTTAGCTACTTCAGAAATCTAAAAGGGAAGGCCTAGCTTTGTGCCAAACTAGTAGTGGATGGTATCACTCATCCTGACTCTGAGGATATTGCCAGCCTGCTAGCAGAAAGATTTGGTGCAAACTTCTTTCCTCTGTCCCCACCAGACATACCCCAAAGCATACCTGTCACCAGTCTTCTACCTATTGTCTCCAAAAATCAGGTAATAACCACACTCTTCATGGCCAAAAACATAGCATGTATGTGACTAGATAACATCCCAGGCTGCCTACTAAATTGCTTAAAACAGGACCTAGCAGAACTAATTGGCACTCTCTTCAACCAAATCTCGGTACTGACTTTGTCCCAGCAGAGTGGAAAACAGCAACAGTAATTCCCTTGCACAAAGGGGGTCCATAAACTGACCCTGGAAACTATAGACCTATAAGCCTAACCAGCCTTATCTGCAAGGCTATAGAGAGAATCATCATGGACCTTATCAATAAAGATATAGGTGATCTTCAAACTCTTGACCTGACCCAATTTGGCATCATTAAGGGTTGATCATGCTTAAACCTGGTGGACTTCTTCAAGAATGCCACAAAAGCCCTGGATAAAGGTAAAACAGTACATACAGCCTATCCTGACTTCGCCAAGGATTGTGACACAATTCTCTACTCAGACATCATTAAGAATCTCACCCAGCTGGGAACTAATCCCTATGTAACTAGAAGGGTAGCCAACTGGGTCACCAACAGAATGCATACAGTCAAAGTTGGGGATTCCTCATTTACCAGCAGACAAGTTACCAGTGGTGTACCAGAAGGATCTGTGCTAGGTCCCCTACCCTTTGGATTCTATATCTCGGAATTCCAGGTGAAAATAGATGGACTGCGGCTTACCAAATTCACCAATGACTGCAAACTGGGTGCAATTGTCCCACAATGGTGTTGACACAAAACAAAAAGGGCTTGGACAGACAAATGATTGGTGCCAAAGCCACAGACTTAAATTAGATGCATAAAATGCATTATCATCCCTTTCAGCAAAGGGGAAGTCCCTGCAAATTTGGGAACACAGGCTGACAGCAATCTTAATTTCAATCACCATGTATCCACAGTGGTAGGAAGGCCTTCTACATTGCACATCTCATAAGTAAGGGCATTACATCCAGAGCTAAGGATGTTATAACTCGACTGTACTCATCCCTCACCAGACCACTAATAGAGTACAACACTCTTTGATATGTACCTCACCAGACAGCTGCAGCCGCTGGAGAGACCTCAGAGGTTTCTCAGCAAGAAAATTCCGGGCCTTCAACACATGACCTGCATGGACAAACTGAAGGTCCTATCACTGTACTCTGTATCTTATAGGATGCTGAGAGACAACTTGTGCTTGGCCCACAGAGCAGTCTCAGACCCTGCCTTAATGGAAATGCTGCACATTTGGAAGTCAAATGGGACAAGATTCCCTTGCTCTAGGGATATGTCTCCCAGAGATGGCTACTCCTCTGGAACAAACCCCCAATTCACGTAAAACAGAGCTCCTCAATGATCCTATTTAAGCGTAACTTAGACAACTGAATGGGAGACCATAAATTTACCCCAATGGTGTTACCTATGTTCCTCTTGGATAAGGGCAGTCAGAGCTGATCATAGACTCACGCTTCAAATATAGTCCATAAAACTTGGCCAATAAAGGAACAAGGGTATAACATGGCTAGGCTTATAAAGGCCCTAGGACCAATAGCTTAGTAACCTCCTATGAACCTATGAACTTATGAACCCATTCCCAGATACTCATACATACACAGTATTAAAATAAGATGTATATAGGATTTCATCTTTGGCATAGTTCTGTTATGCTGGACCCATTCCTTTTTTCACCCCATTACTAAAATTGAAAAGGAATGAAAGAAACGTGAGTATTTTGCTGAAAAAGGCATACTGCAGGGGGAAAAATTACATAGTTTAGATTTTAAGATCAAGATAATATGTAAGTGATACAGCTAAAAGAAAGAAACATAACAAGCAAAAATCAACACAATCATAAATCAATAACAAAAGAAACTCTAGTATAGATTATGCACATAAAACAGCATCACCTTTCTTCAATAAGTATGCCTGCTGCAGTGAAATCTATGGTAGAAATACTCATTACACCTTTACAAGCAATGTATAATCAATTCAAAATAAAAGATCGTAGCAAAGTACTAAATGAAAACCGAAACAGGTGGTCCACGGTGGGCTGGGGGGTTGAGGACACAATGATGCAGTGCAAAATAAACCTGAGATCAGGCCTTCAAAGTCCCATGAAGTCAATACAGAAGAAAAATGGGAGCCTGTAAATATACATAACATCTAAGCAAATAAAGGTCCTACTTACATTAACCATAGTTAAAGTGTAATATAATATAGACACTTCTTAAATAAGCTCTTCACAAGCATTAACAAAAGAATTGCTTAACCTGCATATCATAAGTTAATAGCTGGTTAGTAGGCCAAGAGCAATGTTAAGCTTAGCCAAGCTTACTGTAAATTTAACAAAGTATGAATAGCATGTGTCAGTACCCCAAGGAATTTTATGGTTAAGATGTAGGCTTGTACACATCAAGTGTTCACAGGCTGTCCCTGTCTTTTTGGGACATAGGTACCAAACCAGGGGTTACTTTATGATTTCCCATCCATCAGTCCAAGTTATGCTTGAATAGTGTTAGGGATAAGCATTGTTTCACAAGAAAACTTGTTCTAGAGAAGGGGTAATCTTTGAGACACATACTTGTCCCTCTAACATGTCCTGATTATGTCACAGATAAGGTTTAAGTCCTTAAACAGGTATTTCTGATGCTGTTTATCAGATGTGCAACATATCTATCAATATGGGATGAGATGATGCCTTGCACACTAGGCATAGATCCCTGTACAGCAATCTGTAGAAAACTGAGTACAGGAATAGGATTCTGAGATGGCCTGCACCGGACTTTTTGTTTACTCCTTGTATTATTTTTGTGTGCAACTTTTGTGGTCTCTCAAGCTTTTGCAAGTGCCTGGTCAAGTACATACTAAGTGTATAGGGCTTACTCTCAAAATTCCGAATGTCATAATAAATTTGTTCAAAATGTCAAAGCTAAATTTTAACAGTCTGCATATTAATTAGCTAATAATTTGAAACTACATACAGACGATATCAAATTTGGCATTTTCAACATCCTAGATTTTTTTCCCTGCTGCCACTTCCCTGCCTGCTTTCCAGCAGTATGACCGTATGCAGATCAGTACTGCAAACTACTATAGTTAATGTTTTGCAGGGGGAAAGCCCCTCTGCACCCCATAAGCAAATTATATATTCCAACTCCGAGATCACACTACAGTGAGAAAAAGGGTAAATTTCCCAATCCGCACTGTACCATGATCTGTATTCATAAAGTTGACCTCATATTAGCGAACACACAGTGGCATTCACTAAAGGAGACTCAGTGAATTACAATTTGACAATATGGGAATCACCCAACACATACTTGACATACCTGTGTTCCCAAACTGCAATTCTACATTTTGATAGTAAACCGTGTATAGACTTAGCTGTTCCAGAGAGAATCAAATCCAGAGCCCAAGTAACAAAAGCCCTTTGGTGGACATCCAGCATCAACAAACTTTACAACAAATGCAAATGTTGTTGTCTAAGAAAACTAAGGTGAAGCTCCAACAATGGAAAAACACTCTCTTCAACCTCAACAGGCAAATAAGACAACTCATCAAATTCTCTAAGGGTAACTTTGAGAAAAACTTAGCAATCACAGCCAACGATAATCATAAGGCCTTTTACAGCTATGTAAGTAGCTTAAAGGGTAGGACCCAAGCATATGCCAAATTAGTGATGAGCAGTATCGCACAGGCACACTGATTCTGTAGAGGTAGCAAACCTGCTAGCAGACAGATTTGGTGAAATTTCACGCCCTTATCCCTTCCAAATTTATCACAAACCTTGCTTGCCCCTGACTTCCCCACACCCTACATATCCAAAAAACAGGTATTTAAAGCCTTGTCTAAGGCAAAAAACACAGCTTCCATGGGACCAGATGGTATCCCAGGCTATCTTCTAAACAAACTGAAACATGAACTAGCATCACCATTAAGTACCCTATTTAATCACAGTCTCAACACTGGCTTTGTTCCTGCAGAATAGAGAACAGCAACAGTTATTCCCCTCCACATAGGTGACCTAGCAACAGACTCAGGGAATTATAGACCCATAAGTCTGACCAGCCTCATCTGTAAAGCCATGGAACGTATCAGCATGGACCTCATAAATAAAGACATAGGCAACCACTAAACCCTGGATCTGATACAATTTGGCTTTATCAAGGGCAGATCCTGCCTGTTAAACCTGGGAGATTTCTTTAAAAATGTGACCTGGGCCATTGACAAGGGCAAATTGGTGCACACAGCATACCTTGACTTGGGAAAGGCCTTTGACACAATCCCACACTCATGCATTATGGATAAACTTAGCAAACTGAATGTAAACCCCTTTGTTGTAAGATGGGTTGCCAACTGGCTCACAAACCAGTCACACACTATCAAAGTGGGTGACTTCACATCAACCAACAAACCTGTCACCAGCAGGTTGGCACAATAGTCAGTGCTGGGCTCCTACTGTTTGGTATATACTTTTCAGAAGTTCAAGCTAAAACTAAGGGTTTGTGGCTGACCAAGTCTGCAGATGATTGCAAACTGGTTGCAATTACTGAATACCCAAAATATGTCAGTATACTTCAGGAGGGTTTTTATGCAGACCAATGACTGGTGTCTTATTCATGGTTTCAAACTGAATGAAAATAAATGCATCATAATTTCCTTCAGTAAAAACAATGTCCCTTCACACTATCAAATTAACAACAATACCCCATGTACCTATGAAATGGTAAGAGATTTGGGATCACAAGTAGACTAAGACCTTAACTTTGACCACTATGTGTCTACTGTAGTAAGGAAGGCTTTAAAACATAGGACATTTGATTAGCAAAGGAGTTTATAACCTCTCTATACTCATCACTAATCAGGTCCATAATTGAGTATAACTCCACTTTCAGCATGTATCGTACAAAGCACCTGCAGCATTGAAGAGACCTCAGAGGCTTCTAACTAAGAAGATCAAGGGACTCCAGCATGTGCCTTAAACAGACTGACTAAAGTCCCTGTCACTGTACTCAGTATGTTATAGACTTCTTAGGGGAGACTTATGCCAGGCTTACAGAGCAATCTCTGATCCAAACCTCATGAATTTGCTGCACATCCATAAATCAAATGGGATTTGAGCTACCCATTCCAGGGACCTAAATATGGCTTGTGACTTGAATAGGATGTGCTGGAGGGACAGATGTGTCTCCCAGTGACTGCCACATTTTTTGAATAGGCTGCCAATTTATGTGAAGTAGAGCACCTCTATGACACTGGATGAATGGATGGGGCACCGAAAATTCTTAATGGAAATAGTGCCCCATCCAGTGTCTAGACATGGGCAGTCATTAATAAATACACTCCTGGGTACTGACTACAGTATCTATGGTAGTACATTGGGATGAAATGGCTAGGTTTGAAATTACTTCTGGGTCAGTAGCCTAGTAGCCTCTTATGATCCTATGATCCTATAAAAGATGGATTACATTTGACGATCGTTCTGATCAGACCAATTATAGCACAACAATGACCTCCTTAGCCCTGGATGCTATGCCCCTACTTGTAAGTTGGTAGTCAAAGGTCAAGTTACTGACAACATGTGTTCCCAGATGCATGACAACTGATTCTAGTTTTAGTGGTGTATTATCATTGTGGCAATTTCTAGGGGTGGCTGGCTTTCCTAAGAGTACTGTTTTACATTTTTCACATTGAAATTTAGTCCACGGCTCTGGCATCAATTGTATGTCTGTACTGGGCCCTAAGGAAGGTCATCTGTGTATTTAGAAGATTCAATAGCCACACCTATTTTGCACTCATCTTCATACTTTATCAGCCAGAAGCCCTTGCCATTTATCTTGGCTTCAAAGAAGTAGATGCCAAAAAGAAGAGACCCCAGCATTGATTCCTGTGGGACTATACTTGTGACTGGCCCCTTTGTGGATGTGGAGTCTCCTCTACCAACTTTTTGCATCCTATCAGTGAACCAGTTGGCTATCCAGTGGGTGATATATAGGTTTATGCCTAATTTATTTTAAGTTTATCTACAATACTCAAGTGAGGTGTTGGTGAACTGTCTTGGACAGGTTCAAGTAGGCAGTGTGTACTGTTTTGCTCTTGTCCATAGTTTTAGTGACCTTCTTGAAGATGTCCACCAGGTTAAGTAGGCATGACCTACCTTTGACAAAACCTAAGTGACATATTTCAGCCTGACATATTTGATCTACAATCCAGAGAAATTCATTAGTTGCAGGCATAGTGTGACTTTTTCAACAAGTTATGGCTTTTTAACTGCAAGATGAACCACATGAAATATACTACTTCTAGGCATACTAGAGGAAGTATATGCAGGTCATAGTCAGAATAAAAACTACCTACATTCCTCCATTCCTCGCTATAATTAAAATCGTCGTACTCATACTATCATAGAATGTTTCAAGCAATGGGCAACTCCAAAAAAATACGATACCATGTCCTGCAGCAACCCAAGTTTTGGCACCTCCTAAAGGCCAAATGAAGACCTTTTGAGAGTTTAAAGAACTTTTCATGATTGAGAAAAAGTACATGGAGACAGTCATAGGCATAACACACCACATAGGAGATTTCATAAAAGCAGGGATTGCCAGTATAGTTAAAAATTGCATATCTTCCAATTGTACTGCTCTTTCTGATCTATAAAAGGCAAAAATAGAGGCATTGGGATCATAATAAAAGCTATTCAGATAAGAAAACATTTTAGACAGGTCCTTTTAAGATAAGACTTATCACCAGCTAAGTTGAAAACATGTTGAATTTAGGAGACATATTATTGCACAGCAAATATTTGTAAATAGTAATAATGCTGTATTGATGAAATGTCAGAACTGGAAGAGAGGGTGTTCAGAAGTTCTTATTTCTGACTCTGAAAATCAATGAATAAAGAGATAAAGACCCTTCCTATTCCAGCGAGTGATTGAGAAAATATCTCCAAGAAGAAGAGACATGGAAGCTATTAAAGGGAAAAGAAGAAGAAAAAAACAAGAACAATTCAGATCCAAGTTCTTCAACCCTCTGATGTGTCTCACAGCTAAGGTTGATAGCAATGTGTGTTGAGTGAACTGTGCTCGAAAGATCTCATCAGTAGTATAACTCAACAATATAAGAGTTCCAGCCAAGAACATGGTTCAAGAGTTAAGTACTACCAGAGTGGAATACACATAGAAAAACTTGAAAAGTAGTCACCATGTATTCCATTAGAAGAGTGAGTATCCTAAAGCCAACACAGCTTGGAAGCAAAGTGGGAAATGGCAGGCAATCGAACATAGCCATGATGCCTCAGAAAACCTGAAAGCTATTAATCCCACTTGTGCAAAAGTTCAGAAGTAAATTGAAAGGGGAAACTTAGGTGACATACATCACTTTACATAATGAACCATCTTTAGCAGAGTTAGCCTTAGTTCAAAAGGGAGATTCCACTGAAGCCATTGTTCAAGTTTCTCTGCAATGATCTGCTGAATATGTTGTTTGTTCAATTCCCGAGTCTCTGAGGGAGAGGGATTCAAAAAGATTAGCTCTAATATTGATGTATGATATATCGCCTTATGTTCATCAAACATAGCCTGGATGATATCTTGAGGGTTATGAGTGATTTGTTCAGTGATCAGATTGAAGAGTCATAATTGCAATGTCTTTGCATTTATCAGCTAACTTCCTTGCCAAGAATTTAGGTAATATCAGCCCTTTTTTCCACACAAATTACCTTCATCTTAATCATTGTTCTTGAATTTCACCGTATTACAATATTCTAAGTCTTTGTTTGGTCTCTTTCATCTTACCCAGACACATACCATCCATGAAAACCCTGTTATATAATATTTCTCTAGGATTTGGCTCCAACCCCATATTTTGCATTTGTGATTTGGTCTTTCTTATTTTTTTTAGTACTGAAGCAAAGCATCTGATACCTATTTTAAATATTATCCAGTGTGCCATTCATGTTACGTCCACCGCATCTGCTTTTACCCTATATCTGATTAATTAACCCTTCAAGTGTTTCCATTCATTTTCAGATTTAAAGAGCACTGGGTCAAACTTCCGAATAACAAAATGTTTTGTTATGTGTCACATGAGTCCAGGATAAGCCTACTATGTTCCAATAGACAGCTTATGATGTTCTATACCCATGACTAGTTGTTTCAACCTATGACTGTTAAGTCAGAAACTGATACAGGTAGCTGTAAACTGTTAATCCTTTAAAAAGCGAGATTATTGGTCTTTGAGTTGAAGCCACCCCTCCCAAAAAATAATTAATGCATTTTGATCCTTCTCTGCTGATATAGCATTGTGAAATTGTTGAGTATTCATAGGCTTGTCCTTTATAGAAGTCCCCTAAAATAATATCTGCATTTGGAGTTTGTGCCTTCAGAATTAATCATCATCCTGCTGAGTCCTTAATCATTTTCCACAAAATCCACTCTAGGTACTGAAAGGTAAACATGATAACCCCAACTTTTAGAAGACAAAGTCCTTGTCATACCACCTGTGAGTTTCTCATCAGACAATTATGTGAGCCTCGATCTGTCTAACTGTCTTAGTGACAACTAATAACCTGCAAGATGTGCATGAATTCCTGACATTTCTGTTGTAAAATCTAGTTTCAGACTTACATCTCACATTATATTTCTTGCTGTAAACATTATTAACAGCAATGCATCACAATGCTTCACATTGTTAACATTCCTAACATCTTAATACAGCCAATGTATGTGATTGGCCTAAAACAGAAGTGTTACTTTAAAATATATTGCAAACCTTGACAATTACTGCCACATAATAATGCAAGTAGAGTAAAATAATGTCACAGTTAATACGAATGACAAGACAAACCATTTAATCTGAGTAGCCTAATATGTCCTAAAATATGTGATAGACCATTGTTAAGAAAATAAAAAAGTATCTCTTCTGAAAAGTAATATAATGTGGGCAGAAACAATCACATGTGTAGAGCTCAATTCTTCTTGACATGGAAACTAGGGATTAAGATATCCTTGCATATCACTGCCAGGTCATTATTCAGCGTTATTAGAAAGATGTGAAGTTGTTTGCCCACAGATATGCAGTATAAATCCCAGATGCACCCTGTATCATGCTAACAGTCATTGGGATGGTTTCTGGAATATTCCTTCATATACTTTGCAGTAAGATAAAAATTGCATGATGCAAGGCAGGAATTACAGGGCTATGGAGTTTTATGTAGTTCGACATACAACATGCATCCATTGTAATATGTAGTTATACTGATCTCCTCTTGTGAAACCTTTTAATAGGTAACCCAAAGTCAAGTGCACATCCAAATCCAGAGAGCTAAAGGAAAAAACTCTGATTAAAGTCATACCTTCCATAAATCTATCAATACCATCCACTGGCAAATGGTATTTCAATTCCTCAACTTAAAAACAGAACATATTCCATTTAATCTTGCTTTGTAAACTTTAAACAGTAAAACCAAATAAAGCATAGTAAGCATTGTAATACCTAAAACCAAAGCACAAACATGAGAAATAAATTATGGTGTTATAAATAAAGGAATAAAGGTAAGGCACTCCGTAATGTCAAGACCAAAAGCAAATTTATTTTGCAAGCACCAAATTATGTGCTTTTGTCTATAGGTAGACCTCTGCAGAATATGGTAACACTTTAAAATGTTATTTTAAATAACTCTGAGCAACCAATCAGAACAAAGAAAAGATGCATGTGAAAATAAACTAATTTGTGCAAACATTGAACCAAATTAATGCACAACTGAGAATGTACACAGCTAAGAAAATATGTACAGCTATAAAAATTGAGTCTCTGAAATGCAGTAAAAATCTTGAATGTCATAGAAAACAAATATTGTGTCTATAATAATTAACGTTTGGCTGCTTTTAAAGCTAAGGTTCTACTGGTAGAAACCTTACCATTATTCACTGGATATCTATCAGCACCTGGCCTCATTTAGCCCATTAATTCACAATACTCTAATCTCTCTTCCCACAAATCCACCTCCCCCCTCTTTCTTCTCTCTTCTTCTCTTAACTCTTCTCCTTCTGTTCATTTCTCCCCTATATCTCATCCCTACTAACACCCACAGGTATCCCAGGTACTTTGTGCCCTGCTGTCATATTTCTACAGTAGGAACAAATATATTTGTAAATATTTATTTATGTTTTATAACTTTTATTTGTTGATTTTTATAAATTGTATCTTTAAATGCTATGTTCTTATCTGTACTTCTGTTTTACTATGTAAACTATTACTTTGATCATGAGTATTGTGTTTATGGAGCTTTTCTCCCCAGGACTCCATTGAAAATGGGTTCTTCTTGGGCCAATGGACCATCCTGGTAAACCAACTGCAAATAAATAAATGCAAAAACATTAAATATGTTGAAATGTAAGCATGTAATTGCATGTTACTGAGAGCATTATTGATGTAATCCCTGTGAATGTCATAATCATGCTCATAAATGCATTTATTTAACACTGTCTCTGTCTTTCTAGCATAAAAAAGCCAGACATGTAGCATACTTTGCCAAATATAGAATGCCAGTGGTCCCACAATTATATTTATCACTAATATTCACAAAACTATCATTTTCAATATATATAAGCAATATCAACTTGCATTGTTTACAAAACCTGCATCTGTTGGTGCCAGGCATGTTTCTGTTTTTAACTTTAGTAGGTTTACTATGCTCAGATATGTATGTTTTTTTAATTACTAGCTTTCTTCTAAACTGACCCCAAGCAGGTTCCCAAGCATTTTGGTATGAGCATTGACTTGATCAAAGGCCACAAAAATGAAGAGATTACATAGGAAAAGGAGGGCTATAAGAATAAGCAGGAGTCTCTTTCCCCAAGTCCAAATCACCATCTGAACATGCCGTGCAAGAATGATAGCATTGCTATATCCACTGGTGTTGATATCAGCAACTCCAATAATAATAATGATTTTTTAAACTATTATCCTCTCTTGTGGTGGCTGCAGCACATAGCAAAACAAGACAGGAACCAACAGAACTTCAACATGGCTCCCCAATATTGCACAGCAAGGAAGCACACGAAGGATGCATAGAGACAATGTCCTATGAGGAGGGACTTGTCTCAGTTTTCACACACAATTTTTTTGGAATGACACTGACAGTAAAACTGTTGTGTTAACCAAAGATAATTTCAAGATTCTAAATTATACTTTTGTGGATAATACTGATGATTGCTATTTGACATTGATTTCACATCGTTTAAGTTTTGGTCCCACATTTAAAATTGATATTGCTGACAATTTACTGTAGCTACATTATTTTGTTTGTAAGTTGAATTTGCTTTGTTGTATAATCAATCTACCCTTATTGATAACATCACTTATAACTTTGCATCAGTAAAGTACATTTAGCCACCCCCATTCAAGGTGTATCTAGAAGTTTATATTTTGTACTCATACCTCATGCTTTTGCCCTCACCACCCACCTATCTTTTAAAAAATATACTTAACTCTCAAAATGCTGCCCTGTGCACTTCAGAAAGAGGCACTTTATTTTCAATTGTTGGTAATTGCAACCATAAAATGGCTACTTTAAAGGTGCATTATTCTCAGGAAAGCATATGATATATATCCTTGTATAGTATACAATAGTTCAGACAGTTTTAAACATTCTGTGCTGTTTGAACTGCAAAGTTTCTGAGAGACGCTCAGAAAAAAATGTACTCACTTCAATACGAGTATGCCTAGCTATACCTTTGCCCCCATTTCATCCTATTTTAAATGTGTTTGCTGGGTTGGTTGAGGATGATATCCAAAAAAGTTTTAGTATAAACAGTGGTTTTGCACATTTTAATTTATCAGTTAAGGAAAGGAAGTTACATGAATTATCTACTGATAAGTTTATTAGGCTGATAAAGCCTAATAAAAGGGGAAACATCTTCCTTATGAACACCGTCAGCTATGTTGGGAAAATGAATTAAATATTAAATAATTGTACAACTTATATGGAAGCATCTGTTAATGAAATTAACATATTATACAGTAGAATTAATATGATTTTAGATGAATTATTGCTTGAGTATAGAATTACTGTGCAGACGTATACATTTTGAAATGAATAAACCAATTGTTCTTACAATACTTGCCCTATCATAGATGCAGGAAGTTAAATAATGGAGCCATTAGCAATATTTATGGATACCATGACAAAAACCTTTATTATCAGGATTTAAGTATTTATTGAAAGTTTTGTGACATTTTTAAGTAAGTTGTCTTTTCAGATACTTGTTGTAGAGGGAATGTTCGTAACTTCGAATGCTGTAAATTTATTTTTTTCAGTTCTACACAGTATCATGCCATAAACTTTTGTGTAAGTGTAAACTTTTTACTAATAGTGTCATTAACATTATTTCTGAATTTATGAAGAGTGTGCCATTGAACAATTTTATTTATTTTGAATAGGAATATTATTGGGAAGTAACTTTTTTAACTTAGGATGCTACATGTGTACCAAGCTGTTCTAA
Organism: Protopterus annectens; assembly: GCF_019279795.1. Classification (NCBI taxonomy): domain Eukaryota; kingdom Metazoa; phylum Chordata; order Ceratodontiformes; family Protopteridae; genus Protopterus; species Protopterus annectens. The sequence continues at coordinate 444,154,917 of NC_056730.1, forward strand.
TATACTATTGACTTAATGGGAAAATTTTTTAAATTTAACTTGGTGTTTGTGGGTTGTTGGAATGCCTGTTTTTGAATTCTGGAATCTATTTTTATTTACTGGATCAGTACAAATGATATTTATGGGGTATACAGGGGCTCATACTGAACTTTTACAATTCACTTACCGCACTTTGAGAATTTAAATTAATTATCTGCATATTTTGGTTTCTGAAGACACCATTATTGAGTGTTTCCATGCTGCTATATGTAGGAAACCAATTAGTTGTAATAAATTCTTAGTTATGAAAGTAACTATCCGTTTCATTAAACAGTTTGGAAAAGGAACAATTTGTCTGTTTAGCAGGGATTTTGACATGAAATACTTCATGTTGGAATGTATGAAATTAAGGGATATATTTTCAGAATTAGACCTAAGAAGACTGGTACCAATCTAACTTATTAGATAATATTTATAATGTAGTTTAAAAGAAATGAAGTGCTTGTCTATATACTACCTTACTAGGCAAACAAGTTTTGTTAGTCAGTTCTGGAAGATCTAATGTATATCATTGTCGTACTATGACTTTGCAATATAATTCATGGAGTAACTATTATTAAGGAAAATAGCTAGTTACTGAAATAATTTTCAACACTTCCCTGAGATAGCAACCTCCTCAGGGTTTGTTTACAAGAAAGCTAGTAATGTAAAAAAACATATGTCAGTGTAGTAAATCAAGTAAGGTTAGTAGGTCTGCTTTATATTCTACTTGAAGAATAAATCTCTGTTAATTCTGAGTGAGTTGTATGACATTGTTTGTTTTCCCGGCAAACCCTGAACACTATGTGTGCCTTTGTTGTGGCTTGTAGTGTTTTTCTGGGCAACATAGTCACATGCGCTGAGTTTTATTTTTGATTATATTTTAAAAAGTTTGCAACATGTCCATCTTTTTATGCTGGAAAGATAGAGGGGGTATTGAAGAAATGCATTTATGAACATGATTATGGCATACACATGAATTACATCAATAATGCACTTATTAAGCATGCCACTAGGTGACCAGATTTCAAGATATTTAAATTTTTAGTACTTGAAAAGGTTGTGAGAAATCCCAGAGGAGGTTTGTGGGAAGAGAGATTAGAGTATTGTGAATTAATTGAATAACTGAGACCAGGTGCTGATAGATATCTAGGGAATAATGATAACATATCATTTACTGCTAAGTGTTAAGTGGTTTGATTAAAATCAGCACCTCTAAACAGAGTTCATGGTTCTGTGTGTGTGTATCTTTCTGCATGCATGTACATTTGTCTGTGTGTGTGTTTTTGTGCATGCACACATGCTCGTGTGTGTGTGTGTGTGTGTGTGTGTGTGTGTGTGTGTGTGTGTGTGTGTGTGTGTATTTGTGCATGCAAGTGCATTTGTTTGTGTGTGAATTGTTGTGCATGCACATGACCGTGCACGTGCTGTATGTGTGTACCTCTACATGCACACACACACACGTGTGTGTGTGTGTGTGTGTGTGTGTGTGTGTGTGTGTGTGTTTGTATGTGTGTGTAAGCACACATGGCTACACTGGGTGTTGTTGGGCTGGGAGGGGTGGAAGAGGCCAATCCTTCCATCTGTAGAAGAACATGGTCAGCAAATTCTTGGTGACTGACTGATGATTCCCAGCACTGATTGTTTTGATGTACAGTGGCAGTTTTTGCTGGAACTCATTATGTTTCTTGAAGAGGTAGTTCGTTACAAAGGGCTACTGCTGTTGCTGGTGCAGATATATGCCACTCATATAAGTATTGCTGTAGAATCCAGTTGAGCAGTGGGAAGAAATATATAACAGTGCCAATGTGATACTATACTACAAGCAGTAATATATAACAGAGCTCATGGGACGCTATACTACAAACAGTGATATATATATACCAGTGCCCATGGGACACTGTACTACAAACAGTGATATATACCAGTGCCCATGGGACACTGTGCTACAAACAGTGATATATACCAGTGCCGATGGGACACTGTACTGCAAACAGTGATATATAACAGTGCCCATGAGATGCTATACTACAAACAGTGATATATAACAGTGCCCATGAGATGCTATACTACAAACAGTGATATATAACAGTGCCCATGAGACACTATACTATAAACAGTAATATATAACAGTGCCCATGAGACACTATACTACAAACAGTAATATATAACAGCGCCAATCATATATAACAGTGCCCATGGGACACTATACTACAAACAGTAATATATAACAGTGCCCATGGACAATAAACTACAAACAGTATTATACAACAACCCCCCATTAATATTCCAAAACATGCACACTGATTGGTCAGCATGCATGTTGTAAATCAAGACTTATACTAATGGAAAAAGGTCCGGTCACCTGGACTTTTTCCATTAGTATAAGTCTTTTTTTTTGTTGGACAGCAACGGAGAACGGAAGACCTCTGTTGCTGTTATCTCGCTATGTTAAATGAGTTTAACATAGCAAGATATCTTAAAAAAAAGCAACGGAGATCTTCCTTTCTCCGTTGCTTTTTTTAAAGTTGTCTCGCTATGTTAAATGAGTTTAACATAAGGAGACACATTTTTAAAAGCAACGGAGATCTTCCTTTCTCCATTGCTTCCACACACAGTTCTGATGTACTGCGTAACCATACTGGACAGCTGTGGAAGGGCAGCAAGGAGGCATTATACAATGCCATTATTTAAGAAAAGTAAGTATTTTTTTTTCTTAAATAATGGCATTGTATAATAGCAATAATCCACTTCGCCCTCGTGAACAAACCACACCAACCGTGGGTAAATCCAGCATTACCCACACCCAGGCATGGGTTATTGCTTAAATATATAACAGTGCCCATGGGACACTATACTACAAACAGTAATATATAACAGTGCCCATGGGAGACTACACTGCAAACAGTATAACAGTGCCCATGGGACACTATAGTACAAACAGTAATATATGATAGTACCCATCGGACACTATACTACAAACAGTGATATATAACAGTGCCCACGGGACACTATAGCACAAGCAGTAATATATAACAGTGTCCATGGACACTATACTACAAACAGTAATATGTAACAGTGCCCATGGGACACTATACTACATTTGTTAGCACGATGCAGTAGAGGGCAAGTTTCAGGCTTGTCCTTCTGGCAAATATGCTGAAAATATACAGACATGAGTCTAGCTTAGAATATAGTAAACATAAATTTCAGCACTGATGTTCAAAATAAAGATAGACTAGTATTGTTCAAAGAAATTTTTATAAAACAGCTTACTTTTATTTCAACTCTTAAACCAGATATAGGAATGCATGGCTGAGCTAAATCACTCTACTGCTTTCATAGCAAAGTAGTGTTTATGTTTACATCCAGGTATGACTTTAAGCTGTTAGCATGTTCACATTTCTTCTTGATATGTACTTTGTTTACTGAGGTACCCAGGCCATGACTTAAATAGCTACAAGGTGAGAGTTCATTTACCTGATTGTGAAATAATCAAATAGAATAAATATGTAGAGGCAAGCTGTCACTTAATGTAATATAATGTAACTTAAGGCAATGATTAGCTTATCTTAAACATTTGGAAGTAGCTAGCATTTTGAGATTATACTGGTAAATGTGTTCACATATGGGATGTAGACGGTACAGTATGAAGCGCATTTTATCAGTTCACACATACAAACACACGCGCATGCGCGTGCACACACACACACACACACACACACATACACACACATGGGTGCACATATACACACACACACACACACACACACACACACACACACACACACACACACACACACACACACACACACACCTGGGTGCACATATACACACACACACACACACACACACACTCACACACACACACACACACACACACACACACACACACACACACACACACACACACACATTATGAGCTGTCTGTAGAGGTTACAGACAGATTATAGTGCTTGGTAAACATAAACAGCAATACAACAGGTCACAGAACATATATGCAGTGCATCATCAGGTATTTTGCATAGCTTCTCTGATCAGTTTCTCACATACAACAAATGTTGTTTGGAAACAAATTGATTTGTCCACAGACACTTTAAGTAGTTATCTTCTTAGGGGAAGGGTAGGTAAAGGGGATTTAAAGGTATGGGGAGAGATGTTGGGGTTGGATGGGAAGTGGAAGGAGTTTAGTGGAATAGTGGGCAGGAAAGAGTTAAGCTTAGATGAATGGTTTCTGGGGAGGAATTGAGGTAAGTTTAAGCAGGGGTTAAGGTGGTTTTATATGAGAGTAGCAGAGTTGTGAGATCAGATTTAGGCATAAACTTGCTGAGTTTCAGACTTCATACTCTTCAGAGAATTCATTGCAATTAATATATTTGCTCCAGTGCCGGGGTTAGAGGAACTGATGAAATATTGGCTCGTATGTTGAAAAGGTCTGGTAGAGTTGCTGGTGTTAGGGCGGATATGCAATGGCCAATGACAAGACAGGTTCTTAAGGTTTTGTTGAGGGGTTTAGAGTTATTGACTGGAGACTCAGTGGATTACAGTTTGTAGGTGACACTGTCACTATAGATGTGTAATGGAGTGGTTAGGGTGTCAAAGTTGTTGGGGTCCCTGGTGTGGCAAGATATGAGTGTATTTCCTGCATCAGTAGAAATATGGTTGCTTAGATCTAAAATGGACCATATGGGAAGGGTGTGCAGATTGTTTAGGCAAAGGATAGAGATGAGTCAATGTGCCCAATGTGATGGGCTGGGAGGCTACAGCTGTTACATACTGGGATTCCACAGGACTTGGTGTTTCGATCAAAAGGGGTAGAGTGATAACAAGAAACCAGTTTGTGTGTGTAATGATAAAGGCTTTTCAGTACTTTGTTTTTCAGGAAGAGAGGTTTTCTACTCGACATTTTGACATTTTGCATTGGAAGGGCTTTTGATTTAGAAAGAGAATGTAGGTCAGTGGAGGTTATCAAGACAGTAAGGTTGTTGGACTTCAGATGCCTTTTTGTCTTATATTAGATAATTGGTTAATTTGGTTGCCTCTATTTTTTTTTTTTTGCATTTTGGGTCATTCCTTTATATACTGGGTAGTGAAATTGGCTAGGCTGGATCACAACAAGCTGTGTTTACATTGTTATGAGTGGACAGTCCTATGGCATGGTATCACAGGCCTCAGATGGCATCAACTTATGGAGGAGTTTACCAATGTACGGTTACAGTTTGGGATCCCATGAGTTTTAGTGGTTCATTTAGCAGGTTACAATTTGTGTGTCATTCCAAAATGGCAGTTGGTGTTTAGGATATTGGAGGAATTAACTACTTTAAAGAGGAGATTTCTGGGTATGAGTATTGTGTGGTCTGAAATAGTACTAAGTTTGTTTTAAAGGAATGCGAGCAGTTTTATAGGTATTCGGCAGGCCCATCAGTTTATTAAACTTAGGTTGTCAAGGCATTTGGTGAAGTTGGGTATTCATATGATAGATCACAGGGACTTTGATGATAGGGAACCGATTTGGTTTAAGGGGGATGGAGTGCACCTCAGTGAGTTAGGACTGGATTTATTTAACGTACACCTGGCTTTGTTATTGGAAGGTTTGGTGAACGTCTTGCAGTAAGGGAGGGGGAACAGCCTGTGTCCAGTTGGTGGGTAGAGAAGAGCGACAGCTTGTCCCTCCTCTGTTCCCCCTCTGGAGTTGGGTGTTGCATTGGCAAGGATGCTTTTTGGGTATGGAAGCGAGCAGTGGTACACTGCTTCTGATAAGTGAGACTGAGCAAGCAAATGAGGTATTGAGGTAACAATGCTTATTTTGTGGCAGGGTGAGTGGGATACACTGCCCTGTTAAATTGTTACATGGATGTTCATGCTGTGATTAATAAATCTATGAATGCTGTTCAATAAAAGCTCTGATTAAGAATGTTTTGATAAAAGGTCATCATATGCCATTTTAGTGTGGTGTGATTTAGTTGAAGGGGATCAGAACAAATATGGTTTGGAAACAAACTAATTTGTCCAGAGATACTTTACGTAGTTATCTTGTTAGGGTAAGCATAGTTAAAGGAGATTTAAAGGTCTGAGGAGAGATGTTGGGGTTGAATAGGAAGTGGAAGGAGTTTTGTAGAACAGTGGGAAAGAAAGGTTAAGCTTAGATAGATGACTGTTAGGGAGGAAGTGATGTAAGTGTAAGAAGAGGTTAACATAGTTTTATGTGAGAGTAGCAGAGTTGGGAGATCAGATTAAGGCGTAAACTAGCTGACTGCCCCCCCCCCCCATCTCTTTTGTATGGTATTGAGGAACTTGGTTAAATTCATATGTTTGTACCTCTTCTGTTCCCCCTCTGGTGTGGCATGTTGGATTGGCATGCAGACTGGCTGAGTATGAAAGTGAGCAGTGGTACTCTGCTTCTGATAAGTGAGAGACTGAGATAACACTGCATATTTTGTGGCAGGTTGAGTGGGATACACTGCCCTTTATGCTGTGTTTAATAAACCTATAAATGCTGCTCAATAAAAGTTGTGATTAAGAATGTTTTAATAAAAGGTCATTATATGCCATTTTGGTGTGGTGCGATTTATTTGAAGGGAATCAGGACAAATGTGTTTTACTCACTGTTTGCTTTTTTTTACAATTCCAGTGAGTGTGAGCTAAAGCTTGCTGCAAGCACTGTCAGGGGATGGAAAGATTCTCCAAAGAAAATATCAGTCTTGTCCTTCTGGATACAGTGTTCTGTAAAGACAACTTATGCCCCTTGAAAAGTCTACGGATAGAACTCCCCAGTACGCTGTATGATTAGCGGCCTATTCCAGAACTGAGCTCAGGTGCTACCTTGTCGATCATTCAATATAGCCTAATGAAGTTGTTCTTTCATACACTTTCCTTGCTTGAAACTAGCTAGCTGGTGAGGATCAAGACATCTATTTAGACAAGTAAGCATGACGTATTATGAATATGTAATAAATCATAACAATTTTGACCAGTAATTTAAATACATTATTTGATAGGATGATTAGCAAAAGCTGCTAACCATGACTGGTCTAACAAGTGTTGAGGCAGGCCTAGAATAACGTTTGAATTTACCAATGTTAAACTCCAGGCTGGTCAAACTGTATGATGCACAGGAGACACTCCAGGTGCAGTTAACCTTTGACAAGATCCCTGTTCAAATTATAGCTAGCTACAGACCCCAAAATTTGACTCAAAATGTCCACTCCACCTATCTGGACCTCTTCAAATCTATCAAGATTCACCCCTTTACCCTGATCCTCGGTGACTTTAATTACCCAACCATAGACTGGAAAAGTTACTCATGGTAGAACACAAATGCTTAGAGATTCCTCAATTTTGCCAATGCAAATGCCTTGGAACAGCTAGTTGATAACCCCACAAGAGGTGATAATATCTTGGACTTGGTATTAACCAACATGAATAACCACTGCAGCACCCCTACAGTATCATCCTCCCTGGTGAGATCCGACCATAAAGCGGTCACTTTCAAAGTCACCATCTCCCCTGACCCCTTCTAGCTAGGGTCAAACAAAAAAAATTCTCCAAAGCTGATTACAACCTCCTGAGGAATGGTATAAACAGCTTCACAGCCCCCTCCCCCACTGCAGGAATTGGCACCAATGTCTAAATCTACACCAAAGTACTATACAAGCATTTATATAGATGCATGGAATCAGGAATACCTGAGAGGACAAAATCATCCTCCGCAAGGAAGAGTAAACCTGTCTAGTGGACATCTGCAATAAATAAACTATATAACTAAAGGAAAAAATTGCTGTCCAGGACCAAGAAGGAGCAGGTACCCAATTGGAAGCAATCTCTCCTTAGCCTGACCAAGCAAATAAGAGTACTATTGAAATCCTCTGAAGCCAACTTTGAGTCCAAATTGGCCACATATACTAAAGATAATCATAAGACCTTCTTCACATATGTCCCCAGTCTCAAAGGAAGCACCCAGATCTGTTCAGAACTGGTGGTCAAGGGCATCACATATACAAATGCTGTAGATATAGCCAATCTACTGGTTGGCAGATTCAGCAAAAACTTCTCTCCTCTGCACCCCCCATTAGTAAATCAGGACATCCCCAGTACCGGACCCCCATCCCTTATCTCTAGGAAACAGGTCATCAATGTCCTCTGAAAGGCAAAAAATACTGCCTCTATGGGACCCAATAACATCCCAGGCTGCATCCTACATGAACTCAGGCATGAACCTGCAGCATCAGCCAACACCCTATTCAACCAAAGCCTGAGTACTGGCTTTGTCCCAGCCAAGTAGAGGACAGCCACTGTCATCCCTGTACACAAAGGTAGAGTGTCCACCAATCTAGGAAATTATAGACCCATCAGCCTAACTAGCCTGATCTGCAAGGCCATGGAACAGATTATCATGGACCTCATTAACAGGGACATTGGCAACCTGCAAACACTTGACCCCACACAGTTTGGCTTTGTCAGGGGGAGGTCACATCTGTTTAATTTGGTCGACGTCTTTAAGACAGTCACCAAAGCCATGGATGAGGGGAAGACGGTGCACACCACCTACCTTGACCTGGCCAAAGCCTTAAACACTATTCCTCACTTGGGCATAGTAGATAAACTCTTTCAACTAGGCATAAATCCGTATGTTACCAGATGGGTAGCAAACTGGCTCACTGGTAGAACCCACCTAATCAAAATAGGGGAAGCCACCTCAAGCAGTAGATGTGTAACGAGTGGGGTACCCCAGGGATCAGTCTTGGGGCCTCTGTTATTCAGGATATACTTTTCTGAGGTGCAGGCCAAAACCAGTGGGCTATGGCTGACCAAGTTTGCAGATGACTGCAAGCTGGGCACTGTCATCAATTCCCCAAGTGATGTGGACGTCCTCTAAGAGGGTCTCATCCAAACAAATGACTAGTGCCAGAAACATGCCCTCAAGCTGAATACCAAAAAATGCATCATCATCCCCATTGGGGAGAGTGATGTCCCCACATATCAGATTAATAACAATGTCCTAAGTACACAATAAGTAGTGAGAGATTTGGGCACCCAGTTTGATAGCAACCTGACTTTTGACCACCATGTTGCTTTCGTTGTATGGAAAGCTTTCTACATGGTCCACCTCATAAGTAAGTGTATCTCATCCAGGGACAAAGAGGTCATAAGATTCCCTTATAAGGCCAATTATAGAGTACAATGCCCCTTTGGCATGTACCTCACAAAGCAACTGCAGCAGCTGGAGAGACCACAGAGGCTCCTTACCAGGAGAATACAAGGCCTCAAACATCTACCCTATACAGTTAGGCTAAAAGCCCTGTCCCTCTACTCAGTTTCATGCAGACTCCTCAGAGGTGACCTCTGTCTGGCATACAAAGCAATCTCAGACTCTGCCTCGATGGGGCTGTTGCATATCCGTAAGTCAAGCTCCACTCGAGCAACCTGTATGCGCGACCTCAACCTGGTCTGTGATATCAATAGAACTTGTTGGCAGGACAGATTTGTGTCCCAGAGACTCCCCCATCTGTGGAATAGACTCTGTTTCCACATCAAGCAGAGTACCTCATTATCCCTTTTTAAGTGCAACCTGGATAACTGGATGGGAAACAGAAAATACACTCCTGGGATTCCACCTGTGTCCCTGCTGGACAGGGGCTCTGGGTTCTGACTTGTCTAAACATGAGCTAAACTCTTGGCTAGGCCTATAAGGGCTTCAGGGCCAATAGCCTAGTATCCTCCTATGATCCTATGATCGAATGTTCTGAAAAGTAGAGATAGAAATTGCATTTAATGCTTATACTAGCAACATGATTGTGCTAATAAATATCTGTAAATCAAACAGCCCTCATTGATTTAGACATGATTTTAGTGTGTTCTTTGGAATGTCATAAAAAACTGTGTAGTATTTTTCTGGCTGTGTCCATACATTGTTTCCATTGTAGGATCTATTTCTCAAGTATTGAAGAGGCAGTCCTGTATCTGTTCCCTCCCACTGGGATGGATGAACCAGCATTGGCTGCTCATTCACATCCTCCCCATCAATTCTTCCTGCTTCTGAGTCAGTACTGGATCTCAGGTTATCTGAGTCATAATCAGGCCTTCATCCTTCTGTACCCCATTGCAACGGTCATCTAGCTGATGCTTCATCTTGTTGAAAACCAGGGAAATGTAGGAGAGGCCTGGTAGGGACAATCATATCACATGTTATCCTCATTAATATTGTCAGAGAAGATGATATAGGGAAAACAATTGCCAGCTGTGCTTCAGAGCAACAGTATTAAGACAGATTGCTATGTTCCATAGTAGAGTAAAAATAACTTGTCCAGTTAATCAGTCAACTGAGTTAATAAGTACCATTCACATACCAGCTATCGTAGGAAAATGACAAACATTCTTTCTTTTATTGTGTTTAAACATTCCCATCAGTTGAAAAATATGTTATCTGACCAACTTCATAAACACTGTTAAGAGCATTTACTGTAACTGCTACAAATGACTGGTTAGGGTAACATGAGTCAGACTGCTAGTGCATGGTCAGGCATCTGCCCACATTACCAGCAAGAAAGCCAAAAACATTCCTGGGAAAGGGGTGGTAAGAGTTGAATGTCATGAGGCCACTTTATTTATCTATGAAGGAGTAATGGAAATACATTGGTGCTGTAAAACTCCCTGGCTGAGGCTAGAAAGAACTGCAGTGCACCACCAAACTTCATATTGGGGGAACCTTCAAACTCCTTGAACTGTATTGATCGCACTGTACAGGTACTCATGCTAAACTACCACATGCTGAGTCCCAAGCAGACAGGGCTCATCAAGTAAAAACATATAGCTACAGATGCTCAGTATAATAGACCCAGCTGCTCCCAGCTTCCCTTGCATGTACAGGGAGAGAGTCAACCTGGACAGCCAAGAAGCTTCCTTCTTTGAGAAGGAGGATCTACCTTGCAATAGGACAAGATGGGTATTTCTATTTCTGTTTTTCAGACACCAGAGGCTAAGGGTGCTAAACAGCATCTCCTTCTTAGATTTTAATCTTTATCAATCTCAACCTAGCTTCCTAGAAGACCTTACTAACTACTTTAACTTTAGATCACACCTTAAAGAATATCTTGTCTAGCAAACAAATATTCTGGCCACATCATGTAAAACAGCTTCGTAATCTGGACTGTACAATACTAAAAGCAAACATCATCATCTATGGCTCTGCTTTTTTTCAGATGGTGTGAAAACTACTGTTTTATTTTCAAACAGTTATATAATTAGCTGCCTTTTGGATGCTGAAACTTTTATTACAGTTTACTCAGACTGCAGTACTATATATTGCATGCCTACTGTATATTAGATTTTTTTGACTGCATTGTTTGTTGATATATCTGTTATCTCTGTACCACCTGGGCTGGACCAGATACTGGTCCATTATGATCAGTGCCTTACCCCAGTAAATTAACAAACAAGCAAAGAGGCAAATAAACAAGCACATATGCATACATAAATTAATCTTTCTATGTTGTAGTGTGGAAATGTGAAAGATGGGGGACAGACATGAAGCATTAATTAACATTTGTTTAACAGGAAAGTCTGACTGGGCCAAGAAAAGCCTCTTTTCAGTAGAGGCCAAGGGAGAAAAGCTCCACAGTTAAGAACTTGTAGTATAGTATAGTATAGTATAGTATAGTATAGTATAGTATAGTATAGTATAGTATAGTATAGTGGCAGGATTACAGAAAAAAAGCAGCAGTTAGAATTACATTTTTTAAACAAAAAACATATTTATTAAACCATCACTTACTACATAGGCAATCATACATTTATATAAATGAAAACAAACCACACTGTCACCAACACAATCCTACATAAGCATTTACATCACAAACCATACTGACACACTCCCATTTGCAAACATTATACATTACTTATAATCTGCCTAATTTTTCTCAAACATTACATAGCTCATTTAAGTCTTGACACCTTTTAAACTTAATTCCTACATTGTATGTATTGTTCCCAAAATTCCTATTTTTTTTTCCTATGTAGTTTGCTCCTACCCCTTTCTAAAGACCTCAGTTCCAGTTGTTTATCTCTGTTACTGTATTCACTACTTCCAGTATAGTTGGTTTAGATTTTGGTTTCCATTTTCTAGTAATTGCTTTTTCTGGGCAGGTACCATACAACAGTCCAAACAGCTTGTTTCAGAGATTCCTAAACTTAAGTTTTGGAAAACATCTCTGCCATCATCTTCACAATGCAGCAGGTTGTTGCAGCTGCATGAATTTATCCTTTACCAGCCGTGTTAAATAATTTGTGCCATAAGCATGAATCTATATTTACTGTGTGGCAGCTGGTACAGAGGGCTAAGGCTGTGAGCAGAAGTTTCTGTGACAGAGGGTCTGATTCCCTCAGCCTTCATTTTATTAACTTAATTTGGTAACTGTGGTTGAGTATAGATCATTTCTGACCAGTTTCAGTCAATAGTATGACCATGTACACTGAGTACATAAGATAAAAAAAAACATGAAATGTTTTTGAATAAAATACAAAAAAAAAGTGTGATGCTAAGAATACAAATGCACATAAACCAGTAAAGTCAGAGGTTAAAAATACACTGATATCAATATGCATTTTAGTACAACACTTCTTTTACATTTAGGACATTAGAGCAATATATATAAGCTTGCATATTGAAGTTTGAGGTGGGAGAACTGAAGCAATGGAAACTAGTATAACAGTTAAGTTAGAGGAGATATATTAGTTGATTTAGATTATGAGGTCTGTTGGGTTGCAAAATCATTTAGCTTAAGTAGATTAGGTTTTAGCATTCAGTGGAAATTGTGAGTAAAATAAGTATTTTTAGATTGGGGTAAGAAGGACTGCTATACTTTGGGAGTAAGAGCTGAGAATGTTTGGGCAGAGGAATGAAGTTTGGAAAGTGAGATTTGTGTTAAAGGACCAGTAAGATTCAATTTCTGAGATTATGTGTGGAGGTTTGTCTTATTAGATTTGAGGTCAAAAGAGAGATTGTAATTCATGTGTTGACCCCTTTTTGTTTAGTATTCTGGAGATTAAAGGAAAGTAAGAATTTTGTAAGGAGATAGGAATGTTTGTGAGCAAATCAGTGGCTTTATTTGGATTAGTGATGTTTGGAACAGGTGTTCAACTAAGGGAAGTCAGAAAAATGCAATGTTCATGTAGCAGCTTGAAAAGTTGCAAGCTTAGTAGTAGTAGGTCTGCTCTTTGCTTAGCTGGGAAACTGCTTTTTCCAGCAATATACACCAGTGTCTATTTCTTGGGGAATGTGAGTTAAAGCTATAAATTTTATTTTCTAGTGTTTAAACGGTAGTTGAGTTTTTAGCAGGTGTTGCATGAGACAAGCGGGAGGAAGAATTTGGTTTGCTGGGCTTCCTTTACCTATTGCAGCTCTGGTTAGTTATGACAGAAAAGGAGATATTTTTGATGTCCAGAATAAAAGGGGACTCTGATTTTTACCTGTGTTTTTTTCCAGATGAATGATGACGTTGAGTGAAAAGTCTACACAGAGATAAAGGTGCATGAAGGAGGACACCTGTTCCATGTGAAAGGTCTTGTGGTCATAGATTGTTATAGTATGAGGGGATTTGTTGTTATTTACATGTTGCAAATGACAATGCTTTTATTTTTGACCATTCATTGAGGCAGAGAAGATCAGATTGTTATCAGTCTTGTAATCTAGCTAATGAGTGAGTAGAGCTGTAGAGGATCATGTTCTCAAAGTACAAAAGACAGAGGTAATCCAAAAGGCTTGAGTCAAATCTGGTATCCCACCTTTGACCCAGAGGGTGACAGGGCTAACAAAAACAGAGTATAAAGGATTTTTCCAGAAAATTACTTTAACTAGCAGATCTAAGAGATTCTCTCTGTCTCTCTCTCTCTGATACCTTCCCTGTTAGATAAATAAAGACACATTGTTGAAGTTTCAAGTAGTTTATTCAGTTAAATAGGTAGATAGATGTGTTCTTTTTGAAATACATAACATTAAACAGGTCAGTTATTTAAAGTCAGTTACAGACAATGGTGAGAGGATCCATGGGAGCTGATTGGAGGAAAATTTGGAAGATGGAAAACAAGGAGTCAATCCCAAAGCTTAGAGGTTAGTCCTTTATTTGAATATTCCTGAAATACCCATGAGGGTCTACCAACTCAGAAACCTGTAGAACCTAATTCTTAGTTACAAGGTTTTTATTTTTATTTTTAATAAACAAAACATGACAACACACCATGAGCTACCACTATAGAATGATATTTAAGAAAACACTTTCCCCTGAGCTTCATCAGGTCCATCTAATAGAGTAATTTACACTTTGATCATTGAAAATGCCTCCTTTTACAAGGCCATCACCAGACTTTATTAAACTGTTTTGTAACTCATATGAGAGGCTTTGTCTGGCTCTGTGGGGCTCATATTAATGGAACTAATTAAGAAAGTTTTATAACAGAACTTTTTCCAGTCTGACTTGTCCTTATCAATGCTTGTATTTCGTGTAAATCAGAGGCTGTGCCCACTTCTACGGTGCTCATATCTGCTGAAATACATTATAAAAGACTGATCTTCTCTTTTATAGCAAAAATGTTTACAGTGCCTGCTTGTATGAAGCTCATATACATGAATAATTTAACCAGTCCACACTCTTCTTCCTGATGATGGCAGCCCTTTTTATATGCAGGGGAGGTAGCCACTTAGAGCTGCACTAAGTGACTCTCATTTTTTTGAACAATACATGCATCCAGAGAAATAGCTCATGGTAGAAACGAGTCACAGTGCTCATTTTTACAGAGCTCATAAATGTGCACAAGTAGATGGGAAAATGCAATTAAAGTCCAAGACCTCAGAACCTTTTGTATAGCTTTCTGTACCCATGAAATAAAATACTCCAAGTGGTGAACTGCAGAGTGTAAAAAGAACTTCAATAGAAATAAGAATCTCACATCTTCTTTGTTCATAAGTAAACTGCTTATGGTGTAAAGAATGCAGCTGTGTGGAGTGGGTGCCCTGGGATAACAATTTCTGTTGCACAGCAGATTACAGAAATGTTGTTAAATGCAGGCCAGGTGTCTAGACAATCTATACCTCATTGCTGTGAGATAGTTTCAGTGAGAGGGAGAATGTTCCTGGTCTCAGAGAATGGTTATATGGTGTTCCAGTCTGGGATTTTCACTATCAGGGTTCTTCCCAAATCTAGCTGTTAATGAGGGCTCTTCTGTTCAGATTCTTCCATTCTTCTGGTTCCAGGTGATGAAGTCAGTGCAAGAGGTGGTAAGGGCTGGAAACTAAAAGGGATTAGGTGGAAAGGCAACTAACCAATCTCTTGAAAGCTGAGGTGGTGCCATAGGACCTGGGTGGGGTTCGATGATGTAAGGGGCTGATGTGATTAGTACGGATGTGGGCTGCCAATCAAACACAGAGTCCAGTGTTTGGCCCCCTTTTCTCACTCCGAACAACATAAGGAAAGTCCGCGTCCCAAACGAGTAGCAGAAATATTTTCATAGGTTCATAGGTTCATAGGTAGGTATTAGGCTATCGGCCCAAGGGCCTATGTAAGCCTAGCCAACAAGGTTCCCTGGCTTACGCCACCCAAGAAATTTATTTTCCTGTGCCACTGTCAAGCAGAGACACTGAAGTGATCCCCGGGGTGTATTTCCTATTTCCCATCCACTCATCAAGATTTTTCTTGAAGAGTGCTAATGAAGAACTTTGCTTGATATAGATGGGTAGCCTGTTCCAGAGTATGGGAAGTCTCTGGGACAGGAATCTATCCATCCAGCATGTCCTGTTTATTGTGGTGACAAGGTTTAGGTCCCTAGAGTGTGTAGCTCGGAGGGATTGGGATTTCCTTAGGTGTAGCATGTCCAACAGCTCTGGGTTTGACATAGCTTTATATGTTAGGCAGAGATCACCTCAGAGTAGGTGATATGCTATGGAGTAAAGCTGGAATTATTTGAGGCGGTCAGTGTAAGGCATTTGTTTGAGGCCAGTAATCCTCTTTGTGAGGTACTTCTGTGGCCTTTCCAGCTTCTGCAGATGTCTTGTGAGGTACATTCCAAAAGGGGCATTGTACTCTATAATGGGTCTAATGAGTGTCGAGTAGAGTGGAACAATGACCTCTTTTTTCCTGGATGAGAATCCTTTTATGATGAGGTGTGCCACGTAGAAGGACATCCTGACTTCTGTGGTGATGTGACTATCAAAGGAGAGACTACTGTCCACCTGGGTCCCAAGGTGTCTTATCACACATTTGGTGTTAAGTAGATTGCTGCCTATGTGGTAGTTCATGGGTACAGAGTTTTTACTAAAGGGGATGACACTGCACTTTTTGGCATTGAGCTTGAGGCCATGGCTCTGACACCAGGCATCTGTCTCAGCGAGGCCCTTCTGTAGGATGTCCACATCATTTGGGGACTTGACTATGGCTCCTAGTTTGCAGTCATCTGTGAACTTTGTTAGCCAGAGGCCTTCTGTGTTAGCCTGTACTTCAAAGAAGTAGATACCAAACAGGAGGGGTCCCAGGATGGAACTCTGTGGTACTCCACTTGTCACTGCTTTGAGGTCAGATTTGGAGTCTACAACTTTTACAGTGCAGGTTCTGTCAATGAATCAGTTGGCAACCCATCTTGTGACATAGGGATTTATACCTAGTTTAGTGAGTTTAGCTATAATTCCAGAATGAGGGATGGTGTCAAATGCCTTGGTGAGGTCAAGATAGGCTGTGTGAACTACCTTACCCTCATCTACGGCTTTGGTGACTGCCTCAAAGAAGTCGATCAAGTTCAGGAGGCATGATCTGCCTTTCACAAACCTGAACTGGGTGAGATCCAGAGTTTGGAGGCTACCAATGTCTTTGTTTATGAGTTCCATGATGATACGTTCCATGGCCTTGCAGACCAGGCTCATCAGGCTAATAGGTCGATAGTTCCCGGGATCAGTGGTGGCTCCCCTTTTGTGGAGTGGGATAACTGTTGCCTTGCACCATTCACTGTGCACAAAGCCTGATGCGAGGCTATTATTGAACATGGTGCTTAAGTGGGGAGCCAGTTCGGTCTGTAGTTTGTGTAAAACATAGCCTGGGATGTTGTCTGGTCCCATAGATGCTGTGTTTTTGGCTTTAGAGAGTGCATCTTTTACCTGCATAGTTGTGATTACAGGGACTCTGCATTCTTCCTGTATAGATATGGGCCCTTTAGGGGGTGGGGGGTGGGGTAAAGTTAGCACTGAACCTATCTGCCAGGATGTTGGCAATATCAGTTGGTTCTGTATTTTTCATGCCGTTGTGCTGTAACTCAGAGCAGATCTGGGTGTTGCCATCGAGATTCTTGACATAGCTATAGAATGCTTTGTGGTTGTCCTTAGAATTAGTGGCAATTTTGTTTTCATAGCTAGCTTTGGAGGATCTTATAAGGGATCTCAGCTTCATACTGAGGCTGACCAGGGAGCTCCTCCACTCATGGGATTTTACTCTCTTTTGCAACAGTTTCTTCCTTCTCTTGTACAGTTTGTTTATGGCAGGGGACCACCAGATTGGCTTCCTTTTTTCAGAGGATAGCGTCTTGGTTCTGTTTGGAATAGCACAATCCATGCACTCGTGTAAGTGCTTATAGAGTGTATTTGTGTAGGATTCAGCAGTTGTAACTGTATTGTCCATCTGCATGGGTGTCATGAAGTTCACCACTTCTTTCTTAAGAAGCATGAAGTTGGCTTTGGGGAAATTTTTTACCGTGGTGTCCTTAATGGGAGGTGAGGGTGGGATGTGGATATCAGGGGTGATTAGCTTATGGTCGAATCAGACCAACGAGGAGTTGACTTCAGGTGTGGAACACCAGTCACTCATGTTGGTAATGACTAGGTCTAGGATATTGTTGCTTCTGGTGGGGGTGTGGATAAGTTGATCCAGGGCATTGTAGTTTATGAATTCCAGAAAGCGCTGAGCTAAGGAGTTGGTACATGAGTAGTTTTCCCAGTTAATGGTGGGGTAGTTGAAGTCGCCCATTATTAGGGTGTTTTGTTGAATCCTAATAATTTCCAGTACATCAAGAAAAGAGGAGTGGGAATCCTGGGGCATGGTGGGGTATCTGTAGCAAGCTACAATTTGGATTGTAGTTTTGCCCAGAGTTAGTTGCACTTGGGTAACCTCGGATGCGTTGTGCTGAGCTACTAGCCTGGAGGTATTAATATCCTTAATGAATATGGACACACCTCCGCCTTTGGTGTTTCAGTCCAGGTTACATGGCCAAAAAATGTGGTATGAGTTATAGCCTGGTAGTGCAGGGGTGCTCTCTGGAGCCTTGAACCAGGTCTCAATCACAGCACAGATATTGATGTTCCTCATTTTAAGGAGTACCTCGAGTGAGTGCATTTTGAGATTTAGACTTCTAGCATTGAGTAGCATTACCCTCAGTTTTTTTGCTTGCCTGTTCCTGTTACGGTGGTGAATTTGTTATTTGAACCTTGCCTAAAAAAGGCACTATAGGGGCAGCAAGAGCCTTAGCTAGTATCTGGAATCCCAGGGTCGACAGGTGCAGGCCATCTGTGGCAAAGCATTGTGGTCTGTCGACCATGTCATCCCAAGCAGACAGATACAGGATCTCCTTAGAATGACACCAGAAGCTTAGCCAATTGTTGAAGTCAATCATTTTGTCCTTGTACTGCGGTATCATTCTTTGGGATGGCAGAATGCTACTCAGGGCTAGGGTCATACCTGCCTGGGCTACAAGATCGGAGAGCTCTTCCATGATTCTTTTCATGTAGTTCAGGGAAGTATGTCTCAGGTCATTCACACCAACATGGACAATGACAGAGTCATATTTGTACTTGTTGTGGAGTTACCTGATTGCGTGGGTTATGTGGTAGATCCTGGCACCCAACAGGCAGCTGACAGTAACCTTCTCCTTGTTTAGCCTGGTGAGTGGGACATCAATGTGCCTGACTATAGAGTCACCTATGACTAGTGTGTTGGGTACATTGTTTTGCCTTATTGGCTGTGGTTGAGTGGCACACTGAGCCTGTGGGCTATGTGTCATTTGGGTTGTGTTGGGGGATGGAGGTTGCTTACGTTTCTGCTTTGGAGGTCTCTGTTGCTTAGACAGATTGTTATTGAGAGCCTCTGCGAATGTTTTTGTGTTACTATGTGTAGATTTTGGTGATGTAGATTTAGTGAGACTATGTGATGAGTGTGGCGGAGAGCAAATGTTTACCTTCTCCTCATGACTGTCAAGTTTAATCTTAGTTGAAGAAAGCTTTACCTCCAGTTTGGCTAGATAAGTGCATCTCTCACAGGTTGTAGTGTTGGGTGGTAGGAGGAGAGGGTTGTCTGTGTACATGAGGCAATTTCGACATTGCCTCAAGATGCCCAGATTCTTCAGATAGACAGGAGATAACACTGGGAGCTGACCCTTGGACATGCCTGAATAAAAAACTATTTTCCTCTAGATAAGTGAGGAAAGTGAGTACAAGAGCTGTTTTTCTCTAAGCAAGTGAGAAAAGTAAGTACAAAAGCTGTTTTCCTCTAGGCAATGAGGAAGGTTGAGTGCTATAGTAATTATTAGTTTATTTAGTGCTTACAACTTCTGAACACGTGCTGAGCATGAATAAGCAAATTTAAGTGCTAAAACTAAGAATCTGTATCTGCACTAGACGAGTTACAGGACAGAAACAACCACTCCACCTCCCATCGACCCCTCCTTCCATTCCATAAATCCTTTTTTTCTTTCCTTCCCCCTCCTCTATACCACTGCTCCCCTCTTTAAACTACCCCTTCTATTCTCTGACTACTTCAAATCCCACTCATTACTCATTTCTCTTAGCCTTTGCATTCTTCTATCTTTAGTCTACAAAGATCTACCTACCGACTACCAAAATTACACTGCAAACATCCACCTCAGCTAGTTAGAACACTACCTCTAGCCTTCCAAAATTTCAAATTAGATATACTAACCAACTCATTTCCTAAAAGCTGGCAATGAATTCGGACTTTCAAACCTAACTGCTTTTATGCCATTTAAGTTATCTTCAAATACTGCAAACTATTCATCTGTGTGTAAATGAAATGACCATGTTACCTACACCTGTCAAAGGTTTTTACTTTGTAATTCTCAAATGAAAATGTTAAGGAAATGTTTTACTTTCTGTTTTTAAATCACAAATATTTACTTTGTACTTCTCTAATGTAAATGTAAATCAAATGACCGTTGTACCAATGGGATTGTACCAATGCTCTCTCAAATGTTTTACATATTGTTAACTGTATTTGTTTGAGGAGCTTTGCTCCCTGGGCCTCTGCTGAAAATGGGTTCCTGACCCAGTTAGACTTTCCCGGTCAACAAATGCCATATAAATAAATAAATACACAAATAAATAAATAAATAAATAATTGAAAGTTGCTTTTTAATTTTGTGCACATCATGAGGTAAAAAGAATTTTCAAACTCATGACAGTTACTGTTTAGATGCGTCTATATCACATAATCGAACTTTTAAAAGTTGGAACGTCATATGGTCGACACCATAAGTTCGAAAATGTAATAAAGAAAAATAAACCAAAGAAAAAAACCTACCTGAACAGTTTAAAGTAGGGGGGGCAAGCCCCCCTGCACACCCCATGGTGGGGGGGACTATGCCCCCCACTCCCCGCTCTTTAAATATACCAACTCCGAGATCTTCCCATTCCGCACTGTATGGAGATCTCCGTTGAAACGTTCTAACTTTTAAAAGTTTGATCATATGGTGTTGACCATATGACATTCAAACTTTTAAGAATTTGACAATGTGATATAGACCCATATAGATTTGTACCCATCTTGAGATAACAAATAAATAAATAGAGTGTCTTGTTTATCATGTTACTAGATCACCAGATAAACCATACTAAATAAGGTGTAGTGATCTGCATATCTAATTTCTTGACTGGCCTTTTCATATTATCAGCAGCAATTAGACTTCATTAACAGTTCATGCCCAAATGCTGGGTTAAACAGTGCAGGTGTTTTAGCTGTATGATTTGTGGTTTAGTTTCCTGAATGCAAGCATGCCTTTAATGGAAATGTTTGAGTTTAGACCAGAGTGGTAGTGGGCATCCAGCCTGATCTGCCAGCTTAACTCCATTTTTTTGAGGATGGCATTTTTGTTTCCTTAGAGTGGGCCCATAGCAAGCTGCGGTGGTGGTGCTGCGGTAGCATTGTCACCTCACAGTAAGACTTTGTCCTGTTCGATTCTCAGCTACAGCGTCTTCTGTGTGGAGACATGCGTGAATGGGCATACCTTTGTTGAAGGTTGTGTGTCTGGGCTGGCAACTCGGCACGTAAAAATCTACTGCCAATCATTAGTGGACCAGAGTTCCACTGTGGCGACCCCTAACCGGGAAAAGCTGAAAGACACAACAACAAGAGTGGGCCCATAGTGAACTTGTCCATGATGTGAAAGTGGAAACCCTCATGATCTGGGAAATCACGGCGGTGCTTCACTAGTTGTGTTTTGAGGATCTGGAGTCTGATATCAGACAAGTGGTATACTACCCTGATTTTGAACTTCATCACAGTTTTCCCTATGTAAAAACAACTGCAGCCAGTAAACTGTGTATGGCATATCACAAAAGCAGTGTTGCAATTACCATAACTAGTGCTGTTTATTTTGTCTCCTGAATACTGGAAAAAAGTAGTAGACCTTGTTGTTCATGTATTTGTAGTAAGTAGAAAAAAAGGAAGCACAGTGGTAAGTTCCTGTGTTGTCCACCTGCGATCTGAATTTGTATTCTACCCAGATCCTAATGTTCCTGGCTCTCTTGAAAACAAAACAAGGATAGGGTCCTAGGACATTACTGTCTGTAATCACCACCCAATTCTCAGTCATGATCTTTCTATTGTTTTGTGATCTATTGTATGAGTTATGCTTCTTTTTCTTTTGGCCTCCTGTGGATCCTAGTGTTGCTTTCTGCTGAGCCCTAGGATTCTCCCAGGAGGGTCCCCTCAAAATTGGGTTTGCTGCCTCTTTTAAAGTTCTGATATGGTTAAGCATGGAATTTAGTAATCTTTTGCTGTACCTCCTAGCCATGAAGTCCTAGTGTAGTCCGAATAGATTTGTGATGAGATCTCTAAGCTCTTTGGAAACATGCAATTCTCATCCCCTAAGATTTTATCATTTTTCTCATAGTGATCTGGAGATGCATGCCTTTACTATGCATTAGCATATTAACCCTGGTTGGTTTTCTGAAAAGTTTATTGGAGAGGAATTTCTTTTCAGTGTCACTGGATATGGTTATGTCTAAAAAGCTGACCAAAGACTTACTGAGAGAGGTTATGAATCTCAGGAAGCCAGTGGAATTACTGATACAGTTGTAAAAATCATTAAATGTGACTTCACCCCCTTCCCAGATGATAAATATTTTGTCAATGAAATGGAGATAGTATTGCACTGATGCAAAATAGGGGTTTTGGTACACTGCCTTCCTCTCTTTTTCTCACTTTCCAAGAGCTGTATTAGCCAGTCTTGAGGCAGCGGCCATCCCTGTAGCTATTACAATAGTCTGTTTATAAAAAAATCTTGTTAAACACAAAGTAGTTGTTCCTAAGGGTTACCTCCAATAACCTTCCTAGAACTTCTATGCCTCCTGTTAGTACAGTCCTGTCCTTTTTATATGTCTCCATTACAACTTCAATATGGTAGCTGTGTGGAGGTACTGTATAAAGTACTTCCACATCTATTGTGACCAGGATTGTGAATCACTGGTTATAACTTCTCTATTTTTTTCCAGAAAATTCAGAGAGTCGAAAATAAAAGACATTGGGCTCTGTCATTGGTTTTATCTTGTCATCAAGGTAGATGGATATTGTCTCAGTTATGGAACCACTACTTGCCACTACTGGTCTGTAGGGAGAATCAGAGATATTCTTATGGGGTTTTGGGTTCCCAAAGAAGCTTTGTATTCTTGCGTGGGGGGTGGTCAAAAAGTAAAAAAGCTTGGCATCTAGTAAGTCATCCTCATGCAACATTCTCAGTTGCTCTCTCAAATGATTGCGAGCAACATGCACAATGTTAGAATCACTTTTACTGTAAAACCTATTATTGTCAAGCATTGCCTCAATCTTGCAGTTATAATCAGCTGTATCTGTGACTAAAATGCATCCCTCATTATCTACTTTCATGACTCTGCAAGTCTTATCTCTGTTCAGATTTTTTTAGAGCAGCCAGTTCCTCTTCACTAATGTTATATAACTTTTTCTTAGGTGGCTTACCAAGGGCCTTGTGGATATTCAGCTTGCATTTGCTCTCATACACACTCAGAGTGGGGTGCACAAGGGGGCAAACGTCACTGGGCCTTTTCCATTTTATACAATTGAAGGTTCTAATAGAATTGCTTCCATCCTTATTTTGTCATTGAATAATGCTTTAATATTCAATTTCCTCACATACATTTTAACATCTATCACAGCTTCCACCAAGTTACTTCAGTCAAAATGTATAAAAATCACATCCTTACCTAAGATTTTTTGCTTTAGGTGAGTTAATGGTTTTGTTGAGTGGTTCCAGACCTTAGTGTTATTTTGTTGGTGACTCTGGTGGGTCTCTTGTGTTGATCTCTCCATTTCACTCAGCTCCCTGGCCCCTTTCTAGGAATTGTTTCTGTGTTGTTGGTGCTCTTGTGGAGACCTCTGTATCAAGGTGAAAGGCTGCTCCATTGTGTGCCTTCCTTTTGGGGTCTGGTAGTTCCATCTGGTGAGTGTCTCCCTCTGTCGTGTTATCCTCATGTCCTGTTACCTCATGCTGGTGGTGGGTGCACCTAAGTTGGGTCCAGGTTCCTGGTGGCCCTGGTGAAAATCCTGCCTGTTGTCTCCTTCCACATCTCTCTGGTCAGCAATAGGTGTAGCCAGCCTCTGTTGTGTTCTAACCTCATGCTTGGGGATATGGTTAGGTTTGTCATTATTCCAGTGCCAACAAAATGGTTCCAACTATTGTGTCTAGGTGGGTATCTCCTTCTCCAAAATATAATGGTTTTGTGGCTCCTACTTGTCCCTTAAGTCCCTTTTGATTTTTTTCATTTTCTTCTCCTTAACTTTGTTTTCAAAGTCAGTGATTTTGTTTTGATGATCTAAAAATCTGGAAGGATAGTCAGGGTTGTGCTTGCATAAAGTCTCAATGTTTAGGATGTTGCTGATAGTCAAATCCTGCTGGGTTTTACTATCTCTACGGAGGATCCCAATCAGTTTGAGACTGGCATCCCTTAAAACTGTGCCCCGCTCTCTGATTATGTCCTCTTCCACATTGTTCCACATGGGTTTCTTGAACAGTTTTAGTCCCCTAGGAATCAGTTACTGTTCAGTCCTGTTCATGAGGTAAATTTCTTCCCTGTATAGTCCTATCAGTCTTTTTAGTTGTTTCTCAAGGAGAAGAAAGTTGTGTATAGCATAATGTTTGATATTGCCTCATTGAGCTGTCTGTATGGTTGCCATGCCTGGTAGGCCGGGTCGCATGTACCCAGGTAGGTGTCTTTAGAAGGCTTTAAGTCTCATGTTATCTGTTTCCATATTGTTGGTTCTCTTGAAAGAATAACTCCTTGGGGGTATCAAGGATGAACAGAAAATGAAAGTAATCCAGAAAGCACGAGTCAAGTCTGGTATTCCACTTGTAACTCAGGGGATGACAGGGCTAACAAGAAACAGATTGCAAATGATTTGTCCAGATAAATTAACTTTAGCTAGCGGGACTAAGAGTCTCTCTCTCTCTCTGATACCCTCCCTGAGGAGGGACTAAAGACATCTTGTTGAAATTTCAAGTAGTGTACTCAGTTAGGTAGGTAGATGGATGAGTGTTCTTGTTCTAATACATTACATTCAGCATTCAGTTATTTAAAAGCAGTTACAGGCAATGGTGGGAAGGTCCAGTGGAGATGACAGGAGGAAAATCTGTGAGATGGAGAAACAAGAAGCCAATCCCAAAACTTAGAGGCTGGTCCCCTATTTGAATATTCCTAAAAGAACCCATGAGGGTTTACCAGCTCAGTAGCATGGAGATCTCATTCTTTGTTACAAGGTATTTATTTTTATTTTAATAAAAAAAAAAAAAAAAAAAAAAAGCATAATAGCACACCATCAGCTACCACTACAGAATTATATTTAAGAAAACACTTTCACCTGAGCTTCATCAGGTTCATCGGATCGGGTGGTTTACATTTTGATCACTGAAAATGCCTGCTTTTACGAGGCTGTCACCAGCCTTTATTAGCCTGTTTTGTAACACGTGTAATATGAGAGGCAGCGTTTTCCTTTGTGTGGCTGATATTCCTTGGAGCAAATATGAAAGCTTTATTACAGAGCTTTTTCCAGTTTGACTTGTCCTTATCAATGCTTGTATCCCATGTAATATGAAAGACTTTGCCCACTTTTATGGGGTTCATATCTCTCAAAATACATTAGGAAAGACAAAATAAGACAAAGATGAGGAAGATCCTGAGGAAGTTTATTGGTGTGTGTGTCTGTGTGTATATATATATATATATATATATATATATATATATATATATATATATGTGTGTGTGTGTATATATATATATATATATATATATATATATATATATATATATATGTGTGTGTGCGTATATATATATATATATATATATATATATATATATATATACATATGTGTATGTATACATGTATATATGTAGGGAGAGAGAGTGAGAGAGGGAGAACAGCAGTAGGGAGAAAATAGAGCCTTTACTGTTCCCTTCCAAAAATGACAGGAGTAATCCCTAAGTCTAAGGAGAGATTTTAATTCATGTGTTAATCGCTTTTTTGGTTTAGTATCGGGGAGTCTGGAAATTAAGGGTAAATAAGAGTCTTGTAAGGAGATGAGAAGGTTTGTGAGGAGTTCAGTGCCTTTATTTGGATCAGTGATGTGTAAATCAGGTGTCCAACACTGGACAAAGAGAGAAAAGTACATTTTGTTATTATCAGCATTGGATTTTGATCTGGAAGATATTAGCTTGGGGCTAGTTTCAGGAGCTTGGCAAAGGCTGGAGAAACTTATGGGGCAGTAGTTACTTAATGAAGACGAATGATTTGCAATGTTGCAGAAAGAGTTTGGATTACTGGAAATGATGATTTCAGTGAAGGAGTGGTTTTAGGTTGTAAGGTTAGGTCTAGTGCTATTTTAGACTACATTTACCAGTTGTTTTGTGAGGAAGTTAGTTAATTGTAAACTAATGGGTTTAAGCATATTAAGGTTGAAGTTTCCCAAGTATTACATTTTTTTGTTTGTGCTGTATAAAATTGCTTGAATAACATCTTTGGATTACTCTACAAAGTGAGAGAGGGTATATGACAGCTATTTGAATAATAATAGTGTTGAGTAAGTTGTTAGTAGCCAGTTTGGTTGAGATTTGGAGGTGTGTGGGGCTTGAATAAAAAGTTGTAGTTTCAGCTGTGATTTATGCAGAAGGGAACCACCTTCTTTAGTGTTGCCAGATCTACAGCTGAGAAAGCAGCTGCGCCCAGGAAGAAGGTGATGGTGAGACGGGTTATGTGGTTCCAACCATGTTTCAGTAATTGAAAGGGGATGGGGTGGTATAGTGGTTAAGGTATTAACCTCATTAAGTACAAGTTTTGCTTCTCACCTTTCAAAAGACAATTGGTTAAGCTTAAATGGCCCACAAGAACAACTAGCCTATATTTATCTATCTGTTTCTTTTGGACAGACAGGTATGTACTGCAGAGACTACTCTTCTGGAACAGGGTCTCCATCTGTGTGAAGCAGAGTTTCAACCTAACCCAGTTCTCAAACTGAATTCAAGTGTACCTTGGAACAGGAAATTCATCCCTGGTTTGGCACCAATGTCTTTAATAGACACAGGCACCCTGTAAATGGTTCATTTTCCAGGTCCCTGCTTATAAAAGCTTCACCTCCCAAACCCCTCCTTACACTTGTCATAGATTTGGGATGCATGGCTAGGCTTAAAAAGGCCCATGTCATTAGCCTAGTAAACACCTATGAAGCTATGAAGGTGTCCGGATTGTGTAGAATAATAATTGCATTGTTTCAGTCCATTTTATTTGAAATGCTTTTGGCATTGATAATGTAAAAGGAAAGTGTCTCTGGACTGAGGTATTGTTAGATATTATTAATGAGAAGTATTAGTAGGATGCAACATAACTTATATAAGTATGTTGGTGGTTTGATTTAGTGTTTAGCAGGTAGAATGACTGAGTGTTGAAAATTTGAATCGGTTGAGCTGCAAGTTGTCTGTGATTTGTGAAATAAAAGGAAGGAATATGAGCAAGTGTAGGATTGCTTGTGGATGATAAGAAAGCTATAGATGAAATTGATGTCTGTATGAGACAGAAGTTGGGAAGGTGGAAAGTAAAATGTTATTAGGTGGCATATATTGTGGTGATAATAGAATGGTGTTTGGAGTACGGTTAGTAAGGAAAAAGAAGGAAACAAAGAAGTGATGCTGGATATGGTGAGGCATTTTAAGAGAAAGTGGTGGGGGTGGAGTTAGGTGTTGTAGATGTTCCATGATTTAATTTTGACCAGCTTATAGTGCAATAACTGCTCTAATATCCATTGTAGACAGCATTAGCAAGGCCAGAGACAATTATAAAATTCTCTCATCCTTTTCTTTTTAGACTTATCCAAAGCTTTTGATACATTCACTCACAATCAACTCCTGTCAAAAATGTCTACACTGGGCCACTCTGTCACTATGATTTAATGCTTTTCTAGCAATTTGTCACACAGATATCATTAACTCATTCCTTCCAGTACAACTCTTTTGAGTGTGTACCTTTAACTCCTAATGGGTGTGGACTGTGCCTTTAAAAATGAAGTTATCACCTTACAATTCTAACAAATACTCATTGGCAGATGTCAAATATCAATATAATTGTGTTTGCCATCATATATGCTTCCAGATAAAATATTCTGATACCTTGTATGTAGCATGATTTTGGAATTACTAATGCAAATATGAACAAGTAACATTTGATGCCTAGAGGAGCAATAGGAGGTAACTGCAGATGCACCTGGAGGCGTCACTCGGATGTAAGATGACAATCATTGACCTTTACTTATCTTCCAGTAAATACTGGTGTCCCACAAGGCTCCATCTTTGGTCCTCTCTTTTTTAACATTATCATAAATAATCTTTTCAAATGATCTCAACATCACCTATACATTATATTCCATTCTAATATGCTCCTTTGAGAGCCCAGCCCAGATTCAGACTGTCATCCAAGATGCCTTAAACTCAGTGGAAAGTTGGATCTCTGACAATCAATGTTTGCTGAGCCCATCAAGAAAAACAAGTTACTTTTATTTTTCCCTAAATGTCATATTAACAAAAAACAACATCAGAATCTCTTCACTAAACAATACTGACACTGAAGTTATTTCTCATACTAACCTCTTAGGTGTAACAATAGAGGATAATAATCTAAAGTTTGATCTCCACATACAAAACTGTATAAACAAATCACCAAAAGCAAGAAATGCTTTAGAACAAAGAAATGTCTTACAAATCTTACTAGAACAACTCTAGCCAACACAGATCTTTTACCTTCTCTTCTTTATGGATCTTCCATCTTGACCAATCTACGGACCATTTTAAAATGTGAACTACAACAATATTATAATAACTTTGCAAGATTTGCAGTCAATCAACACTTACCAAACCCATCACTGCTCTGCACCAGCTTGAATTAGCCCATCAGGTATCATTCATACAACTATTGTTAGCACATAAAATAATAAATGACCTTTCCTCCTACCCAGCTATAAGCAACATCCTCCACCACTATCTTCCAAATCAACCCCTTTGTTATACTGACAAACAACTACTTGAAAGTTATAAACCAAAGGAATCTATAGGGCATAGCTTCTCCTACTGTGTGGCCAAATTTTGGAATTATATCCCAATCTCTGTTAGGATATTACCTAATATTCATTCATTTAAGCCTTTATTAAATAAATTTCTTCCCAGCTCTTGGCTCTATTCCTGTACCACACCACTGTAATATCAACATTTCTCTTTTTATCCACGTCGTCATATACTGTATGGTAATTCCCTTATTTAGTCTGATTCCCCTATTGGCCTGGATTGGCATAAAACATGCTTCTACTTCACCATACTACTGCTCAACACTAAGTGGAGGCCTGGGCAGAAAAGCTCCACAGTAGTTACAAGTTAGACAGATAAAATACAGGTATTTATAACAATACGTTACAGAAACATATGAACATGCAAAGAATTTATTAAAGTACATATAGTATCTAAAAATTATTTACAAGACTGATGTTTTGGTATACTATATGCAATATGTTTTCCAAGTACAAGGACAAAATGATTGACTTCAACAATTGACTAAGCTATTGGTGTCATTCTAAGGAGATCCAGTATCTGTCTGCCTGGGATGACATGATCGACGGACCACAATGTTTTGCCAGAGATGGCTTGCACCTGTCACCCTTGGGATTCCGGATACAGGTTAAGGCTCTTGCCACTCCTATAGTGCCCTTTTTAGGCAAGGCTAAATGACAAACTCACCACCTAACAGGTACAAGCAAGCAAAATCTGAGGGCAATGCGACTCAATGCTAGAAGTCTAAAACCTCGAAATGCACTCACTCCAGGCACTCTTTAAAATGGAGAACATCGACATCTGTGCAGTGACAGAGACCTGGTTCAAGGCTCCGGAAGGCACCCCTGAATTACCAGGCTATAATTCATACCACACCTTTTGGCCACCTAACCTGGACTGAAACACTAAAGGCAGAGGTGTGTCCATATTCATTAAGGATATCCACACCTCCAGACTAGTTGTTCAGCATAATGCATTTGAGATTATCCAAGTGCAACTAACTCTGTGCAAGGCCGCAATCCAAATTGTAGCTTGCTACAGATCCCCCACCATTCCTCAGGATTCCCACTCCTCATTTCTTGATGCACTGGAAAATATTAGGGTACAACCTAACACCCTAATAATGGGCGATTTCAACTAACCCACCATTAACTGGAAAAACTACTCATGTGCCAACTCTGTTGCACAACGTTTTCTGGAATTCATAAATTCCAGTGCCTTGGATCAACTTATCCACACCCCCACCAGGGGCAGCAATATCCTAGACCTGGTCAATACCAACATGGGCAACCAGTGTTCCACATCAGAGGTCAATTCCTTGTTAGTCAGATTCGACCACAAGCTAATCACCTTAGACATCCACATCCCCCCCAACCCCCCATTAGGGAAACCACCATAAAAAATTTCTTCAAAGCCAACTACATGCTTCTTAAGGCAGAAGTGGCAAACTTCACGACACCCATGCAGATGGACAATAGAGGAACAACTGCAGAATCCTACACAAATGCACTTTATTTATATGAGTGCATGGATCGTACAATCCCTAATAGAACCAAGATGCTATCCTCCAAAAAAAAGGAAGCCAATCTTGTGGTCCCCTGCCATAAACAAACTCTACAACAGAAGAAAGAATATGTTGCAAAAAAGAGCAAAATGCCTGGTCAGCCTCAGTAAAAAGCTGAGATCCCTCATAAAATCCTCAAAAGCTAGTTATGAAAACAAAATCACCACTTATTCTAAAGACAACCACAAAGCATTCTATAGCTATGTCAAGAATCTCAATGGCAACACTCAGATCTGCTCTGAGTTACAGCACAGTGGCACTAAATATACAGAACGAACTGATATTTCCAACATCCTGGCAGATAGATTCAGTGCTAACTTTACCCCCCTCTCACCCCCTAAAGGGCCCATCTCTATACCAGAAGAATACAAAGTTCCCATAATCACGGCTGCACAGGTAAAAACCACACTCTCCAAAGCCAAGAACACAACATCCATGGGAGCTGATAACATCCCAGGCTGCGTTCTACATGAACTACAGAACGAACTGGCACCCCATCTAAGTACCATGTTCAATCATAGCCTCACCTCAGGCTTTGTGCTCACTGAATGGCGCACAGTGACTGTTATCCCACTCCACAAGGGGGGAGCCACCATGGACCCTGGAAACTACCACCCCATTATCCTGATGAGCCTGGTCTGTAAGGCTATGGAATGTATCATCATAGAACTTATAAACAATGACATTGGTAATCTCCAAACTCTGGACCCAACCCAGTTCACATTTGTAAAAGGCATATCATGTCACCTAAACCTGATAGACTTCTTTGAAGTGGTCACCAAAGCCGTAGATAAGGGTAAGGTGGTTCACACAGCCTATCTAGATCTTGCCAAGGCTTTCAACCCCATCCCCCACTCTGAAATTATAGATAAACTCACTATACTAGGTATAAATCCCTATGTCACAAGATGGGTTGCCAACTGGCTCACTGACAGAACCCACACTGTGAAAGTAGCAGACTCCAAATCCGACTTCAGACCAGTGACAAGTGGAGTACCACAGGGTTCAGTCCTGGGTCATCTCCTGTTTGGTATCTACTTCTCAGAAGTATAGGCTAACACAGAAGGTCTTTGGCTAATGAAGTTCACAGATGACTGCAAACTAGGAGCCATAATCGAAACTTCTAACGATGTGGACATCCTACAAAAGGGCCTCACTGAGACAGATGCCTAGTGTCAAAGCCATGGCCTCAAGCTCAGTGCCAAAAAGTGCATTGTCATCCCTTTTGGTAAAAACTCTTTACCCATGAACTACCACATAGGCAGTAGTCTACTTAACACTGAAAGTGTGATAAGAGACCTTGGGACACAGGTGGACAGTAGTCTCTCCTTTGATAATCACATCACCACAGTAGTCAGGAAATCCTTCTACGTGGCACACCTCATCACAAAAGGTTTCTCATCCAGGAAAAAAAAGGTCATTCTTCCCCTCTACTCGTCACTCATTATAGAGTACAATGCCCCTTTTGGTATGTACCTCACAAGACATCTACAACAACTAGAAAGGCAGGAGAAATACCTCACAAAGAGAATTACCGGCCTCAAACAGATGTCCTACGCAGACTGTCTCAAAAAACTCCAGTTTTACTCCATCGCAAATCGCCTACTCAGAGCCGATTTCTGCCTAACATACAAAGCAATGTCAAACCCAGAGCTGTTGGA
This sequence comes from Protopterus annectens, assembly GCF_019279795.1. NCBI lineage: Eukaryota > Metazoa > Chordata > Ceratodontiformes > Protopteridae > Protopterus > Protopterus annectens. Next base: position 444,187,009 of record NC_056730.1, read on the forward strand.
CATGCTCCACTTAAATAAATCCCAATCCCTCTGAGTTACATGCTCTAGGGACCTAAACCTTGTCCCCACAATAAACAGAACATGCTGGAGGGATAGATTTCTGTCCCAGAGACTTTCCATACTCTGGAACAAACTACCTATCTATATCAAACAAAGCTCCTCATTAGCACTCTTCAAGAAAAATCTTGATGATTGGATGGGAGATAGGAAATTCACCCCGGGGATCACTTCTGTGGCTCTGCTCGACAGGGGCACAAGAAAATAATTTTTTGGGTGGTGAAAGCCAGGGTACCTTTTTGGCTAGGCTTATATAGGCCCTAGGGCCAATAGCCTAGTACCTACCTATGAACCTATAAGACATATTAGGTGTTGTGGCAGTTAGAGCTGACAAGGAATGTTAGGTAGAAGGTGATGGGGGAGAGGGAGGATGGAGTAGAGAAAAGGACTTGAATGAGTTTGACTAAAAAAGTTTTAGTTGTAGGAAATTATAGGTGGAATTATGCAAGAGTGAAGCCTGAGCATAGCCATGTATCAGACAGACATTGCTTTAGCTGATTTTTGAATGATTTAGCATTTTCAATTTGTCTAAAAGCTCACGGTATTGAGTACTACATTTTTGTAGAATAGAAGGAGTACAGTGTGCCTGCAGAGGAGGTCTTGGATTTGCTTACAGTCAGTAACTGCTTGGTCTGGTGGGGTTATACTGTTGCAGCATGTTGTTTAGGCATGGTCACTTTTCAAGGAGCTAGAGGAGTATGTGGATAGTCACTAGTATGGCTCTGCAGAAGAAAACCTTTACCTTCTGCCACTAGCACTACCGTTTTTTTTTCTTTTTTCTTTTCATACTCATTTTGCATTTATTTTGAATATTTTTTCTTTTTGTTTCATACTTATTTATGTCAGGCGTATGCACTCTGTATGTGTTCTATAGATTTGTTTGATGTTTATTTTTTTTTCAAAAAAAATTTTTTATTAATTATATGAATAGCAAGACAATTAAAAGATTATACATAACAAGAAGGCATAAATGAACATATAACAATTCATCTAGTGATAACAACCTTCATGAGATTTTGATAAGTTATTTAGAAATAAAACATACACCATATGTACACTATATACAAGTTAGGCAACCTGAGAGGAAAAAAAAAAAATATTTAACATTAACTATTTAATATGTTTAGAACCTTTTCTAACACAACCTTTCTAATAGCTTTTTTTGGACTTCCACCTAAGTATCTTTGAGCATCAATAAATTTAAAAGCCATTTTCTGGAAAGTAACCCATTTTAATTTAGAACGATCAATCCAATTTTGTATTATATAAAGTTTTAGTAATGAGCAAATAAAAATGATAACATGAATATCAACTTTTGAAAGATGAATCAATGGAATATGTAGAATAGCAAATTCCCACGTCAACGTGGATTTTGATATCCCATTTTCTGCAGTCTGACTTTCAAAGATGTCCACAATCTGTGAGAAAAATGACAATACCATAGAATATGAAGGAGGTCTGCTTGGGGATGAGAACAGCATGAACACGAAGGGGACTTATTTGGGTTAAATTTGTTTAATTTGATTGGGGTAAAGTAGGCATCATTATTAATCATTAATTGTGGGTATGCTAATTTTTTAAAGGGATAAATTCCTTAGTGTGTCTAATAGCCAGGACTTTCTGAGATTCTGACAATTGGGAATTATAATTCAACCAAACATTAGATAAAAGACAGTTGTGGTCCATCATTAAAGAATTAATTAATTTATATGAGTTTGAGAGCATTTTATCAGATGATGAAAGTATTTTGATAATCGTGTTAAGGTTTTTCAATTGTGAGTCTATGGGGACCAGAGATACAAATTTGTTTTTAATTATTGCTCTTAGTTGTGTAAGAATTGGTGAGTAATTCCAGTTTACTTTCAATAACTTACGCCAGTCAGATAAAGGCAAGTCAAGATATTTCAAAACATCTCCTACTTTTAGATTTTTAATTAAAGGATAGTTTGTTAAGTTCAAAAGTTTATTGTCCAATAATATATTTGGGTTTAGATGAATTGGCTGAACATGGTGCGAGATCTTTTCTAGTTTACACATTTTGAGTAAGGTTTGGAAATCTCTAATCTTTTGTTTAAATACTGTAGATATATTTTTAATAAATAAACTATCCAGAGAGATAAAGGGAATAGCTTCAGGATTTAAATGATTAGAAATGACATAATTATACCATAATTTTATCCATAAAGAGTGATTTGGATAAGAAGTGTTATTGAATTTAGAGATAGTAAGAAGTTTATTGGATGAGACAATCAAATAATAGAGATAAAGATTAGGTAAACCCAAACCTCCCTTGTCCTTCGAAAATGCCAATCTAGAATAGGAAATTCTAACAGATTTAGGGAACCATATGAATTTTGCCAAAGCTTTATTTACAGACTCAAAAAAATTTTTTGAAATTATCTGATCAGATGATGAGAATTGGTAAAGAAATTTAGGCAGAATATTCATTTTAATAATGGCCACCCTTGAAAGAAATGAAAGGTTTAGATGCTTCCATCTGTCCATATCAGACAATATAGAGTTCCATAATTTATTAATATTATTTTGAAAGGAAGATTTATTATTGTGTTCTAAATTGATTCCTAAATATTTTATATTATAAGTAAACTGAAAATGATCGTCTGAAACAAAAAAGATTTGTGTGCTAAATGATTTAAGGGAAAAATATGAGTTTTTGTAGAATTTAAAAGATAGTTGGAAACCAAAGAAAAATAATGAATAGAATTCATTATTTTTCTGTAATCAGATAATGGAGTTTGAAAGTAGATTACTAAATCATCCGCAAAAGCAGAGAAATGAATATTAGTATTAAGAATTCTAGGGATGTTATGAAAAGTATTTTGAGTAATAAACAATAGCAAAGGTTCTAAGTAAATGTTGAAAAGAAAAGGGGACAATGGACAACCCTGTCTTGTTCCTTTAGTGATCTTTATCGAGCAGAAAATTGACCATTAATGTATAGTCTAGTAAACATATTCTTGTATAAAACTTTTTAAAAATTTATAAAGAATAAGGGAAAATTAAAACATAACATAGTTTGAAATAGAAAGTTCCAACATACTCTGTCAAAGGCATTTGATGCATCTATAATCAAAGCATATATAGGGTTTGGATTTTTCTTAATGAGATGAAGTATAGTCTCTAAAGATAGAGTATTATCCCAAGCATGTCTCTGAGACATAAAACCTGATTGATCTGACGAGATAACTGAGGGTAAAATCCGTTTCAATCTGTTAGCCAGAATAGATGACAGAATCTTAATATCCACGTTAATTAAAGAAATGGGTCTATAATTTACTGGGTCAGATTTATCTTTATTATTTTTAGAATTAGAATGGTTTTGGATGTGTTCCAATGAATATCTGAGATATCATTAACTCTTATATGATTGTAAACTTTAAATAGAAAGGGAAGAACTACCAATTTGAAAGTTTTGAAAAATTCTGGAGTAAAACCATCAGGTCCCGGAGATTTACCCAATTTAAGATTATCTATTGAATCCGAGATTTCTTGTACCGATATAGGGTAGAAAGTAGTTTTGCTGATTATCATTAAGCTTAGGGAACTGCAAAGAGTCTAAAAAGAGTTTTGAGTGATTATCTTTAACAGAATTAGAAGAACCTGAATATAACTCAGTGTAAAGAGAGGTGAAAAGTTGAATAATCTCTTCATCAGTATTATATAATCTGTTATTATAAGATAAAGATGTAATATTTGGATTTCTGAAGTTAACTTTAATATTTCTCGCTAACAATTTAGATGGAACCTGGGCCCACTCTGAATATGAAGCAAGTAGCTTTAGTTCAGCTAAGGAGAGGTTATTTTGGTGAAGCAGAATTAAATCTTTCTGACAATCAAAAATTTGTTTTTCTAAAGTAGCATCATAGTTCAGACTAAGATGATTTTCCAACGAAGAAATTCTTGATTTTAAGAATTCCTCTTTCTTAAAGTATTGTTTTTGAAAAAGCAGCTTTACTAATAAATAAACCTCTTAATCTTGCTTTACATGCAGCCCATTGTATGTCATAAGGAATGTCTGATGATTCAAGACTATTCACCATTTCATTTAGGATTTCTGAAGCTTGTTTGCAAATATCTTCATTTGACAATAAGTTATTATTTAAGGTCCACTTATTAAACATAGTTTTATTTTTGATATTGGGTTTTATGTTCAATTTTAGTGAAATTCTTGAGTGATCCGAAAAGAATCTGGGTTCTGTAGTAAAGTCCACAATATATTTTGAAATATAATCTGAAATTAGAAAGAAGTCTAATCTGGACCACGAATGATAGCACTTAGAATTATAAGTATATATATCATTCTTGTTTATATTTTTAACAGTGAGGAGGGGATCTATTAAATTATATTCTGTCATCAAATCATTTATAGCCAGAGTAGATTGAAGATTATAGGTGACAGTGGAGCGGGAACGATCAATTACAGGGTTTATAACTGCATTCCAGTCACCACCCACTATAATATGATGATCCTTATAGGATGCAAGAATATTGTAAATTTTTAAAATGAACAAGTGTTGTGAATTACATGGGCCATATAGATTTAAAATTAATAAGGGTTTGTCCAAACCAGCAATAGAAGCGGTAAATAAGCACCACCTCCCCTCATCATCAAATTTCTCATCAATAATATTCCCAATGAATTTTTGTTTAATGATTATAGCTACACCTCTGGAGTTAGATGAGTCACCTGAAGCTATAATCTTTTGATCCATTTTTTAAAATCTTTATTCCAATCAATACGTGAAATATGGGTCTCTTGAATAAAACAAATGTTAGCCTGTGATTTAAAGATCATATGAAATAATAGTGACTTTTTCGCTTTATCTTGAATGCCTCTAACATTCCAAGAATCTAAAATTATGTCAACAGGCATATTCTACAAGTATAATCATTATTGATGCTATAAAAGTGAACTCAAGGTGCAAATCCAACACAACATTAAAAAGAAGAAGAAAAAAATAAAAGAAAAAACAGTCTTTAAGTATTCAAGCAAGTCATCAAATAACATTTGTTGAAAAAAAAGAAAAAAGGTTTTTTAAGAACCATGAAATGTATAATAATAACCTTTATCCTAACCCTAGTGCCTACCCACCAATCCCCCTGTGATAAAGGAAGAGCAGAAGAACATGAAAAAAACATTGTAATTATAGATAATAATAACCTCAAGTTAGAATACAAATTACTCAAAGGAAGCCTAACATAACATAAAGTCCGAGTAATACTACTAAATATATATACAAAATTAACTAATTTCAAGATGCCCAACATGCTTAATCCCTACTTCTAATACTAATCTAAAGCTCCTATCCTTAAATTGAAATTTATAGTGATTAAATGTATTTCCTCAAGTATTTCAAGAGAAAGAGAAACAAGTAAATAATAAATAAATCACACTCTGCTTAACTAGAACACTCTATCATAAGAAGTAATACAATTAAAACTGAAAGATATGTAAGATAACATATATAAGTATAACAAAACCAACTGGTAACATTATAATATAAGTAAATAAGCATAGCATTACTGAACTAAAGATAATAGTCATGCACTATCTACTGAACCTTCTTTAGTACTTTAGTGATAATTTCATTAATCAACAAGACCATTAGTATGATAAAAGCACTAATACCTGTAGAATGAGTATTTAGTTATAGTTCAAATAAAGCAAAAACAACTACCAAGCAACCATATCTCAAAATGAAAACAATTCAGTCTGGAGATGCATCTATTAACTAGATAATAATAGTACAGGAACTATTCAAAATGAAATATTATAAGCTGTAAGGTTTTAACACTAGTTAATATACATGAATAAAGTATAATTATATTATTAAATAGTAACTTAAACAGCATCATATATATTGGACTGAATGTACAACAATGTGCATACATATAATTTTAAATCTACTTTTGGATATTTTACTAATGACTCTGTTAGGTTATATAGCCATACTATTCTTCTAAGCTATAGATGTAACATAGCAAAACAGCATGAAAAGACAAGGCTTTTAAAGTAAACATTTTGAAAATCTAATTAAAACAGAAACAAGCAAGCTAAATGTAGTAAATCTAAGGGCTTAAATATATACATGTAGATTCAGCTAATCATATTAAAGATAGTTATTTCAAACCTTTCAAATAAGTAAAGGCTTTCTTAAACATAAACTACTAATCATAAATATCACATCCAGCCTCTGAGAAGAGAGAGAGCAGAGAATAGAAAGAACATGAAACTTTCATATGAACAGGTATACTTTGTAACATTTGTCAAATTAAACACTTCAGTATAATATAAAATATTGTATGAAAAAATATTCTGAATAGGAAAATATGTTCATTTCTTTACACATCCTTTAGAATTTTAATATATAAAACTAACCTGTTCATTTGTTTCCAGAAACATTTTCACTCTGCTTTATGAAAGTAGCAGCTTGCTTTGAAGTCATGCAGACACACTAAAAGTCACTGAATATATTATGTGACATGAATCTGTTTAAATTTAAAAAGCAACCTTCATTTATGAAGAGAAAACACTTTAAATAATAGCCAGATCTATTAAAAAGTTAGTGCTATTGAATACTTGTTGAAAACAAGCAGACTTGTGTATTTGAAACTGTCCTTCTTTCCTCACAAATGATGACATCACCAACCATCTCAGAGAGACTGTAGTGAGGGCATGTTCATGCAGAGCATCAGCTGGAACTCTGAGGGGAAGATTTTCTTGCTAGAATGTTGAGATGGAATGTTTTTCCCTCCAAAAATCATTTAGCTTACACAGAAGGCTGTAACTCCAAAGCTTGTAGTAAAATTAACATATTATCTATTTACACAGCAAGCATATGTGAGAGAAAGAGAAAAAGTAAATACAGGAATTTAAATGCTTCTATTAATCCACACAAATCTAACAAGCATATATCCTGTCACTGCACACTGTCACACCAAATCCATCATGTGTAAATTACATGACAAGTTCTTAAGGTAATATAATTATGTCACACCAGAATTACAAATCATGTAACACAAATACTGTCATATTAAAGAAAAGAAAAGATCAAACCTTATTGTAGTTCTTTAACAGTAGAATATTAAGATACAGTGTCAGGAAGCTTTTAAATGTTTTAAGAAAAATGTCTTTTGCATCTTTAGGATCTGAACATACAAATCTTTTGTCATTAGCTGTGAAAGACAAGGTATTAGGATATGCCATTCGAAATCTAATCCCTCTTTTTATCAAGTCAGCACAATAGGGGCTAGTTTTTGTCTATTTAATTTGATCTGTGCAGGAAGATCTTGGGAAAATGATAGTTTGTGAGACTTCCATATGAATTGTTTCTTTGTTTTAGCAGTTTCTAGGATCTGGAAAGTGTCTTGAAAGTTTAGTAACTTAGTATAAATTAACCTTGGTGTGGAAGAATCTTGCTTTGTACGCAGTGCTCTGTGTGCTCTCTCTACAATTATAGATTTTGAAGAAGCTTCACAATTTAACAGTGTTTCAAAGATATTTTTGGTCACAGATAAGTTTTTATTGTCATAAGATTCAGGTAAACCACGAATAATGATGTTATTTCTTCGACTCCTGGCTTCCAGATCCAATATTTTAGCTTGTAAATCTAAAACAGTTTTATCTCTAGATTTAAAGTCACTTTCCAATAAGTCTGTTTTAACCTCCAAAGCTAAGATTTTATTTTCAATAGTAACAATACTATCGTTTATTTGCTTTAAAGATTTACTAAAGTCTGTAAACTGTTCTGAAAAGTTTTGTATAGCACTTTGGATTGGTTTTAATGCTATTTTTAGTTCTTCTAAAAGGAAATTTGAGCCATTTAAATCTTTATTACTTACATTAAAAGTTTCTGTAGGTTGTCTAGATGATTTCAGTCTTTTGAACCTGAATCTTTTCAGGAGAGAGCATTGAAGTATATTTGGCCTTTGTAGGCTGAGTCTCCATGGAGTCAGATTTTGTAGCCATGCCCAGAAATGGAATGCAGTTAACAGGATACCAGGAACCAGGAACAGACTGGAGCAGTAGGAGTCCCAGCAGCAGAGAGACCAAGAATGTTCTGAGGTAAAATAAATCCCAGGATAATAATTCCAGAAGAAAAAATAATCCAAATGCGTAGAAAAAGATTTATAAAATCTTTTAGTATATAAATTTGAGGAAAAAGGTTGATGTAAAGTTGTAAAAAAAACCAAAAGTTAAATAGCTGTGAGAAGCTCAGACAGTAAGGACTAGACTAGTCGGCAGCCATCTTGGAATGCTCATTTGTTTGATGTTTATATTCTTTTCTTACCGTTGTCTATTTTATTGCGAGTGACACTGATCTGCTGTTGTAATTTATATTCTGTGGAGCTTTACTCCTTGGGTCTTCGATGAAAATAGGTTCTTGCCCAATCTGATTTTCTGTGAAACAAATGCCAATCAATCAATACATAAATAAATAAATAAATAAATGCATGGAGAGTGTATGAGAAAAGGAGGGATGAATGAATGCTGATGGGAATTAAAGTATGTAAGGAAAACGTGAAAGGCAAAGTATTGTGTTGGTTTAAGGATAGAAGAGAATTAGAGATGGCAGGGCTACAAAGGGAAGGAATGGTGGATATTTATTTATCAGTTTTTGATTTACTGAGTGGGAAAGAAAATGTTACAAGTCATGCCTCTCAACTGTCCAGATTTTTGCGTCAAATTTTTGGTCTGTTCCTCATAAAATTTGTGGTTTTCTAGCATTTCAATGAAGATTAAAGTCACTAAATAATGACCTACATTTGAGTTTCCAACCTCATACCCTTCACAAAATGCATGGAAACATAAACCAGTTTATTCTAACAACTTTACAAGTTTATAAAAGCAATATTTAAAATCTGTTTCTATTTTTGAGCCTTTGTCCCTGTGTTATTTTAGGCTTTGTCCAGATTTCTTGTGCTAGGAAGTTGGGAGGTATGTTAGAAGTACTGTGGTTGATGCTGTATTAATGGAGTAGACACTGACTGAGTAGGGAAAAGTATATTATTAGTATTGTGATGGATGGTAAGGGGTGGCCGAATAGTTGGACATTTTCCTGATATGTTGCTGTGTCTTTAAAGATTGAGGTTAAATGCATGAAACCAACTTTCCTTTTCATACAAAAAAAGTGTTTTTTTCTGTGACAGAATAAAAGTTTATTTTTCTTCATTAAAAAAATGGATTTAAAGTTTGTTTCTGAACAAGGATGTATATCAGTACTCAACCATATTTACAGCATTAATATTTATGGTGGGCAAGAGGCGCTTACATCACTTTGGGTGGCCAGCTGTAATTATGCTGGGTTAGATCAGGTAAGTAACTGTGTATTAGTTATGTGATTGCCAAATTATTATATTAACAGTTTGGCAAAAAATGAAGCAACTAATCATTAGGATGAATGCATAAGGGTAGCAGGGTTAGCATGGGGTATGGGCCCAATGAGTACAATATGGCAACATCCTGAGATTAAAAATGCAGTCCCTGCATCATCTGAAAATAGATGAAAACTCAAAGGTCCAAGTTATCTTGGTCATATGATAACAAGCCTCTCAGATGTAGGGAAGAGTTGGAACAAGAGTTTGACTTGGGTAGGCAAGGCTGGTTTATCTACGTCTGAATTCAACAGATTTGGACCAAACACATTCAGAAATCTGAGGAACTTAAGAAGCCCTGGTGATGGCAAAAGTGGATATGAATCAGTTCAAATAGAACAAGGATGATTTACAAAGATATTTGGGAAACCAAAGCTGAGGTGATTAAGTACTTAGTGAGGTCAATATGACATAGGCAAGAAAGGGTTCACCTAGATTTAATACAATGGGGAAAAGTGTGGCAAGCACAAGACAGTTTAGGAAAACGGCCAAAATATTATGACCAGCAGTAGCAGATCTTACTTATGTGGTACTTAACACCCAGGACATATTTGGTAACTGTGTAGGAAAGGAGCCAGTTGATGCTTGAGACATGAGCACATAGCAGCAGACAACCTCCATGCATCTTGGAGTTATCCTAAAGTTAAAATCATATGGGATTTCATCAGAAAGAAAATAATGTAGGGAGTGAATATAAATGTCAAGTAGAGTTGACAATTTTGGATATTTGGAGTCCTTCTTCTAAAGGAGGAAGGGGAATTGGATAGCAAAAGGGAGGTACTATGGGCTCTGACTAGTGTCACAACATTTTTACATGCCAGATACTGGAAATGATTGTGGACAATCACCCTCAGGAAGTATCAATGATGTATAAAACTCAGTTAAGTAATATAGCCTGCTCTTTTAAACTTGACCCCAATGAATCAGCTTCAACGTCACTGGTCTCACAGCCTAGGCAGAGATAAAGAACAGATAAACATGGAGTCTTTAGAGTTACATATGACTTCTGAGAAGTCCTAGTTTAGAAGACATTAAGACATTAAGACAGCCCTCACTGTTGGTATTACTGGGCTAATCAACATGTACATAGTAGAAATAGTTTTTGGTAATTGTTTGGTTTAAAGTTGTTCTATTCAGTTGTTTATGGTAAAATACTGAAATATGTTAATATTTCTGCTTTTCTAATCCCATAACTTCTATACCACTTCGTTTGCTGTTGAAAAACAAATAAAATTCAGTTAAAAAGAAATTAACAATGCAATTGGTATATGCACGTCTGGGTCACTGCAAAGAAGAGGTAGCCTTGCATCACTAATAGTCCAGAGATTATCTCAAAGATGTAGAAAGAAACACAGTGCTTCCAGTAAAGGCTGTAATAAAAAGGCCCTGTCATCTCGATGCATAGATTTGTAACAGAGTGACACATTAGCCACAATGTGGAAAGACCTCATTATCAGCTAATCTGCATGCCACTGAATTGCTGTTAGCTATTGCAAGTGTAGTTCAGCACTTTCAGGTGGTAGTTAACACAGACAACCCATGCATCATGGTAGCACAGGCACTTCCTCATTCCTATTTGAAAGACTTTGTGGTTTGGCCAAGTTAAGTTTTAGAACCTCAGCATATGATAGATTGTCTGTTTTATGTGGGCTTTGGAAAGGTGTGTTTTGGGGGGAAGTGCTGACAATCCTGGTATCAGTGTTGTCTGTTGGCGAGATTTTGGCCTGCAATGACATTATATATGTGCATTTGTTACACATTGCGTTATGCTGTTTGAGTAACAGGAGCTTGTCAGACAGCATTGGAAAATGTCTACATTGTTTCAAAATACCAGTCATTCAGGATTGCTACAGAAATTGTGGGAGAATGTGCTGGTCCACAATATTGGCAGGTCTGATTTGGGGGTGGGGAGATCAATATCTGCAGGGTAGGTAGTTGGGTTTCATTCTGGGGTCTGTAGCTGCTTATGGAGGTAGTATGACAGGAATACTTACTTATGGGGAGTCACCATGGTTATCTTGGGCTGGGGGACTACTATAATTGGCATGCCTTACTGCATTTTATAGCATCTTATCTATACTTAGTGCAGCTCACAATAGGCAAAGGAACAGAGCACTGAAGTCAATTTGGCTAGACAGGATTCTAATGGAAAACAGATCACCTGAAGTAGTTAACTTCATTTGTTCATCAACCTGTGGGTATCGGATCCGAATCGGATCTGAGCCGGCAGCTTTATTCAGCTAAGATCCAAGCTCCAAGCTCCAAGCTCCTCCCCCTTACCCATAACCCCCTGCCATCCTTCTCTGTACTCAGATCTCGTTTGCCGTGGCTTATTCAAGCATCTAGAATGAGTTCCAGGTGTAGGGTTTCATGAGTTTTTGAAGAAAATTACTTCTTTTTTCACCTAGATTTCAGTTTAATTGTTAAGCGAGTGAGTGTTGTTCCCTTTTGTAGTTAATTAAGCTAGTTTTGTTGGTAAAAGTTATATATTTTTTAGTTAGTCTAGTTTTCCCTCTTCCCATGTGTGTAAAGGTGTGTTTGGGTTGGGCCTATTTTATTACTATGGCCGAGGCCCCTAAAACCTTCTTTTCTAAATGCACTGAGTGTGGCCATAAGCTATCCCCGGCGGATGGCCACACTCGGTGTGTTATCTGCCTTGGGGTTAACCATCTTTCTTCAGGCTGCACAATTTGTGCAGCCTTCAACCCCAGGGCTTTGAGGGACAGGAGGTCGAAGTTGATTCTGGCGGGACTTCTGCCCCCGGACTCGGCTTCGTCCTCTTCTCCCTCTTACTGTGGCTCAGGAGGAGAGGGAATCTAGGAGGGAGAAAAGAAAGGAGAAGCACCACAAGTGGTGGGCCGAAGCTTCCTCTTCAGCTCCGCCAGTGAAGCAGCTAGTCTCTCCTAGGGCCTCCGGGCCTGTTCCTTCCCGACTCCATTCACCCTGCTTTTCCCCGGGGCCGGAGGAGGAGGAGGCAACTCAGTCGACTTTGAGGTCTTCGAGGCATCACTCCAGGCCTGCCTCGGTGGCCTCGTCTAGATCAACACAAAGTTTGTCAGATGCAGATATGGACCGGATGATGCATAGGTTTCTCCAGGCCCAACTACAGATGGGAGTGCTCCTGCCTCCCCCCCTCCAGGGGGAGTTCAACCCCCTTTTTTGCCCCAATTGCTCCTTCTCCTGCCCAATTCTGGGGTTTGGAGCCATTGGATCCAGGCAGCATCAGAGCCAGGGGAGGCTCAGCGCCGATAGTACACCCTTCTTCAGCTCCGACCGCACCCTCGAGTTTGTTGGGTCCCTTTTCAGATCCGAGCTCTCGGAGCCATGGGCTGAGCTTCAGATCCGGAGGTGTCAGCGTTTCTTTGGCTCCATCTCGGTCGGAGCATACTGGCCCTTTGGATCCGAATGCATCAGCGCCGGCTCCGGTCTGCACCTCGGATCTGAAGGGGCTGCTCTCGGAGCTTAGAGCGAGCATTTCTCCTTTGGCGTTTGATGTTGTGGAGAGGGTCTTGTTGAGGGACTAGAGGCCCCAGGCTCCTGCTGCAGTTCAACCCACCACTCCCTCTCAGACAGGCCTACCTTCCATCACCCGGCCCCAGGGACAGCCTGCGCCTACCTCCCAGATGGTTCCCTTAGAGGAACAGGATGTGGTTGGTGAGGCATCCTCGGACAGCCCCCCCCTGAGGAGCTTCCTTACAAACGTAAGTGCAAGAGGAGGCACTTAGACTCACCTGAGTCCCTGACAGAGGACACAGACTTAGAGGAAGGGGAAGGTTCCCCAAGGTCACCCCCCTGAGGACGTCTCCTTTGGAGACATTATGGAAATGCTCTGTATTAGAGGGGGGTGGTCAGCCCAAAAGCCTTCCTCCAATGAGTCTGTGTTTCTGGAGGCATTTGTCACAGGCCCATCTACCTCTTGGGTGTCCCTTCCCACCGATCCCCTGGTAGATCTGATCACTACCAGGGCATGGAAGGAACTGGACACTGTGGAGCCCATACCAAAGAGACCAGACAAAATTCTCAGTCCACCCACAGATAGGATGGTTTGGAGCAAGGGTGCTCCAGTAGATGCCATGTTGGTGGAGGCTGCCACCAAGAAGGAACTGGCCCAGGAGAGTTCCTTGGTCCACCCTCCCGACAAGGAGTCTTGGATGATGGACCGCATAGGGAAGTGGATATTTGCTTCAGCCACCTTCTCGGTAAGGTCGCTGAACTACATGGCACATGTGATACGACTCCAGCGGGATCTCATCAAAGAATACGCAGGGTCATCCCCAGAGTCCATACTGGCCGAGGATAAGAAAATATTCTCAGCCTGAATGGCCACTCTTAAGTCCATTTCGAACACTTCTATACGACTTCTTTCCCATGCCATGGAAAGAGCTGCTAGAGCTAGAGGAGCGGGGATTGTCTTACGGCGGCATGCTTGGCTCCACCTCTGCAACTTTGTGGAACCCTTCAAGGCGTCCTTTGCAAATGCCCCTTTTGATGGCTCTTCGCTGTTTGGCAAGACCATCCGCGACACGCTGGTCCAGAGTGAGAAAGACAGGAATACATTGTCTGCCATCGGGATCCACTTCTCGTCTCCCCAGAGGTCCTTCTCCAGGAACCAAAGGGGACAAAAGAAGATTTGGTTCCTGAAATCTCAACAGTCCCATTTCGCTCCGGACCCCTCGTCCTTCAGAGGCAGAGGAGGACAGGGTGGACGCTGGCCCAGAGGCATTGGGGGACCAAAGAATTTCGGGTTGAGAGAACCCTTTTTGGATCGGCCCACGCAGCAAGCCTGAGGGGTTACCCGACTGCTCCACTCTGGAAGCAGTCGGGGGGCATTTCTCGAGGCACCTAGCAGTTTGGGATTCCATTACAACAGATCACTGGGTGCTTCGAATCATATCCAGAGGTTACACTATCCCATTTCCGAATCTCCTTCTCAGACCCCGGAGTCTCTGCGATGTCCCACCCAATCAAAGGGAGGCAGCAGCTGCAGAAATAAAGCAGCTGCTATAAAAAAGAGCAATCCAGCCTGTTCCCCCAAGATCAGTCCAGATCAGGCTTCTACTCCAGGTTCTTTTTGTTGCCAAAAAAGACGGGGGACTTAAGACCAATCCTTGACCTGTCCACTCTGAACCTGTTTGTTGCCAAAGAAAAGTTCCGGATGGTCACCATTCAATCCATTCTTCCACTCCTACAGGAGAATGACTGGATATGCTCTATAGACCTCAAGGATGCGTACTACCACATTTTGATGGACAGACGATCCAGAAGATTTCTCCGCTTCTGGCTGGGAGCCAGTCACTATCAGTTCAGGATCCTTCCCTTTGGTCTCACCACAGCCCCCAGGGTGCTCACCAAAGAGATGGCAGTTGTAGCGGCCCACCTGAGGCTTCAGGGAATACAGGTCTTTCTGTACCTAGACGACTGGCTCCTGACCACCCCCACCAGGCATCTACTCTATTCATCCAAGAATTACTTCCTTCACTTGGGCTCTCATCTGGGAATTTCAATCAATCTCAAGAAATCCTCCCTTCAACCAACTCAGACCTTAGATTTCATAGGGGCCAGGCTAGATACAAACCTGTTGAGGGCCTTCCTAACTCTGGACAGGCTTTGAACTTTGACATTCGACGTGATGGCCCTCTTACAATCCCTGGCTCCCCCAGCAGAATTGGTCCTGAGGGCGCTAGGTTCCATGGCGGCTGCCATCAATCTGTCACCACTAGCTCATCTAAACATGAGGGTCCTGCAATGGACCTTGCAGGTCCAATGGTCCATCCTGCAACATCCGCTAAGTACAGCTATCCCCTCAGCAAGGTTTGCAGGAGGTCCCTACTCTGGTGGATCCAATCCTCAGATCTCCGGGAAGGGTGCCCCTTTCCTATGACTCCACCCCAAGCCATGGTGACCACGGATGCTTCTCGCCTCGGGTGGGGGGGCACTGCATGGGCAGAACCGTCCAAGGCACATGGACACAATCAGAGGCCTTGTTGCACATCAATGTCCTAGAGACGAGGGCGGTGTTTTTAGTGTTGCAAGCACTCCAGGCCCTTCTTCCCTTAGGGACAATTGCAATTCAATCAGACAACATGTCAGTAGTCTGGTATATCAACAACCAGGGGGGAACCAGATCCTATCCGCTGTGTCGAGAGGCCATGAGAGTTTGAGAATGGGCGATCGCCACCAACCGCTTTCTCATAGCAAAGCACATTCCGGGTCGGTCCAACATTTTGGCAGACAAGCTGAGTTGAACCATCCTCTCACCTTAGGACTGGTCTCTGAACCCGAGAGTAGCGAAGCAGATCTTCCTCAAGTGGGGTCAACCTTGCTGCAATCTTTTCTCGTCGTCTTCGAACGCAAAGTGCAGTGAGTACTTTGCTCTATTTCCCCCACCAGGGGAATCCCCCAGAGATGCTCTACTCCATGTTTGGCCATCCGGTCTACTTTATGCTTATCCACCTCTCCCCCTCATGGTAAAATTCTTGCAGAAAGCTCGTCGGTTGGGGAGCAGAGTGATCCTCATGGCCCCATTCTGGCCTCGTCAAACGTGGTTCCCTTCTCTATGGTCTCATCTGGTCAATCCTCCATGGATTTTGGATCCCACTCCGGATCTGATTTCTCACCCCCTGGAGTTGACAACTCCAAACCTGGACAATCTCAAGCTCACAGCTTGGTTGATCCAGTTCCAATCATAGCTAGGACTCCCGGTATCTCCTCCTCCGTTAAAGCTATTTTAGTAGCCGCTCATAAACCTTCTACCAGAAAGGTCTATAAGAGCAAATGGAAACGTTTTTCGATCTGGGCAGAACACAGACATATGGATCCCTTTACAGCCCCGATACCAGCTGTATTAGAGTTTTTGTCACACTTATTTGATCAAGGTGCCAGCTCCTCCACTGTCAAAGTCCAATTAGCAGCAATTTCACACTTTCATGTGGGAAGTGATCTCGGTTCATTAGCTTCTTCCAAGATCTGCAAAACTTTCATAAAAGGTACTTTCCTGTTAAGGCCTCCTGTTAAGGATGCAGTTCCTCTGTGGGATTTATCCCTTGTTCTTCAGACTCTTACTGGCCCCCCCTTTGAGGCTGCAGCTTTGGTGGATCTTAAATACTTATCTTTGGAAAACGGCCTTTCTCATTGCCATCACTTCGGCTAGAAGGGTTTCAGAGCTTCAAGCCCTTTGCGCCAAATCTCCATATCTGGTCTTCCATAAAGATAGAGTTTCCCTCAGGACCAATCCCTCCTTCTTACCTAAAGTCACCTCTGAGTACAACATTAATCAATCTAGCAACTTACTGGTGTTTTTCCCAAATTATCAAAACAAAGGTGAATACAAATTACACTCTTTGGATGTGCACAGACAATTGAGGTTCTATTTACACAGGACTGCTGATCATAGGAAATCTGATCAACTCCTTGTATCCTTTGCTAAACCCTTTTTGGGTAAACCTGTGTCAAAAGCTACATTGTCCAGATGGATTTCACAATGTATACTTCTTGCATATAAGAGTTCTGGCCGACCAGAACCTGTCGGAGTTCACACCCATTCTACTCGATCGATTTCCACTTCTGCTGCCTTTTGGTCAAGGGTGTCCTTGGATAACATTTGTTCAGCAACCACTTGGGCTTCATCCCATACCTTTATTACCCATTACAAGCTGGATATAATTTCCAGAGGAAGGGCGTCCCTTGGCTCTGCAGTGCTCCGGAATATTCTTCCATGAGGACCTCCCATGTTTTTAGGTAGCTGGGGACTCTGTCCCACAGGTTGATGAACAAATGAAGTTAACTACTTCAGATAAAGAAGTTATGTACTTACCATAACGTTCCATCTGAGTAGGTAACTTCATTTGTCAGCAACCAACCCCCCCCCCCCGTCCCCCTAACCTGTAGTTCATCCCTTTTTAGGATCTTTGTGTTCTCTGTACCAGATGACATCAGGTTAGGATGTTTAGTTGATCCTTTGGTTGTAGTATTCTATAATGCTAAGCAAACTCAATCTGAGGACAGAGAAGGATGGCAGGAGGTTATGGGTAAGGGGGAGGAGCTTGGAGCTTGGATCTTAGCTGAATAAAGCTGCCGGCTCAGATCCGAATCCCAGGTTGCTGACAAATGAAGTTACCTACTCAGATGGAACGTTATGGTAAGTACATAACTTCTTTTTTCACACACCACCCACAAATTACAATACTTTCACTAGGATGATCCTAAACTACAATTCTATGGTACCGGACCAGCTTAGAATTAAGCAAATGTTATCTTTTTTATGTAAAACTATGACAAAGGCAAAAAAGCAAAAACAAATGTTTCAAAATAAAGGTGACCATAAGTGCAGGTTAATATTTAACAAAACCTAAAAAATCTATGCTTTTAACTTCGTGTTTGATAAAAAAATGCTGATGGAGCACTGATTATACAATAAATCATAGTACTCCCACTGCTGTAAGTCTAACTATAAGTCTATGGCACCAGACCAGACTTAAGTAACAGACAATTGCATTTCTGATACAAAATGTATTTTTCATTTCCTTACTATTTTTTTCTGCCCAAAAATATCAACATAAATGTATCCTATCCCTTCCTCCAATTCAACAGTTCCTTACCTCTCTCCACTCTGGACATGGAAATCCATTAGTCCATATTTACTGTTTTTACTTTGCTCTCATACCAATCTCAATTACAGCTTTCTCCTAAAGACTCTTACCCCATGGTTATCTTAGTACATATGGATTTCCCTGATTCATGCATCTTTTATTTGTGATATGACCTCTTACTCCAAAGCTAGAGGCAATAAAATATGGCAAATGCCAGCTACCACTAGTGCAACAATTGCATTTATGTGTCTCCTAGCTGGACCTACTCTTCTTTGCACTTAAAAGATTTCCAAAATTTTCATCCAAACTTCCAAGCCTACCTTCTCTGATTTCCCTATTCCGCTTTATTTGATCCATCCCGTTTCACTTCTATCCTCTCCCAGTACAAAAAAATGATACCTTCTTTCAGTCAAACCAATTAACCACTATACACTGTATTTCTTTCCCACCCTCTTCTCCTTTATTGCTTATTGAAATGTCAAGGACTGTGCAGTCCTCCAATTAGCAGAACAAAAAGATCAGATTGGCAAGATTGTATTTGAATCTAAAGAGGCAGTTTCTCAGTAAATTTCTCTTATTCTAAGGTACAATGATATCTCTCTCTTTCTCTCTCCCCCTCTCGCTCTCTTTCGCTCTCTCTCTCTATATATATATATATATATATATATATATATATATATATATATATATACACATATTTATATACATACATACATACACGCAGTCACACACACACACACACACACACACACACACACACACACACACACACACACACACACACACACACACACACACACTAACACACACACTCACACACATACATATACACATAGATGTACAGATAGATAGATGAGCGCTTGGGGCTTTTCTGTAAATTCTAGTACTCATGTTTTATGTTACTATATTTGGTGCATGGTTTGTGGTTTTGACAGCATAACATTTGTTTTGGTTATTAGTTTATTTTGTTACACTGTCTCACTTCTGCATTTAGTTAAATACTTCTGACTATTAGTCACTAACATGAAACCAATAAAATACCCAGGCTGCAGACTGCCTGATGATCTACACAAAAAGATTGGAAAGAAGCATAAAGCATAGTGCTAGGGTCCAGAAGAAGAGAGGGAGGCAGGGCTGAATGAGAACTTAAATAATTTCCAGATGATCACAGATGTCACTCACTACCTCTTAATACTTATAAATGGTTTACAGTGAAATCTGAAGATGGCACCAAAAGGAGTTCGGTATTTAATTGGTACACTCAAAACAAGTTTTAGGAACATCAGTGTTAGCACTATAGCAGGTAGTTTCAGATAACAAAAGACTGGGATTTCAGTGATGTACTTGTATGAGAAGGTAACCAAAAGCAGGACACTGTGGACAGTGAGGCAATTCTCAGTCTGGATGGCCCAATGACTGATATAGCCTGGATCACTTAGGATGATAAATCCTCAGCAGGATATAATATCTCAGCTCACTAAAAGGAACTTGTGTTAATAAGCAACACATCACCTATCAAATTAGAGTAATTAATAGAATCAAAAAAGGTCCATATAGTCCTACCAGTGGAGGAAGCATGTGAATTCAGCAATTCAAACCTTCACTGCACCTGGTATAATGATTTGTTGCAATAAATATCAGGATGGGGTAATGTCACAGACCCAGGAGTCTAGCAGAAGATACCTTATGTCTAACTATAAGGCTTCTTCCAGACCTTTCTTTTTTTCTGTTTGGCTCACTGTTTCAGAGACAGATGTCCCTGTAAAAAGATTAATTGGCTGAAACTGCTCCTTTCTGTTGTACCTCTGTTTACATATTATATAACTGATTCCTACACAGTCTCTGCTTGCTCAATACTGCTAACACAATTAACTTGTTAGATTTAGCCATCTAGTCCTGTTATGTATATTGCAGTACCCACCACAAACTTTTTATAATGTTTGGTGATATGTTATATTCATGTTTCCAGAGTGTGTTGACTTGATTTTCCTAAATTGGCTTTATTCAGTTAAATAGTGATTCGGGATAAAAAGACAACGAGGAACCCCATTCACATCCTAGTATTCTCATTTTAAAGACTGAGGAAATTAAGATTTCAGTAAACAGCAGTTAATACCTGGAAGAAGTTTCAATCATGCTAACTAGCCATTACTGTTAATGCCTGGTTAAAACAATCTGCCCTTGTAATAAACTCTATAAAACACAAAGCTAATACCATTAGCTTCCACATCAAACTCTGATATTAAAACTAACTTCTCCCTTCTTTCCTCTGATTGTATCACAATTGAATCTGTTACACCACATAAACTCATAGATTTCATCACAGATGAAAATTTAAAATTTGACCTCCATATCCAACAGGTAGTCAAGAAAACAAAAAAGCTTGGGACTGTTATACAGGTTAAACTCTTACTTAGACTGTGATTGCAACTTCACAGCAACTGCCTACTTACTTCTTACATTCTGCACTTATATTCTCCAATTTGCATTCAACCCATCTTGTAAAACTTGAACAGTGCTATGATAAAATAACTAAGATTCAGTGGTATACTACCAATAGAAGACTTCATTCATGTGAAATAGTCCTGACCTACATCACTTCCTCCCATAATTCCCATGGTAACTCCCCTTACTCTAGGTATAGTGCTAACATTTGAAACTCCCTACCCACCTCCATCTGAAAAATCAGAAACTCAACCCCTTCGAGTCATTATTAATGTCATATTTCAGGAATGCATGGATCTGTCACCATACCTCCCCATCTGGATAAATTCCCTCTGTCTCTGGCAGCCTCCACTTATCTAAATTTTCTTTTGCTTGTCTGGTCACAGAGGACCTTGCATGCACATATAACTACTATGCCATTAGATAATCACCTCTAACATCTTCTCCATGTAATATGCTGCCTAAGAAATCATCTTTAGACTTAATTCAATATGTCATCTTTTGCAAACCTGATTCCTCCAAAAAGAAAATAATGTCTTTGTTTTCAGAAGTTTATATGCTACAATGCAATGTGGCACACACCTCTAAAAGCTTTTACAATGTGAAATGCTCTCCTGCAGTTTGCATTAAGTATATGTTGCACTATATGTTGATGTATGCCACTTTTCTTTCTGGGTTTCCAAAAAAAATAAAATTAAATCTTTATTTAAATATTTACACAAAGTTTTTACCAGGCATAGAGATGTGTTCCATTATGTCTGTTGTCATATAGTTTAAGGAGGAGGAAGAGTTGAATCACACCCACATGAACAATGACCATATCATAGTCCTATTTGGCCTGAACAGACTCGAGCACCCTAGTTATTTGGTGAATTCTATCACCTGAGATGGAAGCTGACTATTACCCTGTCTGTTACAAGCCCTGTGAGCACTTCACCAGTGTGTTCCTGTGTGATGTCTCCTACTACTTATAAAATGTTTAGCCTTTTTCCCAGCTGACCACTATTGGTGCACTGTTGCACATTTCACTTCTTTTGTAAGAGACTCAGAAATATCATACAGATTGTGTAGGGATAATATGCAATAGTGGGCAAGTAGAAATTGTACTCCGTGCTCAGTAACATTGCATTTCTACTTCCCCCAGAGAAAGCCATTAAGTAATGATGTATCAAAAGTCCCACACAGCTTCTCTGGAAATTGTCAAGGCTATTAACATCATCGAAGTTTCCAAAACCAACATGAACCCATACATAGTTTTCTGACAGAAACCATATTGTTAAGACCATAGGTATTTGCTATAGACAGAAAAATGGCATTAGTGGTGTACCACAGGGTCTGTCCTTGGCCCCATCCTCTTTTGTACATATTTCTGTCACATAAAAGCTGAATCCAGGTACTACGACTAACCAGGTTTGATGATGACTGCAAAGAAGTTATCAAATCCTATTCTGACACTCAAATTCCCAAGCAAGGGCTGTACCATACAAATGTTTGTTGTATTAATCATGGCTTACCATCAACACCAAGAAATATGCAGTAGCTTCCTATGGTAATCTAGTATTGCTCCTCCTCCCAATAAAGATGACATTCCACTAAACTTTTATGCCACCATTAGGGACTACAGTACGTAGACTGATAATAGACTCCTTTAACCACCGTATCACTATGGTAGTTAGGAAACTCCATCTTCCTTGCACAGCTTTTCCTTTGCAGCATCTGCTCAAGGTCCAGAGGTGTCATATTTCCACTTTATTCATCCCTTATAAGGCACATCACCGAATATAATGAACACTTTGGCAAGTTTCTCAATAAGCACTTAAACTGGGTCTATATTAGGACATCAAAATGGCAATAACCGAAACTACAAAATGTCGAACAGACAGAACAGCGATTTTTTCCCATGAAAAAAATCGCTGGGCCAAAAAAAAAGTGGGGGGGCTGTGCCCCCCACACACCCCTACTTAAATATACCAACTCCAACATTGCACTACAGTGGAGGAAATGGTAAAGTCCTGACAATGGACAAGTGATTTTTTTCCCAGGAAAAAATTTGCTGCTCTGGCCATTTGACATTCAGTAGTTTCGGTTATTCTGTGTCGATGTAAGAGTGTTCACTCTTTTGACGTTTTGATGTCCTAATATAGACCCCTTAAACCAACTTGAGAGACCTCAATATTTCCTCACCAAAAAGATTTCAAGTCTCAGTCTTTAGCTACTGTGATGGACTTTTAATGCCTTCACCTCTAATCAGTGTCATACAGGCTCTTGAGTGGTGGTCTCTGCTTAACCTTCCATGCTAGGAACAACCCAGCATTCTTTCAACTTCTTCAGCTGAATAAAGCCAGTGGCTAAGCAAACACCCATTGTAGAGAACTAAACCTATTTTTCCATGTCAATTACACCAACTAATGTGACAGATAGCTTACCTACAATATCTCCCAGTTTCTGGAAAAGGAAGCCCTTATATATGAATAATAATACTTTCCTAACAAACTTTCAAATCATTCTGGATGACTGGGTTGAAAATAGAATATTTTCTTTGTGGATACTTGGAGACTAATTAATGGGGGACATTGTTAGTCCCCAGCAAATGAACTTGTGAAAACTCTGAAGCAATGTTGATGCATAATTACTTTTGTAAATAACCTGGGATATATGACTATCTCTTAATATGCAGTTCAGAGTGCACCCATTTTGTATTAGAGACAAAATAAATCCTGGCTTTACTACTTAGTAGATCATGGTTACTGTTTTCAGTTATAGTCCAGATATATGCATACCCAAGCATTTTTATCAAGTAGATATTGACTATTTGAAATATATCTGATATGTAAGACCAGATCACCTTGTTGTGCCTCCGAGTAATGCATGCCATGCTGAAATGCAAAAGTCATTGTAAGGTGTTGTTCCATCAAATTATGTACACATATGAATTTCTAAGTCACATTTTACTTACAAATGCAATCTGAGCATGAGGTTTCATACTTAACAATCACTGATTCTGTATCACAAGCATTTGATGCTCCTACACAGCAACATCTGTGGTCCCAATCAACATCAATTCACAAGCAATCATATGTTGTAAAGTAACAAAGTGACATAATTCAGGGCAGCCATACATATTTATGAGAAACAAAGTAGATTTGTGCAGTGAAATAATGTGGAATAGCATGCATATTAGCATCTTTCTTTGAAATGTATCCAGTAAAACAGAGTATTATATATTCTGTTACTAACACATTCAACATTGGTAATGTCGGCATGTGAAGGAAGAGCAAAGCTACAGAATATAAAATGGCACGTTTAACATGACATATAAAGAAGTAATGTATGGTCAATTACTTCGCTGTGTATATTTTTAATGCATTATGGTGGACTATCATTCAGTCAGAAAGGTAGCACCTATGTTACAGGTTCTGGAGGTCAATAATTTTGTTGACTCTGTCCTAAGGGCTTCTCTGTTCACACTCATGACAATACAGTGATGAATGAGGTGATTAAATTACCTTGTGGTACATATTACTCAGGACACATCTAACATGCAACATGTATAGCAGGTTAAATCACAGGACCCTATAGGGGGTTTGGGGGTTGACATAATAGTTAATGTATTTAAATCATAGAGACAAGGTACATGGTTTGATTATCACCCTTGAACAAAAAATTGACTAGGCTTAAACTGTCCTGCAAGAGCAGCTAGCATAGTACCAACCCAAGAACCTATGGCACAAGCAGCTAATTGCACTACATCAGGGAAAACAATATCTATCAACTATGACCACATGAAAGCCATGCACAGAGATTAACTACCCCAACATCTGTATGGTATTCCTGTTCTGAACAGCCTATGCCTCATATCAAAACCAGCACGTGAAGTATGCAGAATACCACATCTATTTAAAACTTTCCATAAGATGTGCAGCTTCAAAATACTACTGGTGCACCTTTGCTCTACTATTTGAAAGTTTATTGCTGGAAAAAAATGTACTTTAGTAGATGTAATAGTGAAATGACATGCAATTATTTAATGTGATACTGCTATAGCTATTATGATGAGATAGAGTAATTGTCAAAATTATTATTGCAGACCTTCACTGAACAGATCTCTAATTTGGTGCATTACAATCATGTGTAACAATGCAGCACACTGGCTAACAGAGACTGAAAAGCACAGTTTGGTTTCTACAATGAGCTCCAAAGTCTTTGTGGATAGCCATTGTGTACCACTTTCTTTGGCGTGCTGCCAGTCCTTCTGAATTCTGCCCACCTAATTCATTCCTATAGTTCTGTTTCATTCTGTCCCTAGACATTCCTACCTCCATCATTAACTGTTATCAATAATTAATTAGATGTCATCTTTGTAAGGTGTTTCTGCTCAGTGCCAGTCACCAACATTTCTAGTATCCCTAAGGGTATTGAACAATGTGGATTTCTATCCATTTTTTTCGATTTGTTCAACCCACATTTGTACATTAATTTCAAATTGCATAACATGATATATTTTAAATACTGTATCATATGTATTTATTCATGTTTTCCTCAATGAATATTTATTTATATATTCTATCACATACTCATATGCTTTTGCACTCCCCTCTTACTCATACCTGGAACCAGGTTTAGACCATTTTGTTAATATTATACATAAATAATTAGATAAATAACACAAATATCTAAACAAAAAGTGAAAAAGCAAAACTGTTCTTTATTGTTATGGAGCTTCCTAATACAATCAATACAAAGTTACCATGGGTGACAAGTGATTTGCATTGCTTATCTGTACTAAATAAACGCACAAAGAAAGACAGTAGCATTAAAATGTGCAACGGAATCAAATAGCTTTATGGTATGCTAATTAAGGTTGTTAGTTAGCTGGGAAGGTCAACATTCTTGCATATGTTTTTGTTCTCCTGCTGAGTATGTGCAGATGAAAGATTTATGGCTTTAATTGAGAAACATTACTTGCCTGTGACAACTTAATTGTGTTTGTAGAGAGATGCTGGATCCCTCTGCAAAGTCATTATAGTAGCAGTGGTTGAAGGATGGCTGAGCACATGGTTTCTTATGCTTTTATAAGAAGCCATTTGTCAGGATTTACTGAAGATAAAGAGCAGTTAAATTTCCAATCACTGCTGGAATTGCTGCACACATCTACTGTACTTTGTGTCAGAATATGCTCAGGGAAAACTCACAAACATGGTTAGACACACACACACACACACACACACAATGCATGCATTATGCACAGGCACAACAAAATTTGTATTCACATTATATATATATATATATATATATATATATATATATATATATATATATATATATATATATTACATTTTATTTCTAGGAATTCAGCATGATGACATTTCAGAAAACACAACCATTATTTTATGTACTTTGTACTCTCAGTAGGAAATATAGATGAACACTTATTAATAAAAGTTCCATGTTGTAACAACAAAACTACATCTTTGGAGTAAAATGTCACCAGCAATAATTAAGGTAACATTTCCAAATAATTCCATGATATGTATTGGTTAGCAAAGCGAGGCTGCCAAAGTGCAATGCTATTTATGAATCCCAAGTGGAGCTATTCACCAACCATGCAGGGTCATTGAAGTTAACCTATGTCAGCAATCTTTTAGCTTCATGGAATCTTCTAAGAAAAAAGTGTTATTTTCCATTGTAGCAATACTGATATTTTTGTACTTTAATTTCAAATTATATATATCCTTAAATTAGCTCTTTCTTTGTGTTTAGGAATAGATACTTTTTATGCCATGTCTTTAACTGTAATAAGAATACATTGTTTAGTTATTCGTGTGTGAAGCTTGTTTTATGCAAATTAGTGTACTTCTGTAGGTTTTCTGACACCTTTTAGCTATTAAGACCTACATTTCAGAGCTGTTATTTACCTTCTAACATAAGCTACCTCTGTAGAGATCTATCAGTGTTTCTCTTAAGTTTATACTATCTTTGAACATATAAGATATGGACTTACTAAACAAAGATTATGTACATTATTACTTACTGTTATCTATATAGCATTTGTGTTGTTTTCTCAAGAGCATTGTAAAATAAAATAGCTTTTCACTTTCTGGCAATTTCTTTTGGATTTGACGGGCAGTGCTATCTATGATCGTCACAGCTCTTAGACTGAACAGTATGCTTTTATGCCACTGAATCTTCTTTTAAAAAAAAAAAAAATCATCATTGCCGAGTGTTTCCTACTGCGTGCACAGATACTCAAACTGTTATCAAAACCAGTGATATGGTATGTACCTCATAGCTGATAACACCGAGACCTACAAAACCAGCTTAATCAACTTGCTCTTTACCGCTTTCTTGTACACACACACACACACACACACACACACACACACACACACACACACACACAGGAACCAATATACACAGCATGCTTGTGACAGGGCAGGATCATAAGGTATTGTCCAACAGGATAATTTACCATAAGGTATTTTCCTACAGGAAGTACTTAAGAAATGATGGAATAAATATTCTAGGTGTACTTATATTTTAGGGAGTAAGTACAATTTCCTAATGAATATCATAATTTTACTTATATTTTGGAGGGTAAGTATCATTTCCTAATGAATAACCTAGCTTTACTTATAATTTTGGGAGTAAGTATCATTTCCTAATAAATATCTTAATTTTACTTATAATGTGGGGAGGAGGTGTGACACTGCCAGCCCAGCTGTCTGGAATTTAGTAAATGATTCTATGTAATTTGTGAATACTGATATGATTTATACAGAACAGTATGTTATGTACTGAGCTTCAAAAATGTAGCCACAGCATACACTGCTGGAACATATAAGATTCACTTACAAAACTTCAAGAAATAAGTTGAAATTAAGTGCTTTACGATTGTGCTATAAAAGTTTGTTTCAATGGAGCAAGAAGACAGGATGTCAAGAGCTAAACATTATTTCTATTGTCTTGGAGAGAAGTAGTTACTAGGTTTAAAATTTAAAAAGTGTTTTATTGCTTTATGACTTCCTAGCAACTGCACATCTAAGAGATATGTATTTTTAACACAGAGATGTTAAGTTTCTATTTAGCCAGGGAACTAAAGTCAGGTGACAAAGAGTGATGTTACCCAAGCTAAC
Organism: Protopterus annectens; assembly: GCF_019279795.1. Classification (NCBI taxonomy): domain Eukaryota; kingdom Metazoa; phylum Chordata; order Ceratodontiformes; family Protopteridae; genus Protopterus; species Protopterus annectens. The sequence goes on from NC_056730.1 coordinate 444,214,628, forward strand.
CCAGCAGTAAAATGTGATATTAGTTTAAGAACTCTCTCAGAGAGAGAGAGACTGTGCATTTTGCATTTTGTCTTTGACCTAGCAAGAACATCCACTCATCATCTTCATCTGCATTTGTCTGTAAGTAAGATTCAGGGTATAGTATCTCCTTAGATATAGGTAGGAATATAGTAAAGATTAGTTTAGATGTTTTCTGTATTTATTTGAGACTGTCCTGCAATGTTGTTTTAGAATATTTCCTGTGATTTTGAACTATGAAGTAACTGTGTTTGTTTTCTGAGTATTGTCTTGTTCTTTTATTATTTATTAATAAATATATTTAAACCTATCTTTGTGGCTGATATTTGTGAGACATATTTAAGCTCTGGTGATACTGCACAGGGCACTCATAAATAGCCTTGCTCTTGGTCAAAACTACCATTTGGATAATAGTAACATTACACAGTAGGACTGGACACTATTTGTAAGGACCTTATAGTAGCTGATAAAGAGTTGGTTAGTGGCAGTGATAACTACCTTATAGTCTTGGCAGAAGGGGGCATAGCTAATAAACCTGTGCCAGCCTTTCCCAGGTGTGTGTGTGTGTGTGTGTGTGTGTGTGTGTGTGTGTGTGTGTGTGTGTGTGTGTGTGTGTTTGTATATAAATCAAATCTCAAAGTGTGTGTGTGTGTCAGCTACTTGGGCAGGGACGCAAAGCACTGGTTGGACAAAGAGGGTACTGCAGGTTTTGGCTTGACCACTCGGCTGAGATCTCAACCCTATATCTGTGCCAGTGGGGAGTCTTATTGAGGATCTGAAGAAAGAAGGAGAAACCAGCCCCAGACTGGCTGTGATCTTTTTGTGTTCTTAAGGGAAATTGCACTTTACTGTGTGTATACTTGTACTCCTCCCATTGTGTGCATTCCGCACTGTTGCCAGTGGTGAGGATTGAGGCTCCTTGATTACTGGGCCAGTGCAGGGGCATCATGGTAGGTATAATTTCCTAATGAATACACTAGCTTTACTTATACTTTGGGGAGTAAGTATAATTTCCAAGTGAATATCCAAGCTTTACTTATAATTTGGGGAGAAAATATAATTTCCTAATGAATATCCTAATTGTACTCATAATTTGGGGAGTAGGTATAATGTCCTAATGAATACTCTAGCTTCACTTATATTTTGGAAGTAAGTATCATTTCCTAAAGAATCAAATACACAAATGCAGCCAAAAAGAACGCTAAATCACAAAACAAACTCCAAAAGTAAAAAGCGTTGACAGGCACAGCACAACGGTAAAACCAGGATTTATTCCAGACATGAATCACTCCAAAATTCCACCATAAGTGAGCGCTTTCATCTCCTAACATCGGAGATTTCTTCAGACTGGTGGTGAAGCAAAAGCAATACACTTATATATCATTCTAAAATCAATTAAAACATCAATTGAAACATAATTAACCCATAAATTGGAATTAGTTAATTAAAAAGACAAGAATACTAAAGCTAATGCTTAAGCCCCCTTTTTTTTAGGTACATAATGAATTCTTCTCTATTGTTTAGTCCAGGGTAAAAACATGCATTTAATCTGACTTGCCAGCAGATCAATAGAATTAGTAGTCTAACAAACGATGAAGACATTTTTTTATAAAGAAGCAAATAGTTTTTGTAAAAAGATGAGTAATAGAGGATATCCTGAACATATGTTAAATAAAATTATAAATGAAGAAGTTCTTAAAAGAAACAATGTGATGATAGATGAAGCCCATACAGAACATAGTATGGACTTCATGACAGCTTTAGCAGTACAAAATAGCATTGATTCTTATGAGATCAAGAACATCATTAGAAATAATTGGGCCATCTTCAAAGGTAATAAGGATCTCCTACAGAAACTAGGAGATGAACCCAGATTTGTGCAGAAGAGAGCTAAGAATTTTAAAGATTTTTTCAAACTAAGTTAAATAAATGTAAGGTAATGGAAGAAAGAAAAGGCATGTTTAAATGTTTCAGTTGTAATTATTGTCAATTTTATACACAGAAAGTAATGAAATATTATTAGGAAAAACTATAGTTAAGGTTCCGGGCAAATTTACTTGTAAGTCCAAAAATGTAGTTTATTTATTAGTATGTTTAGAATGCATGTGCTTCTATATTGGTAGAACAAGTAGAGAATGATATAGAAGGATATATGAGCATCACTATGCAATAGGTAGAGGGGATGCAAAAAATGCAATGGCTAAACATTATATAGATAGCAAATGCAAAAATAATTTTAAATGCTTAGTTATTGATGCAATTCATCCCAAAGTTATAAATATTAACATTGAAGAAGAGTTGGGTTGGCTTGAATACTGCTGGCAAGTCAGATTAAATGCATGCTTTTACCCTGGACTAAACAATAGAGAAGAATTCATTATGTATCTAAAAAGAAAGGGGCTTAAGCATTAGCTTTAGTAATGGCGATATCTGGCGCTCAATTCCCCCAAACAAAAGAATTTAAGTCTTCATCTCTTAGGCCTTCTACCTTATACATCTCAGTTTCAGAGTCGAGTCGAAAAAGACCTAAGTTATATCCAAAAAGGTCCCAAAGCTCTTCACCCTCAGATCTGAGGAACAAAAAAGAGATGGATCCATCTATCTCAGATATGATGAAAAAGCAATCAGATCTGACTGCCTTGAGTTCTACAGTTTTATCCAGGACCAGATGCTCACATTCTATTGATCCTGTGCTTTCTAGGGTGCCTTCACCCTTTTTGGAATAGCACCAGTCCAAGTCTCCTTCTCTTGCCTTGACTCATTCATCCAGGAGTCTGATGGAAGAAGATATGGAAAGAATGATGCAGAAGTTCATCTTGGTGCAGATTCAGATGAGTGTCTTACCAGCTCCTACACCCTCAGGTCAGGAGGCCCAACAATCAACTATACTCTCCACTCCAACCCTTTGGTTGTTTCAAAGTCCCTGGATCCATGCCTCCTGGGTCCATCTGGCATTGGTCCAAAGATAGCATTATCTTTCAATCTGAAGCTTACCCTGAGTGCTCCTGTTCAGATTTCTTCAGATCCAGATGAATCTTGGAGGCAAAGTTTCCCTGTCAGATCCGTGGGGTTGGAGTTGACTCTGAAGGTGTCAAAGCCTCCTATGTCCCTCAGAGCTTTGACATTGGATAGCTTGGCTCTGTCTTCTCTTCTGGGAGATTGTCTTTGGAGTGGGGGAGTACAGCATTCTTGTCTTCTTGGTGCCGGGGACTTCTGTCTCTCTTGGGTGATCGGCCTTCGAGGTTGTGAAGAGGGTATTCTCTGCTCTGATAGGCTGGATGGATCTAACCCCCTAGAATCTTCAACCTTCTCCCCTGATGCCTCTGCTCTTAGACCTTCATCATTCTTTACCACAGGGACAGCCAGTCCGAGATCTCCAGGCTTCCCATCAGGGTTTTACAATTTCTTCTAATACCTCCCCAGGAAACTCCACTGAGGAGGTCCCCAGGAAGAAGTGCAAGAGGAAGCACTTGGACTCTCCACAAGAGTCAGTCATGGAGAATACAGACTTCAATGAAGGTGAATGGTCTCCATGATGACTTCCAGAAGACATGTGATTTGGAGACAGCCTTGAGATCCTAAAGCAGAGAGGTAGTTGCACCCCCAGCAATCCTTCATCTGCCAATGAACTCAATGATTTGGTCTCTCAGCAGGCATGGAATAAATCTGACACAGTTGAACCCATACCCAAAACACTGGAAAATATACTGGCATCACCTTTGGGGAAAGAGTTTTGGGCTAAAAGGGTGCCCATTGATACAATGGTCATGGTGGTGACAACCAAAAATAACTTGCCAGATCTCCACTGTTTATTCCCGTAACAGGTAGTCTAGGGAAATACAAATGCTTAGGAAGCATGTCTATGCTTCAGCCACCTTCACTCTAAGGTCACTGAATTATTTGACATATTTTACTAGCATACCGAGGTATTTGATCAAGGAACTTTCAAATAACCTCTCAATATCTGTTTCTGCAGAGGTCCAGGCATCCATGACTTCTCAGTTGGCTACCCTGCAATCTATTTTGAATTCTTTCTTGAAGCTCATTTTGCATGTAGCTGAAGGAACCTCAAGGGCAGCAGGCTCAGCATTTCCATCAGGAGACATCCCTGGATGTGCTTATGTGACTTTTGCAGAGCCCTAGCCCTTGAAGTCTTCGTTCATCAATGCTCCCATTGATGGCACTTCCTTGTTCAGCCCCACAGTGAAAGAAACTTTATCCAGGTGTGAGAAGGATGGAAAGACCCTGTTTGCAGTGGATGTATGTTTTTCAACCCCATAGAGATCATTTTCAAGAAATCAATGAGATGGTCAAAAGATGTGGTTCAGGAAATCCCAGCGTCCTTTCCAGGACACATGTGGAGGAAGTTTCTCCAGGGACAGAGGGGGGAAACTGTAATGGTTAACACCACCCCCACAGCAGAGGAGGCTTAGAATACCAGGGGTCCAGAGATTCTTTCCTGGACAGAACCTACCAGTGCTCCAGAAAGGAGGCCCAATTGCACACCTCTGGAGGCAATTGGGGTCAATTATCCCTGCACCAGTGAGCCTGGCTAGACATAATAAAAGATACCTGGGTGCAAAGGTTATATCCAGAGGCTATATAATACCCTTTTCCTTTCTACCTCTAATCTCAAAAAAAAATCCCAGATGTTCCACCCAATCAGATGGAAGAAGCAGCAATTCAAATACAAAAGCTGCTAGAAAAAAAAAAGAGTCATCCAAGAGGTCCCACTAGATCAGATAGAATCCAGAACTTAATCAAGGTTCTTTTTAGTGCCAAAGAAAACAGGGCACTGGAGACCAGTTCTGGATCTCAGCAACTTGAACGAGTCAGTTTGACATACCAAGTTTTGGATGGTCATGGTTCAGTCCATTATCTCTTTTCTGAGCAAGGATGACTTGATGTGCTCAATAGACTTTCAGAAGACATACTATCACATAAAGATGAACAGATGATTCAGAAAGTACTTATGTTTCCAGCTGGAATCCAGTCACTACCAGTTCAGGATTCTGCCTTTTGGTCTCATCACAACCCCCAGGCTGTTCACCAAATGCATGGCAGTAGTAGCAGCTCACTTGAGACTGCAGGGATTCTGGGTGTTTCCATGTCTAGATGACTGGCTCATATCTGCCCCGACCAGGTAAGAATTGATAAGGGCAAGAAATCAGGTTCTCCAGACTTGTTCTCATCTGGGAATAACCATAAATTACAAGTTGCAATTAGAACTAACTCAAAATTTGTAATTCATAGGAGCAGCTTTCAGCACAAAATCAATGTCAGCTTCACTGCCTCTCTCAAGAGTACAAACTATCAGATCAAAGGTTAGAAAAATAATCTGCAGTACCAAGATTTCAACCCACTTGATCCTTCAATCTCAAAGATCAATGTCAGCGACAATAACCTTAGTACCTTTAGCCAGATATTATACGATGATTCTCCAATGGAAACTAGCAAGACAATGGTCAGTACTTTACCAACCCATGTCAACTCAGATATGAATCACTATGACATGTATGAGAGATCTCAGGTGGTGGATTCAATCAGGTTAGGTTCTACAAAGCCATTCATTGGGCACTTTTCAGTTTGGGTGGGAGGGGGTATTTTCTGGGGAAAACAGTCAAAGGCACTTGCTCCCTCGAAGATGCCAACTTGCATATCAATGTCCTAGAGATGACAACAGTGGTTTTTGCATTGCAGGCCTACCAGGATGATCTCCCTTTGGGGACAATTGCATTTCAAATGGAGAATATGTCATAGTTTGGTACATCAGCAAACAAGGAGGGACCAAATCATACCCCTTGTGTTGAGAAGCACTCAGAGTGTGGCAATGGGCAATGTCATCCAACCACTTTCTCATAGCAATGCTCATTCAGGGAAAGTCCAATCTGATAGCAGACAAATTGAGCAAGTGCATTTCCCTACCTCACAAGTGTCTCTCAACAAGAATGTCACAAAAATTATTTTTCATCAATGGTGCCAGCTGTGCTGTGATCTTTTTGCTTCTCCCCTAAAAAAGAAATGCAGCAGCTACTTTCCCCTAATCCCCCCAAGGGAAATCTCCGAGGGATGTTCTACTTCATGACTAGCACCCTGGTTTACTTTACTCCTACCCATGAATCCCACAAATTCCAAAATTTCTGTAGAAAGCTGTCAGCTTGAACAGCAAAGTTATTCTCATTGCACATTACTGGCCTCAACAGATTTGGTTTCCCTTCATTTGGCCTGACTTACTTCACCAACCTTGGATTCTGGATTCAACCCCAGACCTCTTGTCTCACCCCACAGGCATGATGTATCCTGACATCTCAAACTTCAGGCTGATAGCCTCGTTTCTCCAATTCTGTTAATAGCCAGACAATCAATGCTCTCTTCCCCTGTCCGACATATACTTTTATCTTCTCCATAAATCTTCAACACAAAAACTCTATTCAAGTAAATGGAAAAATTTTGTTTACTGGCCACAACAAAATCATGTTGAACCTTTTTCAGCTCCAATAGATGACACACTAGAGTTTTTAGCCTTACTTTTTAAAGAAAGGGCTAATTCTTCAACCATTAATGTTCAGTTAGCAGCGATATCAAACTTTCACATTGGATTTGAAGGTTATTCAGTAGCCTGTCACACATTGTGCAGAGCTTTCTTGAGAGGCACTCCCCTTTTGAGACCTCTGTTTAAGGACCCTACTCCTTCATGGGATCTGAATTTAGTACTGCATGCACTAATACATTGCCCATTGAACCAGCAGCTACATGTGACCTTAAGTATCTTACTTGGAAAACTGTTTTTCTAGTATCCATTACCTTTACTAGAAGAATTTCAAAGATTCAAGGCTTGTCTTCAAACCTCCATACTTGATCTTTCACAATGATAGAGTGATGCTACGAACAATTGCCTCCTTTCTTTCCAAGGTGGTATAAGAATCTAATAGCAATCAATCCATTAATTTGCAGTATTCTTCCCTAATTTTGCAAACAAGGGTGAATACATGTTACATTTATTGGATGTTTACAGACAATTAAGTTTTTACCTACATAGGACAAAAGACATCAGAAAAACATATCAGTCTGTTTTCTTTGCAGAATTGAAATTGGGTAAACTAGTTGCAAAAGTAACTTTAGCCAGATGGCTAACATATTGCATTTCATTTGTCTATAGCAGATTGGTTATTAGCTTATCACAATCAGTACAAGTTCAGTCAACTAAGTCCATGATAACTTCTGCATTTTTCTACCCAGAGCATCCATGGATGACATATGTGCAGCAGAAACTTGGGCTACTCTCCATACTTTTATTATAAATTAGATCTGGTCTCCAGGGGTAGAGCATCATTTGTATTAAATGTGGTCAGGAATATCCTTCCTTAGAGTCCACCTGGGATTATCAGTAGCTGGGGACTCTGTCCTAAAAGTTGAGGATAGAATGAAAATGGACAACATCAGATAAAGAAGTTATGTACTTACCATAATGTTCCATCTGAGTTGTCCATTTTCATTCTTCCTCAACTTCCCACCCACCAGCCCTCATCCTTGCTGTTCACAAATGTCTGGATGAATTAGTTGCCAAGAAGGATATCATCGTCCTTTATACTGAGCTCCATATATATGTTTTTCCTTTACTGAGCACATGCAATTTTACATCTCCTATATTCATGCATGTTAAACATTCCTTTCTGGCAAAAATCAGCAAAGATCTAAGGTAGCTTAGGGTTGGTGCATTATGGGTAAGGGAGAAGCTTGAGAGCTTTTTTGTTGCCACAAGCTTTAGTCATGGCCAAGCTGGATCTGAGGATCTGATCTGAACCCCATCAGTTGAGGAAGAATAAAAATGGACAACACAGATAGAATGTTATGGTAAGTACACAACTTCTTTTTACTTGTAATTTGGGGAGTAAGTATCATTTCCTAATTAATATCCTAGCTTTACTTATAATATGGGGAGTAAGTATAATTCCTAATGAATGTCCTAATTTTACTTATAATTTGGGGATTATGTATTATTTCCTAATGAATACTCTAGCTTTACTTATATTTTGGGGAGTGAGCATCATTTCCTAATGAATATCCAAGCTTTACCTATAATTTGGGGATAAAATATCATTTCCTAATGAATATCCAAGCTTTACCTATAATTTGGGGATAAAATGTCATTTCCTAATGAATATCCAAGCTTTACGAATATTTTGGGAGTAAGTATCTTTTCCTAATGAATATAATTGCTTTACTTATACTTTGTTGAGTAGGTATCATTTCCAAATGAATATCCTAGCATCTGATGTTGTCAGGTTTCATTCTATCCTCAAGTGATGGGGTTCGGCCCCAATCCTTGGATCTGACTTGGCCATTACTAATGTTCATGGTAACCAAAAAGCTCTCAAGCTTCTCCCTCACCAAATGAATATCCCAGTGTTACTTATAATTTGGGGAGTAGGTATAATTTCCTAATGAATATCCTAGCTTTACTATTATCTGTGGATTAAGTATAATTTCCTAATGAATACCATAGCTTTACTTATAATTTGAGGAGTAGATATCATTCCCCAATGGCTATCCTAGCTTTACTTATAATTTGGGGTGTAATTATCATTTCCTAATGAATACTCTAGATTTACTTATATTTTGGGGAAATAGATATCATTTCCTAATGAATATCTTAACTTTACCTATATTTTAACATTACTTATATTTGGAGGAGTAAGTATCATTTCCATTTCTTGTAGTCTTCATCTGTGCCTTCCTACATTGGTCCACTGAATGAACACAGTTTCTTACCCTCAGTTTAGGAGAAGTTAATAGCACTAACATCAAAACAGGAACTTTTCAATAATGTAAAGACCACTGACACTATAAAACCAAATTGTAGAGTATTCACAGGTGTCAGCTCCTACTTTGGCTGGGTAGAATTTTGTAAAGAAACAGCAAAATGGATTCAACAGCACAAATAAAATCAACAGTAAATATTATTCGGTAAACACTTTCACGCCCTTACAGTGTTTCATCAGACCATGCTTTTACAAATAAAACCTAAACTCTTGTATACAACAAAAGCTTTCAATTAACATATATCAATCAGTCATTTACTAATAGCACGAGATTTCAAGACTTGTTTTAAGGGTATAGTCTCATTCAGACCTTATTCCTTATCAGCCTGCAACATAATCATCCATCTTAATTCACTGTTCTCAGTCCTATATTCCAAGTCCCCAAGCCTTAAATGTCTAAACATGAGTTGTAAAACTATGAACTTAAAAGGTTTACAGTCCCATAACCATCAACATGCTTAGCCAGTGCATTTGTACTTTTAGATTTTCGTATATCACTTACGTGCTCCAGAATCTGCTGTCTCAATGAGCAGTTAGTTTTACCTAAATAAAAGCAAGGACAGACCATGCACATGGCCAAATAAACTAAATTTCTACTGATACAGTCTGCATATAATGTATAGGCATATCTTTTGCCTGTAGCAGGATGAACAAAAGATCACTGTGAAGTTATCTAGGTGCATGCTACACATGCAGTGCAGGGAAAAGTCCCTACATGCTCTGATAAACTCCTAGAACTAACATCATTCTTAGAGCACAAGTCATTTAAGTGACTTCCTATTCTTAAAAAGAGAACCTTGGTTATTCACCCACAGTTTGTTTGCCCTTATCATCAGCTGTTAATATGGACCAGTTCTTCTTAATGATCCCACAAACGGCACTACTAGAATAAAACAAAGAAACCCTAACATTGTATCTATTAATCAAATTAATATTATTATTCCCTTCACAAGTGATATTATTAACCTTACTATCAAGGGTAAAAATATGGTCAACCTGTGCTAGTTATAAGACCATATACCTCCTGTATCGAACTATTAACTTCCTTTCTGGGATAACCCCTGTTAATAAAATCTCTGTGTAATTAGGGAATTGTACCATCCAAACTACAATCATCAGCACTAAGTCTGCATAGTCTCATACACTGACCCTTTAAAATATTCTTACATGTAAATCCTGGGTGCATGCTATTTCTGTGAAGGGCATTATTCCTTCTACAAGGTTTCTAATACACATTAATGATGAAATGTAGATCAGCTGTCTTAGGAATTCTAACATCTATAAAAGCTTACTTCTGATTTTAAGTAGTTCATGGTAAATTTCAGAAAGGAAGTAGTAGACTTTAGGTATCTAACAAATTCCAATAATAATGTAGATAAGCCTCCCCATAACAAAAATATGTCATCTACAAATCTTTTATAATATTTAATGTATTGACAGTATTGGTTGCCTTGTAACACTTCAGAGGATTCCCATTGGGCAAGTAACGTATTTGAATAGCTATTGGCTCATACTCTCCCCATGGCAAACCCTAGATGCGGTAAATAGCATTTGCCATCAAACAGGAACACGTTGTTCTCTAGGACTAATTCTAAGAGTATGCATAATAAATTCATATCTCTATTGGAATAATACTACATCATTCAGAATGACTGTAAAAAGGGTGCACACATCCAACGTGACCAGCAGGCAACCTCAAGTCTCCCTGTCACTGTCAGTGCACTGGAACAAAGTTTGTAAAATCTGTTTGGTATCCTTAAGTACAGAGGATACCTTATCTAACACTGGTCTTAGCTTCTTTTTTATGTAAATAGTGAAAGTTTCAGTTAGCCACCCCCGACCTAAGACTATCATTCACATGGGTGCCTTCAAGGGGTCTTTATGAATCTTGGGCATACCATGTAGCACCGGGACTAACAGATGTTCAACTATCAAAAATGTATAAAGGAAGATGGAAATAGATCTACACATCAACAGGTCATAGATCATCGCATATGCTTGTCTAATTAATTTATGTATTTTGTGTTTCTGTATCTGTGTGTATGTCTGACTATCTCATAACATGCCATTCAAACGATCAGTATAAAAACTTTTGTCCATAACAACTATTGCTCCTCCTTTGTCCATTGGATAAATGTATATTGAATCAAGCTCTTGCAGTTCTTTAATGGCTCCAAACTCACTCTGGGTGAGGTTGAAGAATCTATTATTAGCTCATGTATCCGCCATGCTATTAACAAAATTTGCCTCACAAGTTTTGCAAAAGGCCTCTAAAAGCAGATGTCAGGAAAGAACAAAGGTGCTCAGCTTCCTAAAATCAATAACTCCTGCATCATGCAGAAAAATACTTAAATAAAAAGAAGTTAGCAAGAGATCATGCTGACTTTAAGGCTGGTAGTGTTTTTTTTTTTTTGTGGCCAAGGGTTTGTATCTCAGATGAATCAGGCCCTAACAAGAGGCACTTTTTGACTCCAGGCATGGATAGTAAAGGAGACATAGGAAGGGGAGTCAGTATACCTTTCATCTGATATTTCATAGTTTTTGAAAGATAATTAAAATGTTTAACTGAATTCTCAGTATCCATTCTGGTTCAAAATATTCTGTAACTCAGATGTTATGTTAAGGACCCCATCCCTAACTTCTATATTTAGTCAGTTCAGGAAATGAATACCTGGCTAAGAATGGCACCTGACTTTGAAATACACTAAGGACTTCATTCCTAACTTCTATATTTCATAAGTCAATTTAAGAAGTGAATACCTAGCTAAGAATGATACCTATCTTTGGCATGTGCAAAGGACTTCATATCTAACTTCTGCTCTTCGGTAGTTACTTCAGGTAGTGAATACCTGGCTAAGAATGAGACCTGTCCTCATCATGTGCTAAGGACATCATCTTCAACTTTTACTTTAAGTTTGTTAATAAATAGAGATAAAATAAAAGTAAAATCACCTAGAGCATAAGAGCATAAATGGCTTAGAGTATGTGGGATGAATTTACACAGCAAAATTTCTAAAACAGTAAAAGAAAATGATGAGCTGTCATATAATATAGATTACACATCAGGAATCGTATGAAACCTGTAAGGTGTTCAGAAGGCAACAGGACAATATGTATTAAAAAATGACTCAATTATTCAGAAAGGCTTACAAGACTGAGGAAGCCTTTACTCTGAAGGTTTTTGCAGAGTGGTAAGCTCAAAAGATTCAGAGAGCAGTCTCCTGCTGTTCTTTACACTGTCAGTGACCATAGCAAAGACAACAGTCCCTTTGGCTAAAGCCACATGCAAATATAGCAGTCTGAACCATGTCTACTGCTAGTTAGCCATGTGATCTCCTCCCAGAAATGGCATTTGCATGCGAATAATGAGGTAGAGCAACGCAGAGAAATATAAAAACATCACTTCGTCTGAATGGAGTTTAAAAACAAACTTTATTCAAAAAAAAAAAGCTGGTGCTTCAGCAAAAGCCATCTACAGGTTCTAAGCTTCAAGTCCTCACACTGTTTACATCACCAATTACTACCAATCAGAAAGGATAATTTTCAATTAATATTAAATTTAACCCTCAAAACAAAGTTCCTATATTAAATACTTCATAAATGCCTTGCAATAAATATTTCATATGTAATATATTTATAAGTGAATATTTCTGAAGTTTTATTACAAATGTATATCTTAAGTTTATTAAACTTCTTGTAGAGTATGATACCAGATAGATTAAACTGTCTACAACTAAAATTAATAGTCTTGTGAAGCTATTGAGAAAGCCATTGTTATTTTGGATTGCACTCAGTATTGTGAAGAGAAAATGGATAACTTATTCTGAGATGCTGAGAAGTTTGAGGAGAAATTAACTGCCCTTAAAATTCACAAGTTACAGAGGGTTATCAGAATACATGAAGATGTATCCTGGTTTCCATGGCAAAGCCACTATGTAAGACAGTTCCAATAGTAATAAAAGCAACTGGTCTTATAAAAAAGAATTTGCAATTGTACTTAGTTATATTACCGATACATGTAACGCCTTATGAACTGCAGAGTCAATACTGGGCACATTACGGGTGCTGCAAAAAACACTTCTAACTAACATCAAAGATTGAAACAATACTAATTTCATGAACTTTAATCACACTTTGTCTTAGGAATGGGGAGTATTTCCATCATGGTATTAGAAACCCAAAAGACATGGAGAAATTAAAAAAGCCACCTTTCACACTGTTCAGCTTGGAAGAAAATGACATGAGAAGGGTGTTTGCTCTTTTTTCTAATTTGTCGTCTGTTAAATAACTGGGGAAGAGACTGGGGAAGTGGAGAGAAGCAGGCAGGTGGAGATGGAGACTGGACAGATAAACCATAAAGCAAACACAAACATGAACAAATATAAGGGAAATCAGGAGATTTGTTTTAAAAAGTTCTGACAGCAATATTTTTTCATTTAATTTATACTCTCATTTGAGAATCACATGGGTACTCATACATTTAGGGGAAATATCCATACTAGAAAGGATAATGATGAATACAACAACTGAGGGGTCTATCCCACAATAAGGACAGCATGTCTCAACTTGCTGAAATTGGACCCTAATGATGTAAACCATGCGGAGGGGAGCAATTGACAATTGCTTGGATAATCTTGGGGATGATGACATTCATTTAGAATAAATGAACCTTCATTGATCAGGAAAATTGATGAGAAAGGGGGACATGAAAAATGGGTGCCAAGCAGCACATTTAAACTGGGAGGTCAAGAATCTGAGAGAATGAAAGTCTAAGGGGGGGGGGCACCTCCATGCAGGAATGTCTGCAATCCATATGGAGAGGTTTGGCTCAAAAACATTAACAACCTCACTTTGAAAAGGGTCAGTTTTAGTGACTGAATTTTTTAAATGTAATAATCTGGTAATAAATGATATTCATTATTTATTTGCAAAAGATTTTACTTTTATTCCTACATCCAGTGTGGACTTTGCAGACTTCCTGATAGAATTAAAACTATTCACAAGAAAACTCAGTTTGACATTACATTACAAAAAAGAGTGAAATGATACTCTTGGCAATGTAGGCTTTAACTCATTCACTCCAATGGAGCTCAGGAAGTTTGTACTGCAACTTCCAATGGGTGGAGTCTAATTCTTTTGACAGAATCAAATTATGTCCTCACATTTCACATAAATGTTCATATTTCTAGAATCATAGGGTTATGAAAGAAGTATAAATGGGAAATTCTTCAGCACAAACTATTTATATAGTGGTAGTCTTTTTAGGTTTTAGGTCTTAAACCTAATTTTACAAGTCACAGTAAATACAGTAACTATTAACATTTGTAATATTCTATAAACAACTTACAATATCTCAACAACCACTCAAATTACACACATACTGTCAGCAGCATTCAATTCCGCGGTGGTGCAGCGGTAGCGTTGTTGCCTCACAGCAAGAGGTTCTCTTGTTCAATTCTCGGCTGGAGTGCGGGGAGTGCCTTCTGTGTGGAGTCTGCATGTCCTCCCAGTGGTTGGGTGGGCGTTCGAAAGACATGCGTAAAAGGACGTGCCTTCGTTGAAGGTTGGACGTTGAGCTGGCACCTCGGCGTTCGTGAAAATCTACTGCCAATCATTAGCGGACCGGAGTTCCACTGTGGTGACCCCTAACCGGGAAAAGCCAAAAGACAACAACAACAACAACTGTCAGCAGCATTCTATTCATCTAGCTGAGACCTTTCATATGAGGTTAAGGAGTTCTTTCTGTGTTACTTGGTTTTTGAGATAGTTAGAAAAATATTAAAATTATATCTATATAAATTAATATCCTAAAGACAACAGTTAATATCTATTTATCTGCACTAGCCAGAAGTCAAATATTAATGCAGTTGAGTTTGCCAGTGTGTAAGCTTTAAGATGAAATCTTCTAAAACCTTGTACATTGCATGGTTTTGGAATTATTGATGCAAATATGAACAAGCAAAATTTGATGCCTAGAGGCCTCAGTAGGAGTTAACTGCATATGCACCTGAAAGTGTCACTCAGATGTAATGAGTTAAAAGAAAAAGTTCTTATATCTACTCGCCCCATCTTGCTGTAAATTTATTTGAGGCAGTATGTGAAAAGGGCACTAGAACAATACTGTGCAAACAGACCATTAAAAGAGTTTTCAACATGGCCCAGATAAAAGAGTCACTAATGCACAATCTTAAGACTGACAAACTTGTTAGATGGATTAAACAACAAGGGAGGGAACATGGTTACCATGGACAGATGATTGTACAGGCACAATGATGTAAATTTTGAACAAAGCAGGCCAATATGAGATGGAGTCATGTAATAAAATTTCCATGGCCTATAAAAATAGATATATTTTTAGAATCTGTTGAAAATGTGGTGTTATTCATAGGTTCATAGGTTGGTACTAGGCTATCGGCCCTAGGTCCTATACAAGACTAGCCATAACAATTCCCTGGCTATTTCTTCCCAGAATATTTATTTCCCTGGTCCCCTGTCTAGCAGGGTGACTGACATGATCCCTGGGGTGCATTTCCTATCTCCTATCCAATTGTCAAGGTTCCTTTTGAGGAGGGCCAAAGAAGCGCTCTGCTTGACATGTATGGGCAGTCTGTTCCAGAGTATGGGGAGTCTCTGGGTCAGGAATCTAACCCTCCAGCATGTTTTACTCATTGTGATGACCATGTTTAGATCCCTGGAGTGTGTGGCTCTGAGGGATTGGGATTTCTTTAAGTGCAGCATGTCCAACAGCTCTAGGTTTGACATGGCCTTGTATGTTAAGCAGAGATCACCTCTGAGTAGATGATATGTGATAGAGTATAGCTGGAGTTTTTTTAGATGGTCAGCATAGGGCATCTGCTTTAGGCCTGTGATTCTTTTAGTGAGGTATTTCTGTGGCCTTTCACCTGTTGCAGATGTCTTGTGAGGTACATACCAAACGGGGCATTGTACTCTATGATGGGTCTAATGAGGGATGAATACAGTGGGACAATGACCTCCTTTTTTCTGGATGAAAAGCCCTTAGTGATGAGGTGTGCCACATAGAAGGATTTATTGACTGTTGTGGCGATGTGGTTATCGAAGGTGAGACCACTGTCCACCTGTGTCCCTAAGTCCCTTATCACACTTTCAGTGTCTACTGAACTGCCACTTATGTGGTAATTCATGGGTACATATTTTTTCCCAAAGGGGATAACAATACATTTCTTGGCATTGAGAATGAGCCTATGGCTCTGGAACCAAGCATCTGTTTCTGTAAGGCCCTTTTGTAGAATATCCACATTATCTGGGGATTCGATAATGGCTCCCAGTTTGCAATCATCCTCAAACTTTGTTAGCCACAGTCCCTTAGTGTTGATCTGTACTTCAGAGAAGTAGATGCCAAACAACAGCGGTCCCAGGACTGAACCCTGAGGTGCTCCACTTGTCACTTGTCTGGAGCTGGATTTGGAGTCAACTACTTTTACAGTGTGGGTTCTGTCAATAGCCAGTTGGCAACCCATAGAGTGACATAGGAATTAATGTCCAGCTTAGTAAGTTTATCTATGATTTCAGAGTGGGGGATGGTGTTGAAGGCCTTGGCAAGGTCCAGATAGGCTGTGTGGACCACCTTGCCCACGTGCATGGCTCTGGAGACTGATTCGAAGAAGTCAATCAGGTTGAGGAGACAAGATTGGCCCTTCATGAAAGCAAACTGGGTGGGGTCCAGTGTTTGAACATTGCCAATGTCTTTATTTATAAGTTCCATGATAATGCATTCCATGGGTTTGCAGATCAGGCTCATCAGACTGATGGGACGATAGTTCCCAGGATCCAAGGTGGATCCCCCCTTGTGGAGTGGGATAACTGTAGCTGTGTGCCACTCATTGGGCACGGAGCCTGAGGTGAGGCTATGATTAAACATGACAC
This sequence comes from Protopterus annectens, assembly GCF_019279795.1. Classification (NCBI taxonomy): domain Eukaryota; kingdom Metazoa; phylum Chordata; order Ceratodontiformes; family Protopteridae; genus Protopterus; species Protopterus annectens. Next base: position 444,231,373 of record NC_056730.1, read on the forward strand.
TTAGGTGAGGTGCCAGTTCAATTTTGTAGTTCATGTAGTACACAGCCCGGAATGTTATCTGGTCTCATGGATGTTGTATTCTTAGCTTTGGAAAGTGAGTTTTTTATCTGTGTGGCCATGATTACTGGAATTTGGTAATCTTTTGGTATTGAGATGGGCCCTTTAGGGGGTGAGGGGGGGGTGAAGTCGGCACTGAATCGATCTGCCAGGATATTGGCAATATCCTTGGGATCAGTATATTTAACATCATTCTGTTGTATCTCAGAGCAGATCTCAGCATTGCCATTTAGATTCTTGACATAACTATAGAATGCCTTGTGGTTGTCCTTAGAATCTTTGGCAATTTTATTTTCGTAACTAGCTTTGGAGGATTTTATGAGGGATCTCAGCTTCTTACTGAGGCTGGTAAGGGAGTTTTTTTGTATCCTGGGATTTTCCTCTTTTCTGCAACAGTTTCTTCCTTCTGTTGTACAGTTTGTTTATGGTAGGGGACCACCGGATTGACTTCCTTTTTGGGGGGGAGAGCGTCTTGGTTCTATTTGGAATGGCACTATTTATGCACAAGTGAATGTGCTCGTACAGTGCCTTAGTGTAGGATTCAGCAGTCAAACTTTCATTTCCCATCTGCATGGGTGTCATGAAGTTTGTCACTTCTGACTTGAGTAGCATAAAGTTGGGTTTGGAGAAGTTTTTGTATGGAGGTTTCCTTACTGGGGGGGGGGGATGTGGACATCAAGGGTGATTAGCTTATGGTCAGACTTGACCAACAAGGGGGGTGACCACCGGTGTGGAGCATTGATCTCCCATGTTGGTAATGACCAGGTTTAGGATATTTGAGCCCCTGGTGGGACTATGGATTAGTTTATCCAGGGCATTGGAATTTATGAATTCCAAGAACCATTGGGCAAAGATTTTGGTACACGAGTAGTTTTCCCAGTTAATGGCAGGGTAGTTGAAATCACCCAGTATTAGGGTGTTTGGTTGTATCTTAATATTTTCTAATATGTTTGGAAAGGTGTAATGAGAATCCTGGGGCATGGTGGGGGATCTGTAGCAAGCTACAATTTGGATTGCATTCTTACCTAATGTTAGTTGCACCTGTAGAATTTCAGATGCATTGTGGTGGGCAACTAGCCTGAAGGTGTAAATATCCTTGGTGAATATGGACACTCCACCACCTGGTTTGGTGGCCGAAAAGTGTGGTAAGAGTTGTAGCCTGGTATTGCAGGGGTGCTCTCTGGAACCTTGAACCAGGTCTCAGTTTCTGCACAGATATCAATGTTCTCCATTTTTAGGAGTGCCTCGAAAGAGTGCATTTTGAGGTTTAGAGTTCTAGCATTGAGTAGCATTACCTTCAGATTTTGCATGCTTTTATCTGTTATGGTGGTGGTTTTGTCCTTTGAGCCTTGCCTAAAAAGCCACTATAGGGGTGGCAAGAGCCTTAGCCGGTAACCTGAATCCCAGGGGTGACAGGTGCAGACCATCTCTGGCAAAGCATCGTGGTTTGCCGATCATGTTGTCCCAGGCAGACAGATACTGGATCCCCTTTGAATGACACCAGAAGCTTAGCCAATTGTTGAAGTCAATCATTTTGTCCACATACTGTGGTATCATTCTGGGGGAAGGCAGGATGCTTCTCAGGGCTATGGTCATACTTGCCTGGGCCATATGATCTGAGAGCTCTTCCATGTCTCTTTTCATGTAGTCCAGGGAGGTATGTATCAAGTCATTCACTCCAACATGGACAATGACAGAGTCATATTTGTACTTGTTATGGAGTGGCTTGAGTGCATGCATTATGTGGCAGATCCTGGTACCTGACAGGCAGCTGACAGTAATTTTCTCCTTGTTCAGCCTGGTGAATGGGACATCAGTGTGCCTGACTATGGAGTCACCTATGACAAAAGTGTTGGCTATGTTGTCTTGCCTTAGGGGCTGTTGTTGGGTGGCATACTGGTGTTTTGAGCTATGTGTCACTTTGGTTGTGATTGGTGTTTGTGTTTCAGCTTCAGAGGTCCTTGTTGCTTGGGCACGTTAATGTTAAGGGCCTCCGCAGGTTTAGTGTTACTATGTGCGGGTGTGGGTTTTGAAGTGCTATGTGTTACTTCTGGTGTAGTGCAGGTGTTAACCTTCTCCTCTTGACTGTCTACCACAATCTTGGCTGGAGAGAGCTTTGCTTCCAGTTTGGCTATGGAAGTGCATCTCTCGCAGATTGTAGTGTTGGGTGGTAGGAGGAGAGGGTTGTCTGTGTACATAAAGCAATTGCTGCATTGCCCCAGTATGCCCAAATTTACCAGGTGGACAGGAGAAATCACTGCAAGCTGACCCTTGGACATGCCTGGTTTGGTGTTTCTTTTGTAAAGTACAAGAGCTGTTTTCCCTTACCTTAGCAAGGTACTTTGCAACTATAGGCTGTTTAGTGCCTATGATTAATTTCTCCTTATTTACAAGGAGAGTTAAGTGCTTGTATCAGTTTAAGGCTTCCTAGTGCTTTCCAGCAGGTTTTAGAGCAAGTGCTAGTCACAGGGATTCAGATTTTAGTGCTACTACTGAGAAAACAGCTAGTTCTAAGGGAAAATTTGAAGAACAGACTTTCTGGCACCGGGAATAGTTTAACCTTAGCCCCGCGGTGCTGCGCAATGCGCAAAAAAATGCACAAACACACGTTTTTAAGCCAGAAAGTTGAAAGGGGTAGAAATCAGTCCCAAGTGGCCAATAAAATTACAATTTCAGAGCTGGAAACCACTCCTCTAGTGTTAGATAGGCAGTACAATGCTCACCAGTCCCACTGGTAAGCAGTAGGACTTCCCTCTACCACAGCAAGGTCTGGATAGCTCTGAACACAGAAACTGAAGTCCTGAAACCAGCAAAGTCTGGGATCTGGACTATACTAGTTAGGAAAGATGGGAAATGATCAAACAAGATAGTATTTTTTTTTGTTTTTTTGGGTTTTTTGGTTAAAGCAGGCTAAACAATGCAATAATACAGTAAATAAACACAAAGAAGCCTAACGCACTTGAGTGTGTAGCCCTAAACAGTAAATGCAATTAAAAACTTTAAAATTAGCAATTTAAACTTTTTAAAATAAAGCAAGGCAAGTTCACAACTGAAAAACAATTTAAGAGGCAGAAATACAGTAGAATAAGTAGCTAGTCTATTTTTAAAGCTTTTTGAGAAGTGCAGTTAACAAAAAATGATCAAAATAAGCAAAAATTGAGCAATTTAAGCCAAACGTTCTTGCAGTTAGCACAAAAAGTCTCTCTTTCTCGTTTCTGGTGCTGTAGTAATCTGCAGGATGCCCAAACAGGATCTGCTGATCTAAAACAAGCTCAAATGCGGGCAAACACGCTTGTTAAGCCAGGAAGTTGAAAGGTATAGAAATCAGCCCCGAATGGCCAATAAAATTACAATTTCAGAGATAGAAACCACTCCTCTAGTGTTAGATAGGCAGTACAATGCTCACCACTCCCATTGGTAAGCAGTAGGACTTCCCTCTACCACAGCAAGGTCTGGATAGCTCTGAATACAGAAACTGAAGTCCTGAAACCAGCAAAGCCAGGGATCTGGACTATACTAGTTAGTTGTTTCATTATCTTGTGGTAGAATGTCTAATGATTCCTAAGATGTTTGGAATCCTGATGGTCCATTCCAATATCTTGGACCCTAAATTAAGATCTAGCATTTCAGCATCTTACTCTAAAACAGAGCCACTTGTTAAATGTATCAATGGATCTCTCAAGAGGTGCCTGGACAAGACAACACTGAACATGTTTTAAAGGATTCATGGAAATTTTTGGAAAACACAATAAATATTGTCTTTGTAAGGAACTAGCTGTTGTAACTTATTTTCAGTTATCCTACACACATTGGGACTGGATTGGTCTATTAAAGTGATTTCTAGTAACAAACACTCATCAGGCAATATCAACTTAAGACTGTTGTACAGTTTTATGGACATTGTTTTACACAACAATTTTGTGTTCTTTGATGGGGAATTTTGCTGTCAGAGCACAGAAATAGCCATGGACATGTCATATGCTTCAGTTTTACTAATCTTGTTTTATGGAGATAGAAGAGTAAATACTTTGTTTAAAGCTGACATGTTATCAGACTTATTTTCATTATCTGGACAACATCTTTATGCTTTGGTCAGGAATATATTCACATTAAAGGATTTCATTGAGTGGATTTACACTTCCACATATTTTGAAACAATTTCCACTCTTGTTCCAGAGAGAAGGCCATTTACTTGAATGTTAAGATTACCAAGGATTATACATAGGTTTGAGCCATGCATTTAGAGGAAAGTTACTCACAGTAATTTCCTACTATATTTTTGTAGTCACCAACTTTTGGCAGTAGAGATCAAATGAGAATTTCTGAGATCGCATCTGATGATAATGTTTTTAGAATTGAGGTAAACAAATTTCAGGAAATGTTACAGGACAAGGAATCCCACCTCATGTGGTGGAACATTATGCCCATGATACTTTGGCTAAGAGAGGTGACATGTACATACCTCTTATTCCTCAGACAACAGGTATGACTTCCATAGACAACGCACAGCCCAGGACCAACTTTAAGTCATATGAGAGAGCTGTGTTCTTAAGCCACAGCTTGGATTCTAAAAGTATCAGCTGGGTTATGAGCAAACACTGCTGCAATCTTTTTCACTTGGGAATACCACAAGATGCCATATGCAATCATGCTGCTTAGGTTAAGAAAAACAAACAAAATTTGAGAAGAAATTTTGAGAGGACAGTAATAAGATAATTGTCTCTACCAATAACTACGATGCTGCACACAGATGTGGCAGGTGTAATCCATGCAAGTACATAGATTACAGTGACCATGATTACATGGCACAAAATCTTACTGCTCAAGAAACTCAGTTGCAACATTGTGGGGGTATAATATCTTGTAGGAATTTTTATGTAGGTAAAATGGGGAACAGTCCTGGGCCAAGAATATATCAACATGCCTGAGAAACACCCTTGATAAACATTCTAATATTTGTTCCAACACAGGCACATATCCGTTTTCTGTACTTGAGAAAGTACAAACTTGACCCAGTGAAGTGATTCGAAAAATAAACTGGAATTTTATGAGTTACTATGGAAATTCAGAGCTGGCACAATGAGTTTTCTAGATCTCACTGAGAACATCAGAATAGTAAATGTATTAAAAATGAAGTTTTCCACTCTTTAATAAAAGAGTTTTCATTTGTTTTTGTTTTGTGCCCTCACATTTTGCTCTTATGCATTATATGAGTTTTGTTATTTTACAAATATCAATAAAATATCCAGTGTGCCAGTAAGATGAGTGGCTTTAAAAAAATCATAAAACCAAGAGTAAAGTCCGCTCAAGCCACAGGTAAATGTAAAGTGTATTTAATACTTAAAAGCACCAATAAAAAGGTAAATAGACATGCAAGTGTCCAACTTTCGCATATCTCTTCATTAGGCACATTAAAACCACAAACTCAGCTTTAATACAGATGCAAGATCACATGACCAATAAAAAAATAGCAAACAACTAATCTAATGAATACAATTGTTAGTTGGTGATGAAATAGACCATCAGTAAAAATTCACGAAAAGCAACAGTATTTAAGCCTTTCAAACCTTATTTTGTAGTTTGTATAAGAACAGTTTAATACTAGTGTTACCATTCAGTTCTGAGGAAAGATGCACTTTAAACAAAAAAATCCATTTTAATTCAACTTGTTCAGTTAAAGCAATAAGATCTACCCCTATAGGACTGATTTGATAACTTGCAAAATATAAAATAAAAACTGATGTTCAATGCCCTTAGCATTTATTTGCCTATATAACACATTGGCAGAAACTTTCCTAGAAATCTCACACATATGACTTGCAAATTGTTTTTTGGACCTCCTGTTCATTTTACCTACATAGTATGCTATACAACATACACATTTAGCAAAATAAATCACATTTCTAGTGTCACATGTACCAGTGTGTTTTAAAATAAAATCAGTTTTCAAAACTGGATGTGTGATTGTACCTCCCACATAGATGAATTTATAATACATACATCTCAAACATTTCCTTGTCCTTAAGAGTAGAACTATCACATGCGTTCTGCTCTTTGTAACCTAGATAATTTTTCAAATTATTATTGTGACACCCGTGCCCTGGCCCAGCAATCAAGGAGCCTCAATCCTCACCACTAACACCAGAGAGGGCGTCTCATATGAGAGGAAAGGATAACAAATACACACAGTAAAGTGCAATTTCCCATAAGAGCACAAAGAGATCACAGTCAGTCTGGGGTTGGTCGCTCCCTTGCTCCCCAGGTTCCCAATAAGACTACCCACTTGCACCACTATAGGGTCCAGATCTCAACCTAGCTGGGAAAGCTAAAGTCTCCAGCACCCTATCTGTCCAACCAGTGCTTCGTGTCCCTGCCCAAGTAGCTGACACACACACTTTGAGATAAGAGTTTGCACAACCACACTGACACACTTCTGGGAAAGGCTGGCACAGGTTCTCCAGCTGTGCCCCTTTTACGCAGACTATACGATAGTACCACTTGCCACCACCCAGTTAATATTTATCAGCTACCCAAAGGCCCTTAAAAGGGTGTCCAGTTATTACTGTGCAATATTATTATCCAATTGGTAGATGTGACTAAACAGTCAAAGCTTATTTAGAGTGACCTGGACAATAAACTCTATAAATATGCAATGTACTCTAGAGCTTAAATTATCTCTACACAAAACCAGCCACAGTTAAACGGTTTTAAAATATTTAATAATAAAACCACAAGACAATACTTTCTACTACACAGTCAGTGCTAGACAAACGTTCAGAGATCACACAGAAATACTTAAAATAAATCAGTAGTACAGTTCTGACATCACAGAAAAACACTTAGTCTAAACTTTCTATAGTTTCTAGCTATCTCTAAAAGAAAACACAAGTCTAAGATAACTTACATAAGACAACAGGCAGAGTGCTGATGAGTTGGATATTAAGACAAAAAATGCTAAATAATCTCTGGTTCTCACTGTTTAAATTGAAACTGCAGTTTTGCTAAAACATTACATCATCTTTTACACTTTCCTGGTGTTCCCAGGCTATCAGAAACTGCATTTACATTATTTTACACTTAGATCAATAAAGGACATTCCATATGTAAATTCTAGTAATTATTCCTTAAGTTAAAACAATAGGCAGGATGCTTACTCCAGACTCATCGACTCCAAATTCTAACTTCAAAGGAACAGACATAGAGTAATTTTAATTGAAAAGGACCAACAAGAAATGCTTGACTTAGCTTTCTTTACAGCAGAGGGCAATGGTGTTTTAAGTTCAACATTTCACAGTATTTACAAATGATAGAATTATCTGCACAATTCTATCTGGTTACACTGGCTGCCTTCACCCATCCCTACCAGTCTTCACATTCCCCCCCACCGGAGAACCCAAGCTAGTTTTTCAAGTGACCCTTGAGAGGGTTAGGTCTATCTGAGTGTACCTCACCCCATTCCCTGTCTTGAGAGCCCATCTGCATTGGCATTGCTAATCCTACTGTGGTGCTGCACTGACATATCATATGCTTGCAATCCCAGGCTCCATCTTAGCAACTTGGCATTTTGCAAACTGGCTCTGTTTAACCAGGTTAGAGGGTTGTGATCTGTCATAACAGTGAATTTTCTTCCATACAGATAAGGTTGAAGTTTCTGCAGTGCCCACACTATGGCTTGACATTCCTTTTCTACAGCTGCATAGCATTCCTCCCTGGGTTGGAGCCTACGACTGAGATAAACCACTGGGTGCTTTTCCCCCTCTGAAGAAATGTGGCTAAGTACAGCCCCCACCCAATAGTTTGAAGCATCCACCTGCACAAAAAATTCTTTGCTGTAATCTGGACTGGCTTCTTTAAGCTTATGGAATGCCTGCTCACATGCTGGGGTTCACACTATCTTATCTGGCCTGTTCTTCCTTGTCAGGTCTGTGAGGGGAGCAGCTATGATACTATAACTGGGGATGAACTTTCTGTAGTACCCTGCTGTCCCTAAAAATACCCTCACCTGCTTTTTAGTAACAAGTGCAGGCCATGCCTGAATGGCTTCCACTTTGGAAGGTTCTGGCCCTAGCTTACCACTCCCACTCTATGTCCTAGGTAGGAGACCTCTGCCATACCCCCCTGACATTTGCTCAGCTTAATGGTCAACCCTGCCCTCTGTAGTTTGCCCAGTGCCTCCCTGACATGCTGAAGGTGCTCTGGCCAGGAATGGCTGTAGATGACAATATCATCTAGGTAAGCAATGACAAACCCTCCTGCTCTGCTAGGATATTATCTACCAGCCTCTGGAAAGTTGCTGGGGCATTCTTCATCCCAAAGGGCATCTTTGTGAACTCATACAAGCCAAAAAGAGTCACAAAGGCTGACTTCTCTCTAGCAGTGGGAGTCAAGGGCACCTGCCAGTAACCCTTGGTAAGATCAATGGTTGTAAGATACTTAGTCCCACCCAGCTGCTCTAGGGCTTCATCTGTCCTAGGCATGGGGTAAGCATCTGACTCTGTGTGACTATTTCATTTCCTGTAGTCCACACAGTACCCAGTGCTGCCATCCTTCTTTGGCACCAGCACCACTGGGGAGGCCCAGGGACTGTTGGACTCTTGAATCACCCCTAGTTCCAACATCTCCCATACCTCCTCCTTCAGAGTCTGTTTGACTCTCTCAGGCACCCTATAAGGGGCCTGCCTAATAGGCCTTTGGGGTCCTGTATCCACCTGGTGCTGCACCAGGTGGGTGCACCCTTGTTTCCCAGTGAACATGTCCCCAAATACCTGCAACACTGCTCAGGTTTATCGAACCTGGGTAGGAAATAGCTGCTGGGACATTGCTACCCCTTCCACTGAGGTGTCAGCCCGAGCCTCACTGAGGAGATCAGTCCCCAGATCTCCCTCAGACTCCTCCTGCAATCCACTGCAAATGCTCAGCACAAGGGACTCCCTATTATGGTAAGGTTTCATCATGTTAACATGGTACAATTTGTGCCCCTGCTGTCTGCCTAGCAGTTCCACCATGTAGTTAACATCACTTACCTTTCTTACCACCTTGTATTGACCATCCTAAGCTGCTTGCAGCTTGTTGTGTCTGACAGGAATGAGAACCATTACCTGCTTCCCCACAGCATACTCTCTAGCTCGAGCATTCCTGTCATACCACGCCTTTTTCTGTTGTTGGGCTTCTGCCAGGTTCTCCTGGGTCAAGCCCTTGAATTCCCTGAGCCTTGTCCTGAGGTTTAGGATGTATGCCACAACAGACTCATTGTGAGACTTGCACTCACCTTTACACTCATCTCAAATTAAATCTAGAGGTCCCCTCACCCTATGCCCATACAGCAACACAAAGGGTGAAAAACCTGTGAATTCCTGGGGAACCTCTCTGTAAGCAAACAACAGATGGAGCAAATATTTGTCCCACTCCCTCTTAAACTGATCTGCAAATGCCCGTAGCATAGGCTTGATTGTAGAGTTTAACCTCTCAACAAGACCATTAGTCTGAGGATAGTATGGGGTGGTCTTCATGTGCTTCACCCCACAGGACTTACACAGATAAGCCAGCAGGTCTGACATGAAATTGGCACCTCTGTCAGTCAATATTTCTTTTGGGAAACCTACCCTGCTGAAAATCTCTAACAGAGCATTTGCCACCATCTCTGCCTCAGTGGAGGACAGAGCCACTGCCTCAGGGTATCGTGTAGCATAATCCACTACCACTAGGATATACTTTTTCCCTGTGGAACTTGGAGTACTTAGAAGACCCACAGTATCCATAGCTACCATCTGAAATGGCTCCTCAATCACAGGCAAAGGCATCAAAGGAGCTCTCACCTTGTCTCCTGCCTTGCCTACCTTTTGGCACTACTCACAGGTCCTGCAGTACCCTGTTACATCTCTGGAAATTCCAGGCCAATAGAAGTTCTGCATAATATGCCTCTTTGTATGTTTTATGGCCATATGACCTGCAAAGGGAATATCATGGGCTATGGCTAGAAGCACCAGATAGTAGGCTCTAGGCACTACCAACTGCTGTACTCTCTCACCTTCTAGCCCTCCCTCAGGGGTCCACTCTCTGTATAGTAACCCTTTGTCCCAGTATACAGATTCCCACTTTCCTTGAGAATTAGGTGCCTTCCTAGCTATCTGCCTCAGGCCTTGCAATGTAGGGTCTGAGAGCTGAGCCTATCTCAACTCTCTCCTTGTAACCCTTCCCAGCTTCCCTTCCACAGGAAGTCTGGCATCCTCTGACAGTGGTGCCTTACTGTCAGCCTGGATACAACTACTCACCTCTACATTTGCAGTCACTCTGTCCAAGGGACCTTCAGTACCCACAAGCAGCTGTGACTCACCTTCAGTTTCACTGCTACAGAGTAGCTCCCTCCCTGAAGTAACCACCTCACCAGTTCTGGCTGCAAGTATGCAGTCTGTGTGGGTCTCCCCCAGGCTACCAGACCCACATGCTTTTCTCATAGCCTCACTGCATGTAACTGCATAAGCACATGGTACTGCCTCATTCAAATCCTTCCCTCTCAGGACATCTGCAGGATGGTAGTTTAGTAGCCCTGTTGTCTCAAGACACCCTACTATTGACATTTTGTCTTTCCCACTTACTGGCTCCCTCAGCTTTGGTTCCCCACCTTGTCTCCATGGACACCTGTGTGCCACATGACCCCACTGGTTGCATTCAAAACATTCAACCCTAGCCTCTGGATGTGTACCTGGGCTAGTGGCTTCCCTTGCTCCTGGAAGATTCTGTTGGGGCAGTCTGTGCTGCCCACCATTGGTTCCATTAGACCCATGAACAGTACTGGGGGGTCCCCTTCCTGTACAGGGCTGCCCTGCTTGCCAGGTATAGGTCTCCCTTCTTCCCCAACTCATCTGAAGTAGCACATTGTCTATCAGCTAACCAGATCCTCATGTCCTCAGGCAAAGTGCTAAGGGCTTGTTCCCTCACCAAAAGGTCTGCCAGCCCTTCAAAAGTGGTGACCTGACATCCACTCACCCACCTAAGGAAATAAGTGCTCAATTCAGCAACATATTCACACACAGTTTCATCTGCCTTGCGTCTATGCTCACAAAACTGTTTCCTATACCTTTCAGGTGTTAGCTTAAACAGTTCTTAAAGAGATTGCTTAACAGCAGTATAATCAAAACATGCAAAATCAGACATTTTAGCTAATGCAGTTGCAGCTTTACAATGGAGTAAGGGGGTCAGGAACCCTACCCAGAGCCCTTGGTCAACTTAATACTATTTACATACCCTCTCAAACATATGAATGAAATTATCCAAATTAACCCCCTCTTTAAACTGAGAAAGAAATTTACTGACCTTTTGTGCTTCTGGAGTCCAGTTACTCACTTCCCCATTACCTCCATGACTCTGGCAAAGAGTCAGCATCTCCTTCTCATGCTGCATCTGTCTTTCCTTTTCCTCAGCTTCTAGACCAAACAGTTTCTCATTCTCTTCAGCCTGTAGACTCCTTAGTCTCTCAGCTGCTTCTACTTCCAAATACCTGGCCTCCAACTCAAGTCTCTTTAGCTCCAGCTGGATTTTTAAGTCCACTGCAGAAAGGTTGAGCTGTCCATTCTCTGAGGGAATTATATCTTCGCTGCCTGTCTGGTTGTCCTCTTGGTTGCTGTTTTCTGATCAACTGTAACCAAGGCTGCAATCAGGTCTGCCTTAGTCAGGATTCCAAGCACCAGTCCCATAGCCTGGCACATCTCCAACAGCTGGCTCCTTGTCAGCTGTCCATACTCCTCTGCTGACATGCTGCCTGCTCACCCTGACTAAGCTAACAAAAGAAATAAAACAAATGTGATCTGAACTCTGAGTATTCACTTTGTGGCTGTTTTAGAGTACAAAACTCCTAAACACCTTCCAAGATCACTGTACACAAGCGACAGGATTCACTCTACCCACACCACAATAAGCCAATTAGTATTTGCCAAATAATTAATACGTGATGTGGATATCCCACCACTGCCAAACACAAATGTGAGGATATCCCAACCACTGCTACCACAAATGTGAAGCCCGTGCCCTGGCCCAGCAATCAAGGAGCCTCAATCCTCACCACTAACACCAGAGAGGGTGTCTCATATGAGAGGAAAGGATAACAAATACACACAGTAAAGTGCAATTTCCCTTAAGAGCACACAGAGATCACAGTCAGTCGGGGGCTGGTCACTCTCTTGCTCCCCAACTTCGCAATAAGACTCCCCACTGGCACAGCTATAGGGTCCAGATCTCCGGCTAGCTGGGCAAGCTAAAATCTCCAGCAACCTTTATGTCCAACCAGTGCTTTGTGTCCCTGCCCAAGTAGCTGACACACTTTGAGATAAGAGCTTACACAACCACACAGCCACTTCTGGGGAAGGCTGGCACAGGTTCTGCAACTGTGCCCCTTTTACACAGACTATACGGTAGTACCACTTGCTACCACCCAGCTAATATTTATCAGCTACCCAAAGTCCCTTAAAAGGGTGTCCAGTTATTACTCTGCAATATTATTATCCAATTGGTAGATGTGACTAAACAGTCAAAGCTTATTTGCAGTGACCTGGACAGTAAACTCTATAAATATGCAATGTACTCTAGAGCTTAAATTATCTCTACACAAAACCAGCCACAGTTAAAAGGTTTTAAAATATTTAATAATAAATAATTAAAACCACAAGACAATACTTTCTACTACACAGTCAGTGCTAGTCAAAAGTTCAGAGATCACACAGAAGTACATAAAATAAATCAGTAGTACAGTTCTGACATCACAGAAAAAGCACTTACCCCGGGATTCAAGAAGCTCGGCACAAGGACGGTTTTAGCCTTGCGCCGAGCACCCTCAGTACAGATGGTGCAGCAGTGCCATATGAATATGTATGAGGCGCACTGCCGCACCCTCGACGTGCACAGGAAACATGTGCGAGTGCAGGGGGCATGTACAAGTGCTCTATAGAGGCGTAAACATGCCCCGACAATTGGACAACCTACTATGCTTACTATTAGAGCCCGCCTCTAATAGTAAGTCAGTAATTCAGTGTCCGTGGATACCAAAATGTATGCCAAGCATACAAGAGTGTCCACAAACAGTGAAATAAAATTGAAGTGGTAAACACACAAGCACGTAGTGGAATGTTGAGCCCCATCCCTAGAACTTTCACAATTAGATTCCCTGTGTCCCTATTATACATTTGTATTGCTGCAATATCGAAGGTGTAAGCAAAGCGCAGAGTGTTTGCACGTTGCTGCCCTCCGCCGAGTGTAGCCTACACATCAAAATCATTCAAATAGAGAAAAACATGCGGAATCAACGTAAACATCAATAGTGTAGTGTTTAGAGCATCTGCCTAATGAACAGGAATTCACAGTTCGAGCCCAACAATAGCACATATCATTTTCCATGTGGAATGAATGTCGTTTTGTTGCAAAACCAACATAAGAGTATCGCATGAGATATTTAACTAAATGTCATTCAATCAAAGTGGCACTGTCATAATGAATAAGGCACTAGTAAGCAAGTATAAGCACAAATAAGCAGAAGTAAACATATATAAGTACCAGTAAGCAAGTCTGTGTGTGCTTGCGCGGGTCTAAGCAGTGCCCAGCATAGGAAATGTATATAGGTATGTACAGATATATAATATATATAAATCAATATATATATATATATATATATATATATATATATATATATATATATATATATATATATATATATATATATCTATGAAGAATGAACAAAGTAACAATAAAGCATACAAAAGGAATGAGAAGGGAATCAACAGCAACCCCAGTATTATATAGCGCTGTCAGTGTATGTCATATCAAGCTGGGCAGGAGTGAGCAAAGCACTGCTACTCACATCACAGGCAGGATATTACCAGTGGGAGTAACACTGTTGATCTGCTAAGTCTACTTTATAATCAGAGGGTAGTCCCTGGTGGGACTACCCAAAAATTGATAGAATGTTTGGCCATCCGACCATTACACAAGCAAAGGCAGTTATGTTCAAGGACTAAATGGTGGGAGAGCCTGAGAATACATGGTTTAGGACAACATACGTGTAGGGCCCCTAATGTTCGGGAAAGGGCAATGTGTGGAATTGTGTCATGCCTGCAATAGCAACTGGACAATGGATGGCATCTGTGTATGTTGAACTCAGGTGGAGTGGAGGAACTATGGGTATGAAATTATGGATCCAGGCTTGCCAGGGTTGGATGGGCTGATTCTAATTGGGCCGCCTCATGGAGGTCAGCTAGTTCATTATAAGTATATATGCATACACACATAGAGATATCTATATGTAGAAGTAAATTCTCTGCAACACATTCATTCCATTTGCAGACATAAATAACATGAATGTGCCCTTATAAACCTCAACAGTAGATAGATTAATAGGTTGTGCATAAGAGGGAAGGTACGAAACTGCTAAAACACAGAAGTGTGTGTAGAATGTCCGAAGTCAGTGCTGTGTTGAAAAAATCAAATGTGAGGACTTTCTCACACATGGAATCATTCCTGTAATCTGCCTGCTACGGCAATGTCAATTACTAAACCGGTCTATTTGTAAAAGAAATATGCCAAATACATACATAATTAGGCTGTCATGTGTAAAGTGTGCGATACCAAATAGTCATACTTATTAATTTACTGTAGTGTCATGTTAACGGGAGTAAGGATGTAATGAAGTATAGAGTCTAATCTTGACATAAAGACATGCGTGTCCCATGTGAGACAATCCAAAAATTGCAAATAGTGTCCTTTTGGTCACTCATGTAACCGATGCTTGTTGAATAAAAGTTTGGGAGTTCTGAGGATACGTGGAGTGAGTCAACTGATGAGATGGGTCTACAGGAGTAGGGAGTGGCCAATGTGTAGTGGTGTGGATACACCGCAAATCTAACTGGAAAATGGATGACTGCAGTGTTAGGGAGGCTTTGGGGTGGGTGTTTGGGGAAACAGGAGTCATGGGTATATGGGTATATATGCAAATGAAGCAGCACAGCAATAGTGTATTGGTTAGAGCAACCGCCTAACGAACAGACATTCCCGTTCCGAATTCCACTGCATCACATACCATTTACCATCGGTAATCTGTACATGAACGTATTTTGGCATCTGTCCGCTGTATAACCTGCAAAATAACAATTAAAAGTGAACTGGAGTGAAGTGTCAGTGTCATAATTAATAAGGCACTAGTAAGCAGGTTTAAGCATATATAAACACCAGCAAGCGTGTGTAAGTGCGTTTGCGCAGGGTATGCATTGCTTTACTGACACACACACATATATATATATATATATATATATATATATATATATATATATATATATATATATATATATATATATATATATATATATATATATATATATATATATATATATATATATATATATATATATATATATAAATATATATATATATATATATATATATATATATAAAATATATATATATGTAATATATATATATATAT
>NC_056730.1:444561863-444621863 GCF_019279795.1 Protopterus annectens
ATTGAAAAAAATCATAAGAAGAAATATAATTTGAATAGGACTGAAACACAAAATCTAAAGATGTTAATGAATAGCAGAAGCATCAGGCTTGTAAAACCTGATAAACGGAGAGGCGTGGTTATATTTGATTACAATGACTATATACATAGAATGGAGAATATTATTAATAGTAATACCTATACCGCCAGTTCCATCATTGAAATGAATGGTGCACATAGATGTATAAGGGGTATACTACAGGACCTTTTTATTGAAGGGGCAATCGACATTGATGATTTAAACTTCATGTCGGTTATGTATTCTAGGACACCAGCATTGTTTGGTGTTCCTAAAATACATAAAAACAGAAATAGGTGACCTATGAGGCCTATAGTTGATGCCCAAGGGTCTATTACTAACCCCATAGCTAAGTTCTTGGATGGAAAATTAAAAGTACATGTTTTGGCAGAAGCCTACCTGTGTAAAGATTCATGGGATTTCCTTACTAGGATGAATGAAGCAAGATTTGGGACACACTATATGTTTATAACTATAGATGTTAAAGATCTATATTCAGTTATACCCCATAAAGTGGGCAGTGAATGGGTCAGTGACTATTTGTATAGCAAAGGATTATCTCAGGACTATATCAATTTATATGATCAATTATTTGATATTGTCTTTAGAAACAATTTTATTATATTTAATGACAAATCGTATTTGCAAAAGGAAGGTGTCGCTATAGGATCCCCTTGTGGTGGGCTTTATGCCAATATCATCATGTGTATGTGGGAAGAACAATTTATCTTCAATTCTCCATTTTTTCAGCATTGTGTAATTTATTTACATTTTTTAGATGACATTTTTATTTTACGGCATGGAGACGAAGAGAAAATTAATGAATTTCTGGACTATATACATCAAACAACTCATTTAAGGTTCTCTGCTGAAAAGAATATTGACCAAATCTGTTATCTAGATGTACTTATAAAAAAAAAAAACCTTGAGACTAAAGCCTTTATTTCAGAAATTTTTCGTAAAAAAAAAAAAACTATAGTAACAGCCTACTACATTATGATAGTAGCCTTCCATATACACAAAAGAGGGCTGTTTTAAAGGGACAGTTCGTGAGAGCTGCCCGGATGGTTAGTAGATGGGACAGTTTCCTTAAAGAATGTGAGTTATTGAAAACCGTGTTTTTGCATAGGGGATATCCATTGACCTTTATAAATGATATTATGGAGGAAATAATTAACAAAAGAGAGAATGGACATGTTAGACCTTTGTTAACAGGCACTATTGTTGTTCCATCTATTGATTGTACAACTACAACAGGAGTGAATAACACATTAATATTAAATATAGGTATATCTAATCAAGCTATGAATAATGCCAATAACCTAAATGGATATAGGGGTAATTTTTATAATAATAATAACTTTGCATGTAGTTTTATTACTACCTTTAACTCTGATAGCCATATTATTAGAAACATTTTGTTTAAAAATTGTCCTTTGTTATTGAATGACCCCCCCCTAGTGAGGAATAAAATTAGTGATTTTCCATCTATTGTTTATAAGAAGGGCCATAATTTTAAAAAATGTTTTGAAATCACCTCTACTATTAATACTAAGGGCTACATGTATAAATGTGGTAGATGTAAGTTCTGTAAATTTATCCTACAAACAAATTCTATTTCTATTAATAAGTATAATATTAATATATTGGGTAAATTTAATTGTGATACCACAAAAGTTGTGTATTGTGCTTTATGCACCCGTTGTACCTGTTTTTATGTAGGAAAAATGGAGCGTAAACTAAAGGAACAAATAGGTGAACATGTAAGAGCTATTAGAGACAGCATTGATACCAATGCACTTGTCAAACATATCTCCCAAAATAGCACGCATTCATTTAGATTTTTGGTTTTAGATATTTTAAAAAGTAGTAGTAGGGGAGGTGCATGGCAATTGATTCTTGAAAAAATGGAATTAAAATGACAAATTCGCCTGGGTGCGCATTCTTGGCCAGGCTTAAATGGTATGCTGTCTTTAGGTAGTGTTCGGAAATTAAAGGCTTTGGAATGCTAATGTTTAAGTTTTTCATTAGGTATAAATGTATTTTTAAATATGTATTCTATATATGTATTCTTAAATGTATTTAGTATGATTTTGGATGTTTTAAGATATGCATATATATAGATGTATAGGTTTAATGGTTTATATACCATTATGGTATAATTAAGTATGCAGTTTCTAGGTTATAGTATATGTATATATTTTTATATTTTATATATTTATATGCTTATACATTTTAATTTGTTAATGTGTTTGTTTTTATCTTTATAGTTTCTTAGTGTTTGATATAGTGCAGGAGAAATAGAGGGTATGACATCATGATTCATTGGGAGATGGGTGAATGGAAATGCACATTTAATTCCATTACGGCTTTTTAATTGGGAAGGAATTTATGTACTTTGTCAGAGGAAGTTTGTCATTCACTACAAACTAAAGCACTTACTTTTTATGGGCGTATATTGTAAATTTTATTTACATGCTGTTTTAACTGTTTAAGCTGTTTGAACTCATTAAAACGTCTATTTGCCAGTCCGGTTTTGTTTATACACACCTTGGATGGCTTAGTGGTAAGTCCCATGGCTATAGTGTGCATGGTCCAGGGTTTGACACCCGCGATGCTTTACAAATGTTCATAGTTAGTGGGGTTTGGCTATATTGGCCTGAAATTGTCCATTAAAACGACTTCAAATGTAAAAGTCATGGGCAATCAGAATCACCATATAGCTAAAACACCTGATGTTCATAAGGGTCATTTGCATATATCCCATGTGCCTTTTTTACAGGAGGTTTGGGAGGTCACTCACTGGAAGTTCTAGCTTGGCTGGAGTTTTCATTTAGATGTTGGGAGGGTGGCCTAATGGTTAAGGTGCTTGCCTTACAACACACAAGGTGCAGGGTTTGAGTCTCACAAGGGATAATTGGCTAGGCTTAAAGTGGCCCGCAAGGGCAGTTAGCTTAGTACTAATCTATGAACCTGTGTCTGTGTGTGTGTGTGTGTACAGATAGATAAAGATATATGCATACACACACACACACACACACACACACCCACACACACACGTGTGTATATGACTAAATCAAGTTCTAAGTGCACAACATACATTAAGCTGTGATTAATCAGTACTGTGACCTAAAACCTATAG
The DNA here is from genome assembly GCF_019279795.1 of Protopterus annectens. Classification (NCBI taxonomy): domain Eukaryota; kingdom Metazoa; phylum Chordata; order Ceratodontiformes; family Protopteridae; genus Protopterus; species Protopterus annectens. The sequence continues at coordinate 444,565,063 of NC_056730.1, forward strand.
ATTTTTGCAATAGTCAGTCTGAAATCAGGATTCACTGGTATTTTTCTTACAAGTGTAGAAAAACAAAGCTCCCATTTAGTCAAACAGCCATGCAGTCTTTGACTACTGAAACTACTTCTGTATAGTGCTTTTCTGCAGATTCTAATATGAAATGTTGACAGGTAAAATTCCAAGAACCAGAAACACTGAAAACAAGTGCCCTATATACAAAAAGGTAAAACTGTAATCTGTAGTGTTTTTGCAGAGGGACAAACCCCTCTTTAAACTTCTATACACAAAATCCATGGCGGTATTAAATCAATAAGGGAAGAAATATCACACAAAAGAATGGAATCAGTGCCAGTGTGTACTTAAAAATCACATCAGCAGTGATTTCCTATTAAATAAAAATTACATCAGCAATGATTTCCTATTAAATAAAAATCACATCAGCAGTGATTTCCTATTAAATAAAAATCACAACAGCAGTGATTTCCTATTAAAATAGCGAGCAGCACTATGCTCCTTGGCATCTTGTGCTTCTGTCTTTTGACACTACAGGATACCATTGCTACCTGATTTAAACAGACGGATACCAAGAATTTAATTTATTAAATCAGGTATGAATGTACCATGTAACAGGTAAAAAAAATATATCTGATTATATTTACATATAGTTAGCAGTATTTTGAAAATGTAGAGCCTATTTACAAAATAATTTACAATCTTTACAGAAAAATTTGTATATGTTTTCCCCATTGTATCTGACAATAATCTGTCCATACATTTTGAATTAATTTTCCCCTGTTTGTGGTAGCTATCCATTTGTTGAACAAGATATGATGATTAAATGCAGCTGTCATCCAGGCAGCTATGAAGGAAATTTGGCCCTTTATTTCTCATCATTCTGTCACTATTTTTGCCAACACTACTCTTGTGCCAGTGACCTGAGGGTTTGAGGGGTCATCCATATTTCAGGATGGACTTAATTGTAACTAAGCTTAGGAACTACACAACAGACTCAGCACTGTATTCTAATCAGAAGACACACTGGTGTTAGGTTACAATTTTGTCTTAAACTCTTAAGCCAGTCTGTTGTAGATGGTTACCTATTAGAGAATTGAAGTTACGGAAGTTTGAATACCATATGGTTGACACCATATGATCGAAGTTCTGTAACTTTGAAATAAAAAAAAAACAAAAAAAAAACAAAGACATGTACCCTGACAGGTTATAGCAGGGGGGCAAGCCCCCCTGCATCCCCCACCCCCCCGCTACTTAAATATACCAACTCTGAGATCACACTTTAATGCACTATGATGCAGAAAGGGAAGATTTCCCTTTCCTACACTGTAGTGTGATCTTGGATTTGGTATATTTAAGTAGTGGGGGGTGGGGGTGCAGGACGGCTTGCCCCCCTACCTACACCCTTTACTTTTTCTTTCTTTTTTTTATGTTCATTTTGAACATTTCAAATTTTCAATTGTTCAATCATTTAATGTTGTTCAATCATTTAATGTCGACCTTTACTGATTCGAACAATTGAAAATTCGATGTTCCAATAGGAACCCGTTGCAGATATGGCATGTCATTGCTGAGGCAGGGAAGCATAATACAAGCCTGTTGTGCATGTACACTTCTGCACATGTTTTCTCCTCCTATTACAATGTTGTGCACTGTCTAATGTGCTAAATGGCACATTGTGACATGTATTGCAAATCTTCTATACTATTGCTTCAGCTAGAGGCCAGAACATCAGCAGTTTGATCCTTCTTCCACTGGTGGTGGGTCAGTCAGCAATGACTGCTCACTCCCATCTCCTTGCATTAGCCTCTCTAGCACAATACTCATTACTCAGTCTCATTTCATCTGGGCCATATCAGGGTCTTTATGTCTCCAGCCCACAGAGCTAGACAGTATTAACATCTTCCATTATAGATTTTAGTGTGACAAAGAAAACTGAGCTACACAATTTGTTTTGCAACAATTTGATTATTATTATTATGTTGTAACAACATAGCTTATGTAGCTAAATTACCTGGGCACTACTCTAGGTTATGCTTAAAATTTATTGTTCAAGCACTTCTGCTATGCTAATTGTTCATAATGCTTTAGTCCATCCATTCATCCACAACCCCTTTTCTCATTTTTACACAAGGGGTGTGGGTGTCATGTTTCCTAACGATTATGTATAAATTATTTATTCCATTATTAGGAACCTAGAAATGGAGAAAAAATACTTAGTACATGATCACAGTGCCATAACAAAGCTAGCCACATACACCTTTAAGAAGATAAATTAACCTAGTGTGGGACAAGACTGGAACATTTTTAAGAAGATGTATATAACGATATTGAATAACAATCCATATATAAATTATAGCATAATAATAGATTAATAATAAATAATAAATTATAGATAGCATAATAGGAAACAATTTTATAGATTCATAAGCAGGAGTAAGTAGGAGTAAAATAAACTGATAAACTGTGTATAGATTCTAAAATGTATTCTCGAACATAACACATTATATATATATATATATATATATATATATATATATATATATATATATATTTTTTTTTTTTTTTTAAACCGTATGTAAAACAGTTTATCTCCACAAAGAATGTTTGCATGTGTGTGTGTGTGTGTGTGTGTGTGTGTGTGTGTATGTGTGTGTGTGTGTGTGTGTGTGTGCGTGTGTGTGCATGTGCAGGCAACCGAGTAATTTTGAGGAAGGTAACTTCAGTTATTAATTTTAATAACACACTATAACAAAAGTTAGTATTTTTGAACAATGTATAAACAACTAAATCAGTAAAACACAGATATGCTTTCTGTGTATCAGTGTAACTCACATAAATCTACAGAAGGTTTGTACTGTGGAATTAGTAAAACATGTCTTATGATTATACACCTTAATGGCTAATGATGTCAGTATTATCAGAAAGAAAGCAAAAGGCATAACTGCTGAATGGTAAGGAAATAACAAGAGAGATCACAAAACAGAGAAAGAGATAAAAGTGTACTGAAGGTCAGACTTAGCAAAACAAAAAGGTATAAAGAGAGCATTAGAAGAAAAGAAAAGGCTCAATGGTATTGGTAGAAAATGAGGTTACGTCTCTAGCAAAAAGTGCACAGCCAGGGAAATGTTTACCAGACAGGCAAGATAGGACCTAGACAGCAAAACAGGCAAGGAGCATAGTGCCAGTTATATTTCTTGTAGATATTCTGATCCAACTCTTCAAGGTAGAGAAGCACTTTGCCATATTTCAAAATTACATGCTTAACTTTAGTAAAAAATAATCTATTCAGCAATTTTATTACAGGCCATTAGTAATGGTAATGATTGTTAATTACTCAGTTATGTCTCATATTTTGTTCATCTAAGTGTACAAAGACGAAACAGGATTACATGCATGAAAGCATTAAAGCATTAATGAATCATTGCACAGCTTTGAAAGCTTTTAACTTTTCTGTCTGCTCTACCATTCATGTTTTACTTTAAATTTAATTTTGGATGGTTTATAGTCAGGAAGAAAACTGTGTCTTAAAATGTGATTATTCAAAAAAGGTTACTCTAATTGTTTAAGAAGATTATCAAAATAAATGGAAGGAGCATATGCTGTGTGTTATCATGTTTCTTTTAAAATATTTTGACTTTTTTCCCTGAAGAAATGAGATAACAAATAAAGGAGGACAATACGATTTCTTGGCAAGCATCTGATTAAATCACTGTCATGCTCTGAAGTAAAGCACAAGCCATGGGATATCATCTGTTCTACACATGATTATGATAATTTGCTGAGAGCATGTCAGCTGTTTCCATCTGTGTAGCTCAGAGCACTGTTTACAAAAGTGTGACAACTCCATTAACTGTTCATTTGCTATGGGAGGAGGAAATACCAAGTAGACCTGAATGTATAAAAAACCCATTTAAGCTAATTCTGATTGCAACACATATGGAACTACATAATATGATCAAACCTAATGCAGCTGTTCATTTTTCAAATAAATCAAATTTATATTCATTACTGTCACTGCACTAGCCATTTTCATTCACCTGAATGTATAGATAGTCCTTTCAACTAATTCTGACCAGCTCATATGGAACTATATAATATGATCAGACCTAATGGAGCTGTTCATTTTTCAGATAAATCAAATTTGTATTTATTATTGTCAGTGCACTAGCTATTTTCATTCATGGTGAATGACAGGTAAAACAAGTTTATTTTCATGCATTGCACCACTGATTAGATTAGGATTTTGATATATAATTTTATGCATTCAGAACAGATCCCAAGATGCAATCAACTGTATATTACATTTCTATATTGCATTAATGTTTGTGTAGACTTTGCTATAGTGCTGTACCTTGCATCACAAGCATCATTTGAACACTGATTCTGTTATTAGCACTGTCCTTCTTTAGAAGTTGTATTCACAGCATTTTGAGTAAGTCTTTCAAACACTAAAAAATCAGTTTTGTGTGTGTGTGTGTGTGTATGTGTGTGTGTGTGTTATTTTACTTTAAACGAACATTAATGACAACATCATCACAATAGTGTGAAATATATTGCTCTTAAATATAGATTCACATATATGGCATTTATCATGTGCTTCTTATTGGTTACCAATGTGAATGAACTGAAAGGAAGTGATGGCAAAGGTTTCAGTATGGTACACAAGGAATAATGCTAAACAGGTGTGTGTTACTGTGGAAATAACACCCACACAGGGGTGTTCTGAGGCCCACGCCACAGGGGTTGATGTAAGATACTTAGGTTCATAGGTAAGTACTAGGCTATCTGCCCAAGGGCATTTATAAACCTAGCCAGAGTGTGTTGGCTTTCGCCACCCCCTTAGATTATTTCCCTGTGACTCTGACCAGCAGAGCCATTAGTTCCCTGCACCTCTGTCCAGCAGAGCCACTGCAGTGATCCCCGGGGTAAATTTTCCATTTCCCATCCACCTGTCAAGGTTTCTCTTGAAGAGTGTTAGTGAGGGGCTCTGCCTGATGTATATTGGAATTTTGTTCCAAAGCATGGGGAGTCTCGTGGTCAGGAATCTATCCCTCCAGCACATTCTATTTAACATTGTAGTAAGGTTTATATCCCTAGATCGTGTGGCTCTCAGGGATTGGGTTTGTTTTTAGGCAGAGCATATCCATCAATTCTGGGTTGGACAAGGCCTTGTATGTCAGGCATAGATCACCTCTGAGTAAGTGGTATGCAACCGAGTACAGCTGGAGTTTCTTTAGTCAGGCTGCATATGTTATCTGCTTGAGACCAGTTTCATAGGTTTCATAGGTTTCATAGGTTTATACTAGGCTATCTGCCCGAGGGCATTTATAAGTCTAGCCCATAGTTTTTTGTGGCTTACGCCACCCCTTAATTTGGAGAAACTATGCCCATTATTTAGCTGTGCCTCTGTCGAGCAGTGACTCTGAGGTAACCCCTGGGGTGTATCTGCGATCTCCCATCCATTGGTCAAGATTCCTCTTGAACAAGGCCAGCGAGGTGCTCTGCCTCACATAAACCGGGATTTTGTTCCACAGCATAGGGAGTCTTTGAGTGATGAATCTATCCCTCCAGCATGTCCTATTAATAACCGTGTCGAGGTTTAAGTCACCCGCCCTTGTGGCTCTGAGGGATCTAGATTTTTTGAGATGAAGCATATTCATCAAATCTGGGTTTGACATGGCCTTGTATGTCAGGCATAGGTCACCTCTGAGCAAGCGGTACGCAACTGAATATAACTGGAGTTCTTTCAGTCGTGCAGCATAAGACTGATTTTTGAGACCCTTTATCCTTTTGGTGAGGAACTTTTGTGGCCTCTCCAGCTGCTGCAAGTGTCGGGTCAGATACATTCCGAATGGGGCAAGTACTTGGTGAAGTACTTGGTACTTGGTGAAGTACTTCTGTGGTCTTTCCAGCTGTTGCAGGTGTCTTGTAAGGTACATCTCAAATGGGACATTGTATTCTATAATGGGTCTAATAAGTGATGAGTAGAGAGGCACAATAACCTCCTTTGATCTGGATGTGAACCCTTTTGAGATTAGGTGGGCCACATAGAAGGATTTTCTAACCGCCTTGGCAATATGATTATCAAAGGAGAGATTACTATCTACTTGGGTCCCCAGATCCCTTATTACTTTTTCTATATTTAGGGGACTACCACCTATGTGGTAGTTCATGGGTACTTTGTTTTTTCCAAGGGGGATGACTATGCACATTTTGGCATTCAGCTTGAGGCCATGATTTTGACACTGGGTATCCGTCTCAGTGAGACCCTTCTGGAGGATGTCTGTATCAGCCGGAGAATCAATTATGGCCCCTAGTTTGCAGTTGTCTGCGAACTTGGTCAGGAAAAGTCCTCCTGCACTTGCCTGTACCTCTGAGAAGTATATATCGAACAGGAAGGGTCCTAGGACTGAGCCCTGGTGGATGCCACTTGTAACCGGTATAGAGTCGGATCTAGAGTTTGCAACTCTCACCATGTGGGTTTTGTCTGTGAGCCAGTTTACAACCCATCTCATGATGTAGGGGTTAATGTTCAGGTTGGTGAGCTTGTCTATAATACCAGAATGGGGAATGGTGTTGAAAGCGAGGTCTAGGTAGGCTATGTGGACCTCCTTACCCTCGTCTAATGCCTTGGTAACTGTCTCGAAGAAGTCCACCAGGTTTAGAAGGTATGATATGCCCTTAACAAAGCCAAACTGGGTGGGGTCCAAAATTTGGAGGTTCCCAATGTCTCTGTTAATGAGTTCCATGATGATGTGTTCCATAGCCTTGCAGACCAGGCTAGTCAGGCTTATAGGGCGATAGTTCCTGGGGTCCGTTGTGGCACCACCTTTGTGGAGTGGGATAACTGTTGCTGTGTGCCACACTGTGAGTACGTAGCCTGTAAAGAGACTGAGTTTAAATAGTATGTTTAGGTGGGGGGTTAGTTCATTTTGGAGCTCTTGTAGGACGCAGCCTGGGACACCGTCCAGTCCCATTGAGGCTGTGTTTTTGGCTTTGGATTGGGCTGTTTTAACCTGAGTGTCAGTGATTGTCAAGACCTTACATTCTTCTGGTATGGTTATGGGCCCCTTAGGGGGTGAGAGGGGTGTGAAGTTTGCACTAAACCTATCTGCCAAAATGTTGGCAATATCAGTCGGTTCAGTATCTTTTGTGCCATTCTGCACCAACTCAGAGCAGATCTGAGAGTTTCCACTTAGGTTCTTGACATAGCTAAAGACTGCTTTGTGGTTATCTCTGGAGTCCTTGGCAATTTTTCTTTTGAAGCTAGCCTTGGATGATTTAATGAGGGATTGTAGTTTCTTGGTGATACTGATCAGGGATGTTTTTTCTTCTAGAGATTTTGCTCTTATCTGTACTAGTTTCCTCCTTCTATTGTAGAGCCTGTTTATGGCAGGGGTCCACCAGACTGGCTTACTTTTCTTGGAGGAGTGAGTCTTGGTTCTACTTGGGATAGCATGATCCATGCATTCCTGCAGATGGTCATAGAGTGCCTTTGTATAGGTTTCAGCAGATTGGACAGCATTGTCCATTGGTGTGGGGGGCTGTGAACCTTTCCACCTCGGTCTTAAGTAACTTGAAGTTTGCTTTTGAATAGTTTTTCACGGTGGTTTCCTTGATTGGGGTTGGGGGCAGAATGTGGATATCCAGAGTGATTAGTCTATGGTCTGAATTAGCCAGTGAGGGGTTGACGTCAGGTGTGGAACACCGGTTGCCCATGTTGGTGATGACCATGTCCAATATGTTGTTCCCTCTGGTGGGGGTGTTGACCAGTTGATCCAGGGCGTTCAAGTTTATAAATTCTAGGAAGAGTTGGGCAAGGGAGTTAGTACTTGAGTAGTTCTCCCAGTTAATGTTTGGGTAGCTGAAATCTCCCAGTATTAGGGTGTTTGGTAGGTCCTTCATATTTCCCAGTGTCTCCAGAAATGCGGAATGGGGGTCCTGGGTCAAGGTGGGTGATCTGTATCAAGCTACAATTTGGATTGCAGTTTTGCCCTTTGTTAGTTGCACTTGGATGATCTCTGATGCATTGTGCTGCACCACTAACCTGGAGGTGTGAGTATCCTTGATGAAAATGGATACACCCCCGCCTTTTGTGTTTCGGTCTGGGTTCTGTGGCCGAAAGGTATGGTATGAGTTATAGCCTGGTAGTGCTGGGGTGCTCTCTAGTGTCTTAAACCAGATTTCTGTTACTGCACAGATATCAATGTTCTCCATACTGAGGAGTGCCTCGAGTGCGTGTATTTTGAGGTTTAGACTTATGGGGTTGAGTAGCATTACCCTTGGTTTTTGGTTTCTTGTGCTATTTACGGTGCTGGGTTTGTCTTTTGAGCCTTGCCTAAAAAGGGCACTATGGGGGTGGCAAAAGCCTTTGCCTGTATTCAAAAGCCTAAGGGTGACAGGTGCAAGCCATCTCTTGCGAAGCAATGTGGCTTGTCGAGCATGTCATCCCAGGCAGACAGATACTGGATCCCCTTTGAATGACACCAAAAACTTAGCCAGTTGTTGAAATTGATAATTTATTCTTTATACTGTAGCATCGTTCATGGTGAGGGCAGGATGCTACTCAGGGTCAGGGTCATACCTGCTTGGGCTACATGATCAGAGAGCTCTTCCATGTCTCTTTTCATGTAGTGCAGGGAGGTATGTCTCAGGTCATTCACACCAACATGTACAATGACAGAGTCATATTTATACTTGCTCTGGAGTGACCTGAGTGCTTGTGTTATGTGGCAGATCCTGCTACCCGACAGGCAGCTAACTGTAACCTTCTCCTTGTCCATCCTAGTTAGTGGGACATCAGTGTGCCTGACTATAGAGTCGCCTATTACTAGTGTGTTGGGTATGTTATTTTGCCTTAATGGCTGTGATTGCATGACACACCGATTATGTGAAGTATGTGTTTCATGGTTGGTGATGGGTTGTGGAGGTTGCCTGGATGTCTGCTTTGGAGGTGTCTGTTGCTTTTGCAGATTTTTATTTAGAGCCTCCAAGTATGTTTTCCTGTATTTATGTGTGTTATTTGCCGGTGTTGGTTTATTAGGTCTCTGTGAGACTGGTGGTGTGTCACAGGTATTACCCTTCTCCTCTTGACTGTTAGTTCCAGTCTTGGGTTGAGAGTGTTTTCCCTCCATTCTGGCTTTATAATTGCATCTCTCACATATATTAGTGTTTGGTGGTAGGAGGAGAGGGTTGTCTGTGTACATGAGGCAGTTGTAACATTGCCTACAAATGCCCAGATTGACCAGTTGGACTGGAGAGTACACTGGAAACTACCCTTTGGACATGACTGAATAGGTAGAGTGATCTGCTTTCCTGACTGACTGGTGGGGACTATTAGAGAGCCTTGTCCTTCTGGACAGTATAAGGGGGCTAGTGCTAGGGGTAGTTAGTGCTTGTTATGAGTTTTAAGCAAGCGCTGGGATGTAAAATGAATGGTTTGAGAGCTAGAGTTGAAGGTTTGTCTAGTTCCAAGGGAAAAACTGAAGAGTAGACTTTGTGGAACTAGGAACAGTTTAACCCTAGCCAGCTGCCCGGCTCGCTCGCTAAACCACGCAAATGCAGTCTTTATTTCAGAAAGATTAAAGAGATAGAAATTAGCCCAAATTGGCCAATAAAACTACAGTTTCTGGGCAGAAACCACTCCTCCAAGGACAAGTAGGCTGATCAGAGCTCCCCACTCCCACTGGTGAACAAAGAAACTGCCTTTTTGCCCAAGTAAGGTATGGCCAACACAGAAGCGCAAACAAAGTCCAGATATCAGCAGGTATCCGAAACTGGACTTTTCTTGCTTAGTAAGGCGGGAAAATAGCAAGATTTTGTTGTTTTGTTTTTTCAGGAAATACAGTAGAAACAGGTAACAAACAACTTTTACAGTGCAGTAATGGCTGTCGAACGTGACTGGGAAACCAGAGACAATTAAAAAATACAATTTACAGCAAAAACAATTTGTTTTAAGTGCAGGCACAAGTAAATGCAATTTTCAGTATAAAATGAGCATTTTGAGAAGCAATAAATGTTAGAAAATGAGCATTTAAGTGGAAATAGCAGTAAACAACAAGAAAACCAAAAAATGGTACTTAAACACTCCAAACTCTCTCCTTTTGCCTTTCTGGCATTGTAGGTCTTTGCAGGACACCTGGGCAGGATCTGCTGAGCTTATACAGATGCAAAAAATGCACAAATGCGTTTTTTATATCAGAAAGATTAAAGAGATAGAAATTAGCCCAAAACAACCAATAGAACTACAGTTTCTGTGCAGAAACCACTCCTCCAAGGACAAGTAGGCTGTTCAGAGCTCCCCACTTTCACTGGTGAACAAAGGAACTTCCTTTTTACCCAAGTAAGGTATGACCAACGCAGAAGCTCAATCACAGTCCAGGTATCAGCAGATATCTGAAACTGGACTTTTCTAGCTTAGTAAGGTGGGAAAATAGAAAGGTTTTTTTTGTTTTTTTCAGAAAATACAGCAGAAACAGGTAACAAACAACTTTTACAGTGCAGTAATGGCTGTCGCACATGAGTGGGAAGCCAGAGACAATTAAAAAATACAATTTACAGCACAAATGATTTGTTTAAAGTGCAGGCACAAGTAAATGCAATTTTCAGTATAAAATGAACATTTTGAGAAGCAATAAATGCCAGAAAATGAGTGTTTAGGCGGAAATAGCAGTAAACAACAAGAAAACCAAAAAATGGTACTTAAACACACAAAAGTCTCTCTTTTTGCCTTTCTGGCATTGTAGGTCTCTGCAGGACAACTGGGCAGGATCTGCTGAGCTTATACAGACACAAAAAACACACAAATGTGGTTTTTATATCAGAAAGATTAAAGAGATAGAAATTAGCCCAAAATGGCCAATAAAACTACAGTTTCTGGGCAGAAACCACTCCTCCAAGGACAAGCTTCCCACTCTCACTGGTGAACAAAGAAACTTCCTTTTTGCTCAAGTAAGGTATGGCCAACACAAAAGCTCAAACAGTCCAGGTATCAGCAGGTATCTGAAACTGGACTTTTCTAGCTTAGTAAGGCGGGAAAATAGCAAGATTTTTTTTGTTTTTTTTTGTTTTTTCAGTAAATACAGTAGAAACAGGTAACAAACAACCTTTACAGTGCTGTAATGGCTGTCGCATGTGAGTGGGAAGCCAGAAACAATTAAAAAAATACAATTTACAGCAAAAATTATTTGTTTGAAGTGCAGGCACAAGTAAATGCAATTTTGAGTATAAAATGAGCATTCTGAGAAGCAATAAATGGCAGAAAATGAGCATTTAGGTGGAAATAGCAGTAAACAACAAGAAAACCGAAAAAAATGGTAATTAAACACTCCAAAGTCTCTCCTTTTGCCTTTCTGGCATTGTAGGTCTCTACAGGACACCTGGGCAGGATCTGCTGAGCTTATTATTGTTTCAAACTTGCTGTAGTACATATTAATAATGTTGGAGGAAGCATTTTACATCCAAAATATAACACTTTAAAAAATATCCAGGTATTTAATTTCTTTTTTGGTCCCTTACACCTAAAATGTTTGGTTTATTGCCAGCCATTGGAGATTGTAATTACTAAATAATGACATGCATTTGATTTTCAGACTTTTATTTCCTTCAGAAAATTCAAGCTAACACAAATCCTTTTATTTAAGCAAGTTTGTAATTTTATAAGAGCACTAATTAAAGTCTGTTCCTATTTTTGAGCCTTCTTTATTTTAGGGTTTATACAGATTTCTTCAGCTGAAAGGTCCAGAGGTATGCAAACCTCTTTACTGCTGCTGCCAGTGGTCAGTCTCACTCACTCATTCACTCAAACACACACACACACACACACACACACACACACACACACACACACACACACACACACACGCACACACACGCACACACACGCACACACACGCACACACGCACACACACACATCTCTGTTTCAGAAAATGCATGCTAACACAAATCCTAATATTCAAGTAAGTTTGTGATTTTGTAACAGCAAAATTTAAAATAAGTTTCTATTTTGAGCCTTTATCCTGTGTATTTTAGGCTTATCCAGATATCCTGAGCTAAGAAGTTGAGAGGTACATAAACCTGTTAACTGCTGCTGCTGCCAGGGATCGCTTCATCACTCTCACTCTTCATTCTCTGTCTCTCTCACACACACACACACAAACACACATATATACACACACACCATTTTTTTTCTGTTTCATTTTTTTTATACTGGCTGACAGCAAAAGCACTGCTTAGCGAATATAAAATAACAGCTGAATCAATCTCTCTCTCTCTCTCTCTCACTCTTATACATGCATACACTCCTATACACAGACATAAACACACACACACACACACACACACACACACACACACACACACACACACACACACACACACACACACACACGAACACACACACGTGCGTGCTTTTCTTTTTTTTCTTTTTTCTTTTACACTCGCTATACAGCAAAAGTGCTACTTAATGAGCATAAAATAATTGTGGCTATTAGTTTTTTTCAGTTTGATCTCCACGGCAGCTTGATATGCTACCGTGAAGTGGTGGGCTCATTTTTCAGCAGGCATTACCTGTAGATTAACAACCTGCTTTAGAATATTGGTTCTCCAATCAGGGTATGATCTGCAAGTCACCCATTCTCTAATCTGAATTACAACACCTCTAATTGCAAATGTTTAGTCCCAAATGTATTTATTTATTTATTTAGTTATTGACAGTTGTTTACCAGGGAAGTCTGCCTGTGCAGAAAAAAAAAACATTTTCAAGGGTGGCCCAGGGAGAAAAGCTCCACAATTAAAATAAATAAATTTGCATATACAAAGTAAGACATAAGTAGCTACGTATAATCTGATTCAAAGTAATAGCTTACAAATAGAAATAAATAGAATTAGTGTTAGATATTTCTAGCATACACAGCACCGTACAATTAAATATCTTTGGAATACAAGAATTCATGAGAAAGGAAAACAACTTCCATCCTAAAGTGAGGAAGGAAATAATTTCCAGTGATATGGTAGGTGAAGAGTTAACATAATTTTTGGAGATAATAAAAGTAAGTTAAAATAGAGAGAGTTAAGTGTTGCACAGGTGAAAGACGAGCATGAGATATGAGATAAAATACATTAGTGGGATGTAAAAGAGTGACACTGTTAGGTTAGTATGATAGAGAGGCAGGAGATATGAAGGAAGAAAAGGGATAGCGACAGGTCTGAAGATATGTGTAGGAACATGAAGTTGTGACAATTATAGATTTGGATGCTAATGAAACTAAGTACTCCACTACATATATAATTTAAATACATACAACTCTATATGTAGGCTTCATGCAAAGGAAACAGCTATAAAGTAAAATACGCATTATTTTGGGGGCATTTCTAGGTAGGAAGCTTCATCTCCATATTTAACATTTTCCCACCAAGGTTGTACTAGTTCGAAGAATAAAAGATCATTTGAAACATAAAATATATTTCACTCATGCTGAATAAGTACATATGACTATAATTTAACTCTACACACATGACTACAACTGTAGCAAACAGCAACTTAAGGGTAACAATGTATTGGGCAACATTGCAGGTGTATATAAGAAATCAATGATACTGCATATCTGTTGATGGAAATAACAGTTGTTAACTTAATTCAATAAAAAGTCTATTGTAACATGTAAATGTATCTGACATTACACTTTCAAAATAAATAGTCACATAGGTTGCCAAATTATACATGTGTGGAATCACACCAATGTGATATATGCACTTTTGTCGTAGAAACCTGGTTGGGAAGGGGATTGAGGGTGGGGATAGCCTCCCTCACATATATTGACTGGAAAAAGATCTCTGCAAAATAGGTGTCATGCTCATATTACACCTCAAAATACTGACCCATTCATTTCAGTTTTATTTGCAAGTCCATGCTAACTGCCCTACATTAAAGAAAAAAAAGTAAAATAATAAGGTTACACATTTTGATATGTGCATTTAATGTTACATGTCTATATTTACATTTAAAAAGTGTCAGGGGATTGTAGGGATCAGCAGTGTCTTAGTTTCATATACATTGATTGGTAACCTATCTCATATAGATGTGTTGTTTTTTTGCTTTAAGCTATGATCATTTCAAGTTTTACACTGCTTCTTATTGGTAACAGGTGGCATTTTTATCTTTTTTCTTTTATTTCCACATCAAAATAAACATTTGTTTTGCGGAATGTGTGTAAGCAATTTTTTTGGGGGGGCACAATGGTTGTGTCTACAGCTCATGGGCAAATTCAGACTCTATTGAGATCTGTGCTGGGTGGGTATGGTTACAGCTTGGTGAGATTTGCTACTGAGTAACCTAGGGGAAACCATTTTCCACAATAAATTAAATTAGCAGTGAGGAATCAGGCAACATCCACGGAAAACAATGAAGGCAACAGTACCAAAACATTTAAATCATGTTCCTACTCTCGTCTCTGTACAAGACATGTGCAAAATGAACACATCTGTAAGCCTTTAGGCTGTGGTGCTTGAGGAACATAACTTCATTACTGTGTCTGTGCAGCTATTAATAACAAGTTTGGTTTAGTGATTTCAGTATGATCTTAAGGAAGTTTTCTTTTATATGTACTTCATTTCTCCTTAAGACTTTGAGCTTTTGTGCAGAATGCTGTGGGTTCAGTTCCAACACCAGGTAGATCAATTGCTGACACTACAGTGTGGCATAAGGGAATGCTAAACTCCTGAGTATGTCATTTTTCTGATGAGATGTTAAACTAATTGCCCATCTGTTTGAATTGGTGGTAACTCAGGTGGATGTAAATGATTCCATGGAACCTATAATAAAAGAGGGTCCTTTATTTTACCCAGTATAAAAAACACATTATTTACATATTTGAAAATGTATAAAATGTGCTTATACAGGAACATATATGTTCACATTTCTATTTTTTACTATTTATCATTTTTTTCATAACATCCACATTGATATTTTTCCATATTGACCCCGTTCCTTCTTCCACAACCATAATTTAACTTTTTGTAATACAATATATCTGCCAAAATCCATTTCCCATTAAATTAAATTTCATTTAATCTTTCCTTGCAAATTACCCATATTACATAAAATGAATTATTTTCTACCTTTCTCACATATTTTTTTCTAGTTCATATAATTTCCATACATAACCATATTCATATCTAGATTGTTTATGCCATTAATATTCTCAAAAAAAGTTTTTCTTCACAAAAATTTTTCAAGAGTATCATCACACTTTTACATTAAAAAGTTGCTCTATTGTCTCTTCCTACCTACAAAATAAACAGAAGGGCAGATTCAATAAACCTTACATAATCCACTAACACTGTGTGCATGTCACAATAGTGCTCTGTTTTCTATCCAGTAAGTGGCTCTACACAGTGTTTAGAGCTGTGCAACCACAATAAACACTGTGGTATGCTAATTACAGCATAAGCAGCTGAACTCTATGCTAATCAACCAATCTAAGTTTGAGAAGCTATTCAACAAGCTATAGAGCAACTGTATAGATTCAGTGCTGGTTTTTCCCTGTGAATTTCAAAATCTGTGAGAATACAGCCATGGAAAGGACTCTTCACAGAAAGAATGTTAAGGGCTGCTGTTGCTTTAATTCATGTGTATGTGCAACATGATGTAGTCTATACTGCTGCTGTTGCTAATAGACCATGACCAAGAAGTTGTATAGTTTTCAGACTCCAGTTAAATTATCACAATCTGTATGAGATGGAAATTGTAGAGCACGGGAGTGTAGATAGAGACACACTACAAGAACTCTGCAACCTCTATCATTCTTGACTCAGACCCAGGACAAACCATGGGGAACCAATACCAGTGGAGACAAAGGTACGTGTAGCACTTAGAATTTCAGAGACCAACAGGGGACATGCTGGGGGTGTCACAGGCATCAGCATCCAGGATCCTCCATCAAGCCCAGCAGTACAATCCCCATGCATGTACTGAAATCTTCACCATCCCTGCCATGCTTCACAACATCATCCTGAGAAAGCAGCTTTAGTAGGATCAACAAGGAGAAGGGCCACACATCACACCACTAATGACAAGGTCACTACATCCATACCCAGGTGAAGACTCAGAGAGGGAAGCAGCAACCACTGTGGTTGTAGGCAGATGCAGGCATGCTCAATATGCCCTCACATTGGCTAAGAAGCAAGGCATAACACACTCACTTACCACCTAAGGGTCTAAAACCTTCATCCTATGCACATACATATAGTAACATTGGTGTCAGGCAATGCTCATAATTTACCTACCCACATAATGGCTGTGTGGTACTAGCATCAGACAGACTCAGCCCTGACCTAAAACTGTAGCAACTGCTAGATTTGCAAGGTACGTTGAACCTGGAGTGTTAGAATTGTGTAATAGTACAAATGAATGGCATATCCTTGCATGTTGTAACGTGGAAATGTACGTAAGTAAAAACTTGGTGATTTGTACAGCAATGACTTTAAATTGTGACAGCAGAGACTTATGCGAATACATGTGCTCTCTATAAGTAATAGGCCTCAGCCATCAAAGATTCACTCATTCATGCCTCTCAAAAGTACTGATGGTCACTGAATTTCCTTAGTTTGGACTCACACTTTTGTACTGGAAAATCTTTAAAGAGAGAAGTTAAAAAGTAATGAGACAGTTTCAGTTTCAGGCTTCACAACCCTCATAAGATTCTTAAAAATACTGATACAAAAAAGCTGTTTTGATTCTATCAGCTGTCTAACTTTCTAAGACCAAAATATGTCAAAAGTACAATTAGCAAAACAACATCACATACATAGATACACTAAGCACTAAGTCAGCTAGGCACCCTAAGCATCAGACACAAAGCTTATGTATCCCTGAATCCAAAACATAGAAATCAAGGATATGGCACAGTTACCATCACTTGCACAGGGTTTTGCGCATGTGTGTGTGTGTGTGTGTGTGTGTGTGTGTGTGTGTGTGTGTGTGTATGGGCCTTCCAGGTGAAATTGGTGTATGAATGCCTGCAAGAACACAGCCAAGCTCTGTGCTAGTTCTGTGTCTTGGTATATTGGACAGGTGTTAGCCATGCATGGTGGAGGTGGCAGTTCATCACTGTCATACCCAACCACAATAAGTGGCTCTGCCAGGTGTTGCACTGGCATGTCGATGCCCACAGTCAGATGCACTGCTGCTACCCGAATGTGACTGATGTCTGCTGGATGAACTCCTCAGGAGGATGCCCAGGACCACAACCCCATGGCCTGCCACATCTGGGTGTGGGCACCTCAATCACTGATGGAGCAGTGGAAGTAGTGCAACTATGGGAGTGTGATCAGGCATGGCCATGAAGGCTAACATCAGATGATATGGCTAACCTATGCCCACATGCATGCCCCCCCCATCAGACGTTCCATCAGACACCACCCATTCCTAAGTGACATTCATCCAATCCATTGAATCACCAATATGGTGGAGGTAGTCACACATGTAGGCTTATGCCACATCTACTATCCTAAGCATTTCTCTAGAGGATCTATTGGAATGTGCCTGCACCCCCATGACGGCTCTAAACATACAGCAACTGGCACAGGAAGACAAATCTGTATCAGGTTTTGAACTGATCATCAGTACTGACATACAAATGTTTGGCTTACCATGTACATATGATGGTAGGCTCCCTATGCTGGATGGTTCTGGAAGAAGTTAAGCAAAAGATAAGGACACCATCATCACAATGAACAGTAACATAGTGGAATAAAATGTTTTGCCTTTTATATGTACAATAATGATACTTTTAACAAGAACTTGGATGACACATCCACCCCAACCATGTGTAATCATCCAGAATGTTTTGTTAAGTGTATCAGTCTACAACTATCTCCCCCAATAAACAAATTTAATGTTAAACAGAACTTAAGTATTCCTGTCAATATTTTACTATACGAGAAGTATTTAACATTTAAGATCGGTAAACCTACCTGGAAGTATCTCCTGGGACAAATATGTCCTCCTTGAAACAGCAGCACCAACATCAATGACATGCTGTTGTGCAAGTTCCAGTGAGATGTCTAGATCCCTGACAGTGGACGGGAAGTCTTCATTTGGTGTTAGTGGTGGCTCTGTAGCAGGTCCCTCCCTGTAGCCATCCATTCACAGGCCACTGCAGCTGGTCCTCTCTGGGCCAATGAAATTATGTCAGTAGCTCTATGGTGCACCTGATAATATGTCCTGCTCTGGCCACCTTCTGTATTCACATCAGCACTATCTGGTGCTAAATCTGCATTCTGCCAGAAATATCCCCACATCCCCTTTCAAGCAAAAAGGCACCTTGTTGCCAAAATGCTTCTACAATGACTTCATTTTCAGGGTCACTGAAGGAGGGTCTGCGGGATTGGGACAACTGGGTGCCATAGTTCTAGGTGACATAAAACACAAAAGAAGGATAATACACATAAGTATCACATAAATAAAAGTCCTGCTTTGATATAACACATAAAAGGTAGCATTTCACTGTTACCCACTGGAGAACTATAAAATAGTCAAGATATTCAAATATAAAAAAAAAAGAATTGTGTGGCTGTAATAAATTACAATTGCACACAGACCAAGGTTAGATCCATAACAAGGATAGTAACAAAAACAAATCTTGTTTGTGCCAAAGCAGAGATGCAGCTTTCCCCACCTCCAAAACAACAGTAAAATGACAAATTTTGCTAACAATCCATCAGTGAAGCACTATCCAATAAACTGTCCCTGAAACGTGTACGCATCTACCACAGAACTTTCCATTTTATGTGATTGCCAGTCACCTCTACCTGAGGCCATCACTCCCCTAGAGGTGTGTATAGGCATCTTAGAAGGTTAAAACCTCCCTGTAATTGATGATATAAGACATTTGCATTTCACAGAAATAACAATAGAAGACTGTGAAGAGGAAAACAGTTGCAACACTAGCAGTTGTGATGAAAGTTAATAAGGCTGTGCATCTGAGAAAGTAAAATCTCCTGACAAACATGCCTATGCCATCAGTACACATCTAAGAAATGCACACAGATGAAATTAGCATTTGCTAATGCATACACACACACACACACACACACACACACACACACACACACACACACACACACACATATATATATATATATATATATGTGTGTGTGTGTGTGTGTGTGTGTGTGTGTGTATATATATATATATATATATATATATATATATATATATATATATATATATATATATATATATATGAACAGATATTTCTTACTGACATTTCAGCATACCCAGTATATAGCTGAAAAATGCAAATATATCTTAACAAGATCAGTAGTCTTCTGTGCAGACAACTCCCAAAGCAATATCTCTTACTGTGTTATCCATATAAACAAGTCTCCTCTCCTTCAGGTTCCCTAGTTATATGAGTCCCCTTTTATGGCTGTCAGCACTGTGAATATGCTGATGAGCTGTGAACTCATTAGAACTGCTGAATCTCAGATACTTGCCACAGATGTAAACATAGTGCAGGCACTCCCTCAGTGTTTGCTGCTAATAGATTGCAACTGTGAATGAATACTGGTAGACAGAAGGAAAACTAAACAGCAGTTCAGACTCCCATGCCTATAGTGGGTGTGTCAGCCAGGCTAGATTTAATTGTATCAAGGTTTTAAATGTAAGTAAGCAGTACACATTTCACAGTTTCTGTTCAGTAGCATCCAACCTCCCCCCTTTATTTTTGGACAACTGCATATTATTGCCATTTAATATCTTCACACATTTTACAGACAATGATACAGAATGCCTTACAGACTACATGTCTCAAATTACTGGTCAGATAAGACAAGAATGAGCAACAAACACAGAGAGATAAGACAGAGCTGCATTTCTTCAAGCAATACTCAGAAATGGTCATGTGATCACTCAGTGCACTACTTTGGAAATTAATACATGTAGAAACCACTGTCATAGGTTTTGTTAGTACTGTGGATGATGTTGCAGTTATTTGTATCCACAATAATTTTAGTTTTTGCTGCAAAGCTGTTTGTGTGGCAAAGAGGAATAAGACACCCTTCCTGTGTTTTGAAGGTCCATTGCAGTGAGAGTTCAAATCTAGACCTGTGTAAAAATATTTCATGTGTACCAACATACATTTGGTAGTGTTGTTTATTTAACAGCTTTCTTTTTCTTCATTTCACCTAAATTTCACTTTTTTTGTTTTTTTTTTTTACATAATGCCAGTGTTTGCACAGTGCTCAGCTTAGCACAAACAAGGAAAATGAAGGGTCACAATGAATGTTGTGTTTATCTCATCTGCAGGATGGTTAGCAGTGTGCTAACCTGATCTAGTGGCCCACACAGGAAGCAGGCCGAAGATCTGCAGACAGGGCACATAATTGTGAAAGGTCAAAAAAGACTGCATTGTTGCTGTTTTTGCTTTCCATCTCAGAATGTCACTCATCGACCTTTTGCAGCAGTTAGCAAACTTCCTCACCAACTGCAGCTATTGATCACCTGCAGACAGGATGCAGTTACCAATTTAAAATATATGCATTCTGTTAATTCTTTTGGGCACCACTCAAACATGCTACACTGGAAAATATTAGGGTACAACCTAACACCCTAATAATGGGCGATTTCAACTACCCCACCATTAACTGGGAAAACTACTCATGTACCAATTCTTGTGCACGTTTTCTTGAATTCATAAATTCCAACGTCTTAAATCTACTTATCCACACCCCCATCAGGGGCAGCAATATCCTAGACCTGGTCATTACCAACATGGGCAGCTTGTGTTCCACACCAGAGGTCAGTTCCTCATTCGTCAGATCTGACCACAAGCTAATCACCCTAGACATCCACATCCCACTCCCACCCCCCATTAGGGAAACCACCATAAAAAATTTCTCCAAAGCCCAACTTCATGCTTCTTAAGACAGAAGTGGTAAACTTCACGACACTCATGCTGATGGACAATAGAGGTACGACTGCTGAATCTTATATAAATGCACTTTATAAGCACTTACACAAGAGCATGGATCATGTGATCCCTAACAGATCCAAGATGCTATCCTACAAAAAAGGAAGCCAATCTGGTGGTCTCCTGCCATAAGCAAACTCTACAACAGAAGAAAGAAACTGTTGCAAAAAAGTGTAAAATCCCATGATTGTAGGAACTCTGTGGCCAGCATCAGTAAGAAACTGAGATCCCTCATAAAATCCTCCAAAGCTAGTTATGAAAACAAAATTACCACTGATTCTAAAGACAACCACAAAGCATTCTATAACTATGTCAAGAATCTCAATGGCAACACTCAGATCTGCTCTGAGTTACAGCACAATGGCACTAAATATGCAGAACCAACTAATATTGCCAACATCCTGGCAGATAGGTTCAGTGCTAACTTTGCCCCTCTCTGAACACCTAAAGGGCCCATCTCTATACTGGAAGAATGGAAGGTCCCTGTAATCATAGCTGCACAGGTAAAAAACACACTCTCCAAAGCCAAGAGCACAGCATCCATGGGACCTGACAACATCCCAGGCTGCATTCTACATGAACTACAGAATTAACTGGCACCCCACCTAAGTACCATGTTCAATAATAGTCTCACCTCAGGCATTTTGCCCACTGAATGGTGCACAGCAATGGTTATCCCACTCCACAAAGGGGGAGCCACCATGGACCCTGGGAACTACTGCCCCATCAGCCTGACGAGCCTGGTTTGCAAGGCTATGGAACGTATCATCATGGAACTTATAAACAATGACAGTGGTAATCTCCAAACCCTGGACTCTATCCATTGTGGGTTTGTAAATGGCAGATCATGTCTCCTAAACTTGATAGACTTCTTTGAAGAAGTCACCAAAGCCGTAGATGAGGGTAAGGTGGTTCACACAGTCTATCTAGATCTCGCTAAGGCTTTTGACACCATCCCCCACTCTGGAATTATAGATAAACTCACTAAACTAAGTATAAACCCCTATGTCACAAGATGGGTTGCCAACTGGTTCACTGACAGAACCTACACTGTGAAAGTAGTGGACTCTAAAGCCAACTTCATACAAGTGACAAGTGGAGTACCACAGGGTTCAGTTCTGGGTCCTCTCCTGTTTGGTATCTACTTCTCTGAAGTACAGGCTAACACAGAAGGTCTTTGGCTAACAAAATTCACAGATGACTGCAAACTAGGAGCCATAATCAAAACTCCTAAAGATGTGGACATCCTACAAAAGGGCCTCACTGAGACAGATGCCTGATGTCAAAGCCATGGCCTCAAGCTCAATGCCAAAAAGTGTATTGTCATCCCTTTTGGTAAAAACTCTGTACCCATGAACTACCACATAAGCGATAGTCTACTTAACACCAAAAGTGTGATAAGAGACCTTGGGTCACAGGTGGACAGTAGTCTCTCCTTCGATAATCACATCAGCACAGTAGTCAGGAAATCCTTCTATGTGGCACACTTCATCACAAAAGGTTTCGCATCCAGAAAAAAAGAGGTCATTGTTCCCCTCTACTCATCACTCATTAGACCCATTATAGAGTACAACGCCCCATTGATATTTACCTTACAAGACATCTACAACAACTGGAAAGTCACATAAATACCTCACAAAGAGGATTACCAGCTTCAAACAGATGCCCTACGCAGACCATCTAAAAAAACTGCAGCTTTACTCTGTCGCATATCGCCTACTCAGAGGCGATCTCTGCCTAACATACAAAGCTATGTCAAACCCAGAGCTGCTGGACATGCTCCACTTAAAGAAATCCCAATCCCTCCGAGCTACATGCTCTAGGGACCTAAACCTTGTCACCACAATAAACAGAACATGCTGAAGGGATAGATTCCTGTCCCAGAGACTTCCCATACTCTGGAACAAACTACCTATCTATATCAAACAAAGCTCCTCATTAGCACTTTTCAAGAAAAATCTTGATGAAAGGATGGGAGATAGGAAATTCACCCCAGGGATCACGTCTGTTGCTCTGCTTGACAGGGGCACAGGAAAATAATTTTCTTGGGTGGAAAAAACCAGGATACCATTTTGGCTAGGTTTATATAGGCCCTCGGGCCAATAGCCTAGTACCTACCTATGAACATATGAACCTATGAAGTGGTACTGTGCAGCAGCTAACAAACAGAACTTAAGAATGAATAGGGAATTATGCAACTGTTATATAATCATTTCTGTGGCAGCAGGTGTAAGTGTAGGGTTGTAATACACATGGTCCTATGTTCTAATGCAGGAAGTGCAACATATTTTTACTGTTGTGAAAATCCAGTTTATAGTAATGAACAGGAAAATATACAACTGTGGTTTCAATATTCTTGTGGCAACAGGTATAAGTGTAAGGCTGCCATATACATGGCCGTGGGTTCTAATACAGGAAATCCCAAACATTTTTGTTGTTGTTCCATTTTGCATTATATTAAATATCACTTATAAAACTTTATACAAAATTATAAATAGTGCAACTGATATGAATTATATGTATGAGGGATAAGAACACTGTGTTTTGAACGTTCAGATGTATGACTGAGGGTATACTGTCTACTATGTTTCTGTAAGTATAACACTGCTATTTGGACTTGGATGGACTTCACACTTAAATAACGCACATACACAAATGCATGTACAAGGACCTAGTCAGGTCACACACATATATGGTTAACACCTAAATCTGTCATCTGTATTTATAAATGATTCATGACTATGTCTGAGAAGCACTTCTTCTGTGGCAAAAATGATAAATCACTGCTATGGAAGAAAATGTTTTGTCCATTGTACATAGGTTTGGATCCCACACTGTAAAAATCAATTTTTAGCAGAGTAAAAAGCCAAACAAACGTGTCAGGTCAGGACATTTATGCCCTCAGTGTATTTCAGCAAAGTTAGATTACCTAACAATTACAACAATAGACACCCCTCAAACTAATGTCAAGTGTCAGAGTAATCTTCCAATTTCAGAAATTGCTTTCCTCCCTGCTTCACACTGTTGCAAACCACTTATCATCACACAAACACAACTGGCATCATTTCTCAGGTTTGCACCCTATCAGTAAATGCAATAACAGGAATTGTCGGGAAATCCTTATTTGCTATAGGTCTACTTTTGGGATTAGACATGTCTGGCATTAGAGGGGATGGTGCTCAGTTTAGGGCACAAAGGTGGGGTGTTCAGGAGTCCAGAATATTTACTGGACTCCTGGTAAAGCACCACAGCTAAAAGCTTCTGCAGGGGGACTATTCTGGCTCCCAGTACAAGTTTGAGGCTTAAAATAGTCTTGCCAAGGCTGTATCCAGTGCAACTGGCATACCATGCACTAGAGAACAGTGTAGGCACCACCTCAGTGACCTAAAAAGTGCAAGAGGGATGCACTCAACCAGTGGTAGGATGAGTTTAATACTGGCAACATTGCACAGTTGTGTAAGTATGCTAATAAAGAGAATTTATAATACATAGAACGCTAAATATGTGGGTGGCACAGTGGTGCAGTGGTTAACATTGTCACCTCACAGCAAGAGGTTCTCCGGTTCGATTCTCAGCTGGGGTGCCTTCTGTGTGGAGTTTGCATGTTCTCCCTGTGTTCACGTGGGTTTCTTCCTGGTACTCCGTTTTTCTCCCACATTCCAAAGACATGCATCTGGAGCATTTCTCCCCGGGCCTCCACTGAAAACAGGCTCTGTGGAACCTAGTCGGATATTCCCGGTCAACAAATGTTAAATAAATAAAATAAATAAATAAAATATAGGCAAGACTGGTATGCATAATGCTCTTCTGTTCTTTTCTTGCCTTTTCACAGCTAATCCTGAACTGAGTTGAAGAGGTAGGCTCATGCTGATCATCTGGAGAAACTGGAGGAAGTAAGTGGCATTTATGCAGCAGAATAGACGTATTATTCATTGTTTTAAAAGTTAAAGATAGATGTTTTTTCCCTGTACAGTAGTATCAAAGTAAGTATGCACATCCTAACTTTAATAGCAAGTATGCATGCTCAAGTCTGTAGCACAAACAAACTTTAGGTGTCAAGCATAAGACTGTAGTCATAGATTGTGTGTTCAAATACCATGAGTAACAGCTATACAATACTGCAATTCTTTAATAATATTACATAAATGCCCTTCTGTTAACTGTAATCTGTATAACTGGGCCAAGCACATGTGCAATATATGCACATTGCAAGGATTACTTTGAGCAATCCATAATTATAGTTTGTAGTTGTTAGGATGTACACTTAAATGTAATACTTTAGATAAAATAGTTATATAATTGTGATAATACATTGTATGTCAGATATGAGGTTACTAATTTTATCATTTTTTTCTCTCATCCCATCCCTTATCTCTCTTTTTTATTTTGTATTATGTGCTGTCAAAATGTCTCCATGTCATCCATCTGTAACACATCACTAAATGCTTCACAGCACAGCTAAGTAGGCCAACCCCAGTGAGTCAGCCTGCCCCTGCTCCACCAGCTCCAACATCAATGTCAAGTACATCTGGGACCCAACTGGGCAGTATTGCCTCTGCTGTCCTTGCACCCTCAGGGAGCACTACTCCAGCAGTTGGTGCTGTGGTACCCTCCGAGAGTACTGGTGAAAGTGGTGATTTCAGCACTCACCAGCAGATGCTAGGGTTGGTGCATATGGTTGTGCACTGCACCATTGGTGAATCCCTACTCTGGATGGAGAGGCTGCTCTCCCTCATGGTCCATAGGAGGAGAAGACATCAAGCATTTCAGCAGCCAGCTGAGTAAGGGGACAGTGATGACAGTCCTGTGGGTAACTACTCAATTCTCACTGTGCCTGTGTTTGATGGGAATGAGCTTGCATTGTCTCCTACCTCACCCCTATCATGGTGCCCCCCAAACCTTTGTGTCCCTCACCATCCCTGTGTCTTGCCTTGTTTTTCCTGTTTGTTTGCATTTGCTAGCTCACCTACCCAACTTACCTGACCCAGAAATACTAAGTCCCTTACCCAGCATTCCTCTCTTACTGAAGTAAAAAACAAAAATGGGCACCTGTCCCAATAAAAAAAAAACACCCCATAGATAGCATTCCATTTCACACATATCTTCTTGACACATTTGATTTGGTCCATTTGGCTATACAACACAATTGCATTATTTCCAACCATGCTTATTGAGGTGACAGTCCAAATTCAGCTAATATTCACCTACCTCCTGCACATTCCCATATTGCTTTCCCTTTGTTCTTCTCCCTGCTTGCCTTCTATTTCACCACTTTCTTATCTAACCCCATTTTAACTCCTCTAATAATCTGGTCAAAAAATAGCATCATAGACAACACACATAAGTACCAACAAAAAAAAAAAATGGAGCGCTTCACTTTTTGGCATTTATGTTTGTGTGGAGTTTGGTATCACTCACCAATGCCAAGTGATGGCAAATAGCTCTTTATTGGTATAGTAACTCCATGCAACGTTGCTTAAATAAGCTGCGCTATATCAACACACAGTAGCACATGGTGAAGGTAGTGTAAAGTATGATTTCACTGCATTATCATTACTTATTTAAAAGTATTATATGTGCATGGATTCAAACCCTATATCATCTGGGCTCAAAAAGAAATGTGTCAGTACATTTACAACTGCTGCCACAGAGTCAGCTAACCAGCAGGTGTGTTTAATCCAGTCATACTAACTCTCATAATTTTAGCAATGATCCTCATGTTTGCACACTGATTAACTACACACAAACAGGGAAAGCAGTAGAAATGTGTATCTTGGATGTGCAAACACTTTGCCAACCATCGTGTAAACCTGCTGCTTTGTGGTGTGCTATGCAAAGTGGACAATAGCATGTATTACATTTGTTTACTGTTTATTTAGTGTTCATGGCATGAATGTACATGTGGAAACAGAAAAATGAAGCTCCTATCTAAGAAAATGTCACATATTTACCTTGCAGTCATCTTTTAGCTCCCCCATGCACTGCAACTGTACTACATAAATTAATTACAAATGTTGTATTATAAACCATGCACATCCTTAGAATGACAACACATATTCAGATTTTCCAGTACTTGCAGTAATGTGGCCACCTGTTTGCATATAGCTTCTAAAGATGTCTCTTAAAGTATACCTGAACATTGGAACACAACCAAGAAATACTACACAATGCACACTCATAAATCCGGTAACATGCAGAAGTTGAAATATCTTGACAGCTGAACAAGCCTACACATCCATTTCATGCAGGTCTCCCAACATCTTCACTCCAACATCCATTGCTGATGTCATCCATTATAAGTTGTCCTGCAGCTTTGTAAAAGTCAGATTTGTGCTGTGGCACTCACTTAAAGTACTGAGTTTTCTAGTCTGTGTATTTAGATAAGTAGGGGCTCTGTTCTCATTGCAGTCAACTGGGAGGTGTGTGTGTGTGTGTGTGTGTGTGTGTGTGTGTGTGTGTGTGTGTGTGTGTATGTGTCTAGTCAGAGCAGCATAAGCGTGTATCCTACAGTTACCACTCCAATCCCATGGATTGTCAATATTTTGACACATGCACATGCCTATAGAGTGCATCCATTTCATGCAAGCCTCCCAACATCTTCTCTCCAACATCCAGTGCTGATGTCATCCACTATAAGTCATCCTGCAGCCTTGTAAAAGTCAGACTTGTGCTGTGGCCCTTGTGTAAAGTACTCAATTCTCTAGTTTGTGTAGTTAGATAGGTATGATGTTCTGATCTCACTGCAGTCAACTGGGATGTGTGTGTATTTGTGCACCTGCATGACATTACAGAGAAGATTTTACAACAGCATGTGGGATACTGCTGTTACTATCTTCCTCTCACCAGGCTCTGCTGATGTCATCGACTATAGCTGATTTGCAGATGTGCAGTATCCCCATGAGGGTAGGGCCAGAGACTGGCTACTAGGACAGGTGCAAGTCACGCTATCCTATATGATACAGATTAAAGTGACAGGGCTTTCAGTCTATCCTCATACATCATGGAATGGTTTGTAGGTCCTGTATTTTCTTGGTGAGAAACCCCTGTGATCTTTCCATCTGCTGCAGGTATCTGGTGAGGTACATGCAAAAGGGAGCATTATAGTATTAGTGTTATGATTAGGTTCAAGCACAGTGCTGTTATATCATCCTCAGATCTGGATACAATAGCCTGACTTATGATGTACATCACATAGCCTTTCCATACCACTGTGGACACTTGGGTGAAGTTTAGATTGTTATTTATGTGTGTTCCCAGGTCTTGCACCACAGGGTTTCGGCACAGTGGGGGTGTTATCAATGCTGAAATTAGTGTAGAATTCCACTTTCCAGAAGGCAAAAATGATGATACAGTTTTGCGTTTATTTGTAGATCATGTGGCTTTGACACCGATCATTTGTCTGTGTTAGCCCCTTCTATTGTATGCTAGTATTATTGGTAGACTCAGTGATTGCACCCAGTATGCAAGAATCAACAAACTTTGCAGACCAAAGGCCATATACATTAACTTGGACTGTCGAGAAATAGATTCCAAACAATAAAAGCACAAGCACAGATCCTTGTGGTATGCCAAGGGTGACAGCTGTACTGGTAGAGGTTGACTCACCAACTTTCACAGTATGTGTTCTGTCATTGAGCCAACTGGTTAACCGTCTAGTGAAGTAAGGGTTAGTCCCCAGCTGGAAAAGTTTCTCAATGATACCTGAGTGGGGAATTGTGTGCAAACCCTAGGCCAGCTCAAGATAGTTAGTCTGTACTGTCTTACCTTCATCCAGGCCCATCACACAGAATCAATTGGCTGTGACAACATCACAGATCACCTATAGCATGTCTTAGAACATACACCTACCTGACATGGTTGGGTACACATTTCACCACACCCTCCCTGTGGACTGTGTTCCCATAGCAGGGTATACATCAACATGCATCTGTCTGAGTTGGGAGGACAGCACCTGATGCATGCATGTATAGGCATATCCTGACTCTCTTCATCTGTGAGGTATACCAACATGTCATCATGGACCTTTTCTAAATGGACACTAGTAATATCCCAGCTGTGTGCAACACACATGTGTAAGTTGTTAATTTTATATCCATCTCAGTTACATGTGTTAAATGTTCTCAAAGAGGACATTGAGGGTATGCATGAAGCCAACAATATCATACTGTGGAACTTGACCAGGCGAAGGCATTTGACACAAATCCACACTGAGATATTCACTCAACACTGCTAGATGTGGCCATAAACACCTATATCACCAAGTGAGTAGAGCACTGGATCACATACATGCATCTAAAAATGTTGACGTGAAGTATATCTTGGGTCAAGTGATTAGGTCCTTACATCAGGGCTGCCGGCTAGGCCTTTTTCTCCATTATTTAACTCACAGATGTCAAGAATGACATACACATACACATACTGTGTTTAAACAGATGTCTGAGGACTACAGATTGTGGGCAATCATTTACTCCAGCTGTGATATTAATATAATACAGACAGTATCAACACACACCAAAGATTGCTGCCATACCCATTACAACATATGAGTTGAAACAAAAACATGGGGGGATTTGTTATGTTATGAAAACAAATTCACTGCTTAAGGATAATGTAGACATCACACCCTATAGGCAGACCAGTTGGTATGTGACCTGTGTCCTGGGGTAGATGGTATGTGGAATTTCCACCAGCTTGTGTCAACGGTGTTGACTACTCCCTTGTAGGTAACACAACTACTATGTGCAGGGCATCCATATCAAAGGCCATAATACCTCCATAGTTCACAGCCTTCATCACACCAATAATAGTGTACATCCCTACACATCTTCCAGTGAAGTGTAACTGAAGTGTGCCACCTTTGCCAAAGTGAGCTGTCACACATCTTATTGGCCTTACCTAAGTATTCTTTTTGTTGAATAAACATTACTATCTGATGGTGCAAAATAGCCATCAAGGTGTTACACCAGATACATGTGTGATACCTCTTCCGGTGATGCACACAGTACATACATAGCTGTCTGACAACATTGATGGCATGGGTACCATTCCTGACAGTGTGGATTGTGCTCTACATATATATATATATATATATATATATATATATATATATATATATATATATATATATATATATGCTATGCACACCAGTCAACTAGCCTGTAGTAATCATAGTATCCCTCTTACACCTCCAGCAGATGTTACAGTGTCAGGATGGTGTGCTTGATTACCCTCACAGAATGCTGACATTCATAATAGTTGCACATGTGTGCTCATGCAGAACCATCTATGATCACTCAAAACCACATATGTTATGTCAGAAACATGGGATTAATGGTGGTATTATTCTAATATTGTCCATAACTGGACGTGCTTCTTCTATTTTTGCCCATGAGCCTGTAACTCTGCTCCAGTTGTTGGAGACATCTGCTGAC
This sequence comes from Protopterus annectens, assembly GCF_019279795.1. NCBI lineage: Eukaryota > Metazoa > Chordata > Ceratodontiformes > Protopteridae > Protopterus > Protopterus annectens. The sequence goes on from NC_056730.1 coordinate 444,595,473, forward strand.
ATTCCACTCACAATCAGGCAAATCAGTTTACACAGCTTCACAATATGCACCCAACCCCAATTGTATATCACATCACTAATAGAGGTCCTCTCCATTGTTCATGACAGGATGCTTAGCTCACAAAGATATCTTCTCCATTGTTATGTCACCTTGTCTGACAGTCACATAGTATACAATTTCACTGGGTAGTCCATGTTGATATGTGATTAGTGTTACTGCGACAACTATCTTCCATTTACATGCCTTCATCTGCTGTACATTACAATGTTTCACCTGTCATCTTTCCCTCTATTCATTCCTACAATTCATCTGTGTGTCTCTATTCAATACACACACTTCCCCCAACTGTATATTTTAAATGGCAGTCCACGGACCCTTACAGATTTACACAATTTTTGTACAGAATGCCTGGAATGGGATTTCACAATACTCTGCACTGTATACACTGTCATGTACTGTGTTTGGACCATATACAATAATATATGATAAACCCTGGTAATCATTGTGGCATTTTGCACAATCATGTTAACCAAGTTTGCTCTACTGTAAACAAGCTTGGTATTCATGTTGCTTTATATGGTTTTCTGGCTGGCAATACTGTTGCTGGCAATAAAACCTCACTTGTTTACGTTTAAACATGGGAAGCAGCATGCAACACTGCTGCTCAATGAGCAAACACATATAAACTCATTGTAGTCTTTGCTTGAAGGCTACATGGAGTTTATTGAATCCTACAGATACTCTTTCAAATTTCTTTTTATATGGCATATTCCCCTTCACTGGTAATTTATTTGTGACCAGTTTCCATAGGAAATCCTAATACTCTGATATATTGGTACACCATTTTTTTCCTGCCTTTAATGGCTTTAATAACATCTTCTGGTAAATTTACCCATGGATTTACATAATAATATTGTTTTATTACATTATTATACCTCATCCTTTCATTTCTTTTATTTCCCATGTTTGTACTGTTTCTTGATATTCTTAATTTTATTGTTTACATATTCTTTTTCTCTTTTCCTTACTCTCAACATCTCCCAGAACATTTTTACTTATATTTAAATATTCACACTATTGATTTCAGATTGTCTTCCTTTACTCACTTTAATACTCTATAAACAATAAAGAAGCAGAACAAAAACAACTGGATTTAATAACCCCTATTCCACTTCATCTTCACTCACATACAGCACATCGGTTTTCACTGAGTTTAATCTTGAACTCCATGTGAAAGAAAATACCAGTTGCACAATTTCCTTTTTATATGTTATGGTATCATATAAACGTTTAATGTATATGCTCTTTTCCTCATTAATAAAGAATTCTCCAGAAAACACTTTTCCTGAATGCTTATCTATTTTCCCTCTATAGAAGATGTGTTTATTTCATTTCTTTTATCAGATCATCCCATTGCATCATAACTACATAATTGTTTCCTATTTTTTTTTCCATATCAATTCACATTCCCCATTGAAAAATACACACCCTCAATTTTTACCACATCACCAAAGCCCTTATTGTTACCTTTATGCAAGGTCATTTCCCTTTCCTTTAAACATCCATTCAGACAAGCCAACACTTCCCTCATCCATAGTTTGTTCTTGGCAACTGCAACTATATCATCTGCCTATGACAACACTACTGGAATCACTACCTCCTTTTGCATCAGATATCTTTCATTTTATAAGCTACTTCCAATCAACTAGCTGGGTATCCACTGAAATGTATAATGGGTGGAAGCATTTAAAATTATCTGTCAATAATACTCTTTTACAGCATGGCATAAACGTTCTAATAAAATCAAGTTTAACTACAACAGCAGATATGTAATGAGCAAACACCATAATAAATGATTCATAGAAGCCCATTAAGTTAATGAAGGTAGTTAATTATGATAGTTAAATAAGATATATGCACCGTGTAAAAATCAATGTTTAGTAACATTGATTCATAGATACTCTAAATTGGCCATGGGTGTGAGTGCGCGTATAAGTGTGTGGTGTGGAAGAACTACCATAGCAGGGCTAGCCACATGGTGGTGTAAACCTTGGATCTAGATGAATGTGACTGTTGAAGTGACACCCCAACCCCCATGAACAAAAATATGAAAAGCGGTTGTGGATGGATGGATGTAATATCAATACATTTATTCATTCTGATTATTTTCTGTTATTTCTTAACAATTCCACTAGTCACTTTTTCAAACCACTGTCAAAAATAGAGGTTAGGCTAATAGATCCTTAGTTTTTTGTCAGGAATAGGTGCACAGGCCTTAAATCCATGCCTACTATTACCAAGAAATGTAATGGATAAATGTGTGGATAGGTGGAGGGATAGCTGGGTGGATAAGTGTAGGGTTAGGAATGCCTCTGACACCACAAAACAATTTGAAGGGTTAGGGTTGCACAGCCTAAAACTGCACTGCTGACACTTGTTATCTATGCAAGTGATGAGTGGCCTTAATAGCTTGTGGCAAACATACCTTGGTTATGACTAATATCTGTTATACCGAAATAAATTATATTCTGCCAGCTACAGAAGCTCTATAATTACCAACAACTGAGGATTTAATCAGCCTCATTCTGATGCTGATGACTTCTAATGCAAATTTAGTTACACTGTGTCTTAGCTAAACTGTTTTCTCATATACCACTCTTAAAACCAGGATACTATAGTATTAGAATAGTTTTGGTCAGCCAGACTTGAGCAGTGACATTGTGGTTTGTGTGATCCTGTTCATTCTCCCATCAATGCTTATTTCTTAAACTCTCCTTTTTGCTTTGATATATATTGGGAACTGTAAACTTGGTGGCTTTTGAGTTGCCTGCCCCTACTATAAATCTGACTTTGGACATGCCTTCTAGTCTCATCTGATCAGCTTACTCTATGTGTTCTTAAGTGTTCAAAAGTATTTAATTGCATTCAATCTGTTGCATTTATCACTGCATGTTAGTAGCCTGATTACATTGTAACTGTTATTCTATGCCTCTTAGCTCTGATTTCAGCACTTGGACTCCAAACCCACTATCTTACATAAGGAAGGCTTGTAGTCTACACTCCTGTGGCAGGAGAGATAACTTATACCCTTCTAAGTTGGGAATTGCTGGTTGAAGACTTATTGTACCAGTTATTCTAAGTGTTTTTTTTTTCTAGTTTAAGCACTTGGGCTCCAAACCAGTTATTTTACAGGGTATAAGGGTGTTTGCCTTGGCTCAAATACACGTGTCTTTTCTAGGGCTAAGTTGGCTTAAAAACAGTAATGCATATTAAAACAGAGAACTGAATGATGGCAAGAAATGACTACATTAAACACTTGACAATAACTATTAATAGATGAACCTTCTACATCAGCACAGAATGGTAATGCAGGTATTCTGCATAACAAGTGTCCCCACAATAACTTAATAAGCATACAATAGTATATGCCATTTCTTTATTAGTAATGATTTCAAATATTTTTACATGGTCAGCAGCAGAAACAAAATATTCCATTATACCAATACATTTGGAAAATGTCAGCAGCAGAATGGCTGTTGAAGATGATGATAATAATACAGTTATAGTAATAAGACAGCCTGACAAAAGAGGCACACAGTCCCCAAGTTTAATGGCAAGCTCTCACACCCCACTACATGTTAGCAACTCTCTACAGGAAGTGACATGCTGATATTACACTCACCTTTGTACTGGACGAATACCAATGCACCCCTATACCAGTATTATCAAATCCAGGCACTCTGAAGATGATGATAGATAGTAGAGGTTAGAGTGTCCACAGTGACACTTTTATAAAGGGGAGCCAGATGCAGACATTTGTTACAGCCATCCCAGGAAAAACGGAAAGGATTGGCTGCCCAAAAGCAAATGTTCCATGATGTTGTTAGGGCTCAGAGCACTGCCGCAGAGAGTCAGGAGAAAATTGTCAAAGCCGTCAAGGGTAGGATTGAGGATTTCCAGCATTTCTTGGAAATTACACAAAATAAGGGTAATGCCATGATCCATGGTATGGTGGCACACTAAGCGTCAGGGTCTGCCTTCTTATGTACAGTATTTAGGACTTAGCAGACTCAGACAGCAGTCACTCATAGGATGGGATACTATCTGGACACACAGGACAGACTACAAGTACTTCTCAGCAAAGTAATGTAACAAGTTGGGAGGAAAAGCACAAAAGATTTCATGTGCAGTACCTCAGCAAACAACATACTTTAATCTGATAAGAAATTGCAAAAGCTAAAAAAAATATGTTTTGATACTCATGCAATGCATAAAGTAATCAAATAATACAATAACTGTTTTTACAAATTATACCAAATGAGGACATTCAGTACATGTGTATGTATGTACACCACTTCAGCAGAATTTATTTTGCAAAACAGATGAGAAGGTGATTATTACTTATATAATGCCTTATGACATCAATGAACAAGAAAGTGAACACTCAAGTATGAATTCTACAATCAATAATATGAAATAACTGTTATGAAAAAAATTAAGATGAGAGAAAATGACAGATGAACAGAGAAAACAGACTATGCATCTCACACCATAGCCCTCAGATATCACTACATGCATCAATTTTACTCTATATTTTTTACAATAAAGGAAACACTAATCTGAATGTCACAGTCTAGACAATGCTTCTTTACCTGCATGGCAATATGCCATGCAAGAGCCTGTCACATGAGGTCCCTTATACTGCTGCTGGCTGGTCATCACTATTCAAAGTGGGACTCAAATTGGGAACTGCCATGACTGCATGGGTTGCGTCACAACCAGACTGGCATGTAATCATGTTATGCAGAATGCAACATGCTGTAAACATCCTGCACACAGTGGCTGGGTCATATTGACAGGCAGCCTCTAGACTTATTCAGTAGGATGGAGACTCTCTCAATGACAGCATGGGTCTGGGACAAGGATGTGTTATAGTTCTCTTCTGTAGCACCACTTAGATTCCTCTATGATGTCATGAGCCATGCCTCCAGTGGATATCCAGCATCACCTAGAAGACATAGAAAGAGAAGGCGGGGATGAAAAGTGATTTATTATGCAGCAGTACATTTTATCATGAATATTTAATTAAGTACAATATAAAAAATCCTTTTACACTTATCACCAACATGACCACTGGGCATCCTGCCAAGCAGGAAGAGATGGTAGAGTGAAGTAGTGTGCCAAATATGGGAATCATGTGACCTGCCAAGATGCTGGCAAAGACATTGGTGATGCACCCCCATGCATCATAGACTACCTGGCAATTGAATGAATTTTAGACCTTTCTATTGTGGTACCACTCCCACTGTGGATGAGAAAGGCCCCTAATTGGACTGAGTACCTCAGGGAAAAGTGCCACCATATAAAAGGCATGCATAGTCCTGGCTTGGTCCTGAGATGACACCAGGAAATAGATTTACTTTATCCACACCTGCTAAGAGTACATAGGTTCATAGGTAGATACTAGGATGTTGGCCCTAGGGCCTATATAAGCCTAGCCAAATGGTACCCTGGCCTTTGCCACCCAAATAAATTATTTTCCTGTACCCCTGTCAAGCAGAGTCACAAAAGTGATCCCCAGGGTGAATTTCCTATCTCCCATCCAATCATCAAGATTTTTCTTGAAGAGTGCTAATGAGGAGCTTTGTTTGATATAGATAGGTAGTTTGTTCCAGAGTATGGGAAGTCTCTGGGACAGGAATCTATCCCTCCAGCATGTTCTGTTTATTGTGGTGACAAGGTTTAGGTCCCTAGAGCATGTAGCTCAGAGGGATTGGGATTTCTTTAAGTGGAGCATGTCTAACAGCTCTGGGTTTGACATAGCTTTGTATGTTAGGCAGAGATCACCTCTGAGTAGGCTATATGCGACAGAGTAAAGCTGGAGTTTTTTGAAACGGTCAGCGTAGGGCATCTGTTTGAGGCCAGTAATCCTCTTTGTGAGGTATTTCTGTGGCCTTTCTAGTTGTTGTAGATGTCTAGTGAAGTACATACCAAAAGGGGTATTGTACTCTATAATGGGTCTAATGAGTGATGAGTAGAGGGGAACAATGACCTCTTTTTTCCTGGATGAGAAACCTTTTGTGATGAGGTATGCCACGTAGAAGGATTTCATGACTACTGTGGCAGTGTGATTATCAAAGAAGAGACTACTGTCCACCTGTGTCCCAAGGTCTCTTATCACACTTTCAGTGTTAAGTAGATTACCGTCTATATGGTAGTTCATGGGTACAGAGTTTTTACCAAAAGGGATGGCAATGCACTTTTTGGCATTGAGCTTGAGGCCATGGCTTTGACATCAGGCATCTGTCTCAGTGAGGCCCTTTTGTAGGATGTCCACATCTTTAGGAGTTTTGATTATGGCTCCTAGTTTGCAGTCATCTGTGAACTTTGTTAGCCAAAGACCTTCTGTGTTAGCCTGTACTTCAGAGAAGTAGATACCAAACAGGAGAGGACCTAGGACTGAACCCTGTGGTACTCCACTTGTCACTGGTCTGAAGTTGGATTTAGAGTCTACTACTTTCACAATGTGGGTTCTGTCAGTGAGCCAGTTGGCAACCCATCTTGTGACATAGGGATTTATACCTAGTTTAGTGAGTTTATCTATAATTCCAGAGTGGGGGATGGTGTCAAAAGCCTTGGCGAGATATAGATAGGCTGTGTGAACCACCTTACCCTCATCTCTGGCTTTGGTGACCGCTTCAAAGAAGTCTATCAGGTTTAGGAGGCATAATCTGCCTTTTACAAACCCGAACTGGGTAGGGTTAAGAGTTTGGAGATTACCAATGTCATTGTTTATAAGTTTCATGATGATACGTTCCATAGCCTTGCAGACCAGGCTTGTCAGGCTAATGAGGCAGTAGTTCCCGGGGTCCGTGGTGGCTCCTCCTTTATGAAGTGGGGTAACTGTTGCTGTGCACCATTCAGTGGGCATAAATCCTGAGGTGAGGCTATGATTGAACATCGTACTTAGGTGGGGTGCCAGTTTGTTCTGTATATTTAGTGCCATTCCAGTTTGGCTAGATAAGTGCATCTCTCATAGGTTGTAGTGTTGGGTGATAGGAGAATAGAGTTGTCTGTGTACATGAGGCAATTGCTGCATTGGCCCAAGATGCCCAGATTAATTAGGTAGACAGGAGAAAACACCGGGAGCTGACCCTTAGACATGCCTGGATAGGTGCTTATTTATTAAGTACTAAAATCTGTGTTCCTCTAGACAAGTGAGGAAAGTTGAGTGCTGTAGTAATTTGTAGCTTATTTAGTGCTTACAATGAGTTCTGAACAAGTGCCGAGCTCAAAGAAACAAATTTGAGTGCTGAAACTAGAAAACTGGCTAGTTCTAAGAAACAAAATTAAGCTAGAAGGCTTCCCTCCAACACAGAAAGGCTTGGGGGCTCAGAAGTTTACAAACAGTCCTGGATACAGCAAATCTTCATCTGGACTAGACGACTTACAGGAAAGGCAGGATCCAAGAACTGCTGTAGTATCCTCTTGGCAGAAGTATGTGAGTTCCCCAACATGTCTCCAGTCTGTCTCTGGAAGGTCCCTGTGGCAAGTACAGTGAGGGCTATACATACCTTAGTGTCCACAGAAATAGGAATTCCATGCATTCCTCTAGTACCCCTGTGTGGTCATATTTACCAACTAAGACTCTTATAATGTCCCTGTCCACTTTGAACCTATCATTGATTTCTTGATTATTAAAGCTATAATTAGTTACCCTCTGTCTATATATCTACCTTCTTAGAAGGGCAAAGGAGTTAGATTTAGTCAGACTCCGCTTTATGTAACATATCTGCAGATGGCATGAAAGAGTAGAAAACATTTAACTAGGAATTGCAAACAGGTCAGAGAATGTTTCATTAGCATATGGTGGGTTACATAATTCCTCATTTAATTAATTACCTGGAAAATGTGTATGGTTGCATTAGGAATGACTAGCATAAATGTTCAAGCTGAAAAAGATGCGAGTCAGGGATATCCTCTCAGTTCTGTTCTTTTCATTTTACACCAACATGGAAACTGGATTACAAATACAAACTTGGAAGTGAAATAAGAAATATTTGTTTTCATCGATTATTTGGCAATATTAATAGAAAAGAATGCATCTATTTTAGACATATTTTGAATGTTTACAGAAAGTAAATCAAATATTTAATTGAATAAAGACAGATGATATTTAAAGAATAAAGAAAACATGAGGCATACAGTTTTGTGGAATTGGTTCAGTTTCTGTAGAGTATATCACTGCAATCATTAAATGATTCAAGCTTGACATGTCTACAGGACTGGAAGAGATCCTCCCAGAGATGCAAACAGTGTTGGATACTATTGGCTTGTCACTGTTGATGAGCCTTTTCAACATTATGTGAAGAAACAGTCTCTATATTTGCAAACTTGGGTGGTGGTCCCACTTTTGAAAAGGGAATTAAGATGGTGAATTCTAGGGAGCAGGAAAACGTATTCCATACAATAACTGAATCTGTAATTTATGAAGAGCATTGCATACTTCATTCTCACCATGAAATAGTGCATCAACTCTTTGTCCTTGCATAGCTATTGAATGGTTCTAGAGAGTTTGCAAGTACTGCCTGCTTATGCTTTGTGGAATTAGACAAGGCTTATGTCTACATGACCCAAAACAATATGGAGTTCCTGGGTCACTCATGAGTACCACTCACTACATGTATTTATGAAGAGCAATCTGTGCCTGCATTCTTAACTAAAGAATTACTAAAAAAGCAATCCTATCAGACAAAAAGAACTATTACGTTCAACTTCAAAATACTACAAAAAATGAACCAAAAACATTCTGGTCATGTATTAATAATCTGCTGACCCCAGGCAAAATAATTACCTCCAACCCACAGGATTCCGACCCTGAAAACCCCACACTAACAGCCAATAACTTTAATTCCTTCTTCACCAATTCTATACAAACTCTAGCCAACCAACTATCTCCAGATACTTCTCAACTACCTCCATATACCTTAACTAACACTATCCCTCCCTTTAACCTACAACCTGTATCTACCTCCTATATACAGTCTCTTCTCCATAAACTAAAACCTACCACCCCTTCTGCAGACAAGTTTCCTGCTGAATTCTTGCAACTAGCTGCAAAATCCATTGCTTACCCTGTCTCTATCCTGATAAACAGATCAATAAAAGAAGGTATTTTTCCAACAGTCTGGAAGATATCACATATAATACCCCTACATAAAGGAGGTAAATCTTATGACTTCTCCAACTATCGTCCCATAGCACTTCTATCCCCCTTAGCTAAAATCATGGAGAAGTGTATACATAAACAACTACTCAGCCATCTCCTCCATAACAACCTTCTAGCTGACACCCAACATGGTTTCAGACCTGCTCACAGTACCACCACAGCTTTACTCTCCTTTACCAATACCATAAACTTCAACCGCAACAACAACAAACTTACATCTTCTCTTTTCTTAGACCTATCAAAAGCCTTTGATATGGTGAATCATTCACTTCTTCTGCACACACTAAAATCTCTAGCCCTGGATCCCTCTTCCATAACCTGGTTTTCTTCCTATCTAGAAAACCGGCAGCAAGCCGTGCTCTGGAAAAACTCACTATCTGCTCTCCTCCCTATTTCTTTAGGAGTACCACAAGGGTCTATCCTAGGCCCACTTCTATTTTCCATCTTTATCAATGACCTCCAATCATCTATACCTAACACTACCTGCATACAATATGCAGATGATTCCACCATTATTTGCACTGCTTCTTCTCAAACTGAACTCCAGACTCAAACTCAAACAGCCTTCTCAACTGTTGAACAGTGGTTCTCCAATCGCTGCCTACTCCTTAACCCTAAGAAAACTAAATTATTACTCTTTTCACCTACACGTAAATCAACCTTATTAAACTTCTGTATTACAGCAACTGACAACACGATTATCTCTCCTGATTCCACAACTAAACTTCTCGGTGTTATTATTGATAACAATCTTAACTATGATTGTCAAATCAACAGTACTATAAAAGCAGTTAATAAGAAAATAGGATCCCTGTACAGAATAAAGCCCTTCCTGAAGCTAGGACAACCTTAGCCCAAACACACCTTATCTCTACCCTTCTGTATGCCTCCCCCATTTACACTAATCTATCTAAAAGTAACCTTAAGAAACTTACTACATCTTATCATAATATTGCCAGATTTGCCACCTCATCCCAATTCAGAACCCACCACTGTCTAAATCTAAAACAATTACACTGGCTGGAACTCCCTAACAAGCTCATTTTTCAACAACTTTTAATAGCACAAAAAATCCTATACCAACCTTCTAAAACACCAGCTCTTTATAACCTCTTGACTCCCTACAGGAACCTGAAACAACTACATTCCTCTGATAAACTACTTGTTAATATTACCAAAACTAATAATTCTGCAGGCAACTGTCTTTTCTCTAACTCAGTAGGTAAAATATGGAATAATCTTCCATCTGACATCTCCTCTTTGACCACTCTTCCACTCTTTAAGAAACAACTATTAAGACATCTTAATAAATTCTGGCTTTGCTCTTGTACCAACCCAGACTAATCTGTTTGCACCTTACTCTATCATAAACCTTCCTTAACCACTTTGACCCTCCCATCTTCCTCAACTCTCCAACTAGCAAAATATCCCTGATCTTTGTAAATATTACTTTATTCACTTTAACATTTCTGACCTTCCTTTTGTATTGCTAAGAGTTAACCTCTAACTTAATCTCTTTCTAATTTAGCCTTTTCTAGTTAGTCGAGAACTATAATATAAGTGATTATATAACACATTAGTTCTATGCAATATTTGTAATTGTAAAATTGTTTTTCCCCTGGAGCTTTTCTCCACAGGCCTTTCTTTCTAAGTTAACTTATTTAGTTCATTAGGATCTATAATATATGTGATTACATTTCATTCTTCCCATTGCATATCACACTTGTACTATGTATTATTTGTATTTTGAAAAATTGTTTGTACCTCTGGAGCTTTTCTCCCCGGGCCTCCACTGAAAATGGACATAAATCCAGTTGGACTAGCCCGGTCAACAAATGTAAAATAAAATAAATAAATAAATAACATTCAGTCATATACATTTGAGGTGGGCATAGAATTCTGCCAAAGTTATGTCTTGGCTCCTGTCCTTTTCATGATTTATATAAGCAGGTTATCTTTATATTCATTTAAAACCTTTCTTGTGTCCTTCCCCATCTCTCATGTATTCTCTGTGCTATTGATATGGTCATTTACTGATCAGGTCACTGTCACACCAACATTCAACGTCAACTCCAGTCAGACGTATGTGAGAAATCTGCGCCAATGGCTCACAAACCAATAAATACTTCTAAACCACACCAACACTAAAACTATGCTTTTTGGAGCACCACAGTTGATTCACCAAGCACCTTACTCTTTAACTATTGCTGGCCTACACAGCCATGCCATAGAGACAACCTCCATCTTCAAATACCGATGAGTATGGCTTGAACAGTCACTAAATGTCCATTTCCACATAGACAAAGCAAGAGCTAAAATAAACTCCTTCCTGTTTTGGGAAAAAAAAGATATGGCATTTTCCATCCCAACCAGACAGATAAGCCATTGGCAGGAAGTTCTCCTTCCTCATCTTGAAAATGGACTCCCAATTTTTGCTTCTTCCTCCAAGAAAAACACACTTCAGACTATAGTAACCAAATTGATGTCACCAAGAACTTACTTAAGTCAGTACAAACAATCTGCAGGATAGGAACGTGGACTTGGTCTGGGTTTAGTAAAGCATGACTGAATTTATTCAGCATTGAATTGAAGATTGGATCCCCAAACTAGAACAGCTGGAGAGAGTAGGTCTTTTTATGCCAAAAGCAATCAATACTGAAGAAGTCTGGATATCTTATCCCAGACAAAAGCCCTTAACTAATAAAAGTATTTTCTACATGTCTTGGGAAGTGATTCTTGTAGATTCATGTTTGGCTTCTGGTCTTGGTGATGTCAATTTGGTTACTTTAGTTTGTGTTTGTCATCTGTTGCCTTGAAAGTGTTATATATTAAGACTACATCTAACAGCATCTGCCAATTCATTACAGTCTCACCTTTCGGTGTATCAGCCTAGAAAAAGCCAAATGGTTATTCCATTACTCTAGCTCCAAACATTTATTCCCATTGCAGCTAGACTTGATGAAAAAAAATGCTCATACATCCTGAGACACTACGCATGTGCCACACCAACTCCCATTACCCCTAGAACCAAACTCCACAGAACTGCACATGCTTTCGCCTTTTAGGCACCTAGTCTATGACAAGTTCTCCCAATCAATATTAAGAAATGTTACACTTATTCCAAACTCAGAATGCAACTCAAAAAATACCTCTTCATCCAAGCCAAATGCTCCTTATTCAACACAGGACATTTCACCTAACCTATCTCCTTTCCGAATTCCTTTTCCTCTCTCAAGATTGACTGAAGATTGACCCACTTTAGAAATTAATGTATATATTGTACATAACAATCTGCTTGATTATACATTGCACTGTGTTTGTACATTGGAATGAATACACAGCTTTGTTTTCTCTGTATTTAGTTTGAACTATTCTGTTATTGCTTATATTTCTGCATTTTTTGTTTGTAAAACATTTTTAATTCACCTGCGCTAAGCCTGAAATTGGTCAGTATTGACCAGTGTACTACCCTGGTAATGAAATAAAAATACATACATACCTGCATTCATAAATAAATACATATAAATAAATAATGTACAAACAGAATTTGGAGGTCACTTGGTTTACTGATGTGAGTGTCTCATACTTATTTTTTGGAGATAATGTTGTCCCCAAATGAATAATATTCATAATATACTAGAGTACTTTACTGATACATGTGAAGAGGGTGGGATGAAAATAAGAATCTCTAGAAGTATAATTCTGTCAAAAAATGGAGTATTGCTTTCTGCAGGTTAAAGGGGACCAACTACTCTTAAGTGGAAAAGTTAAATTATTGTGGGGGGGTGCTGACAAATGAAGGCAGGGAGCAAGAGAGAGGAGCTGGAAAATAACAAAGTGAGGCATACACTGCAGCAGTGTTGGAACTATGGTGCTGAAAGGAAACCTGACTCATAATACAAAGTTCTCAGTCTACATGTCAGCCTATGATCTTATCCTTCCATATGGACTCAAGCTTTGATTAATGACCATATAGATAAGATTGCACATATACTGCTGGAAATGAGATGTCTTTCTGGAACAGTGGGAATTCCTTTCTGAGGTAGAATAAGGAGTGCAAAAATCTAAGAACAACTTTGAAATGAGTTACTGAATGTCCAAGTTGATCAGAGTCAAGAGGTGGACTGGACATTTGGTGACCATATCCTGCTGGGGGGTTAGCCCTGGGTAGGCCCACTAAACAACAATGTTATCTCACTGTTCAGTTCACTAGAGATATACTTATTTCTTTATTTAATTTATTTTGTAGCTAAGTTGGACAGTCAATTGACCCTATTCAGAGATAACCCAGGCAGATGTGACAACAACAAGGGCAAAGATGATTTAATGCATGGCATACAACACATTGCATTAATAATGTTAAGACAGTGCAACCACAGCACTTCGTATAGGCTACAATAATTGTTACATGTACTGTGACCAAGATGTTAATATAGAAAATACTCCCCTGTGCAGTGGGTTATGGTATGAAGTTATTTGTGTGCATGTTTCTCTGTGTTTTATTAACTGTATCAAAGCATGTTTACTTGTATTCACATCGTAGGAGTTTTACTAATTTCTCTTTGAAAAACGTGAAGCCAGAAATTTGTCTAGTTGTTTTCTGGTAATGAATTTTATGAAGTGGAGAATGCCATTTGATCTAAACATCTGACAAAAGTGCAGTCTTACAAGAGTTATGGTGTCATCTTTGCTGGAACAGAGAGATTTATTATCCCTACCTTTGTTTTCAGGCTACAGACGTCAAACTAAGCAGTAAAGCAGTCACAATATTGCACAAGTCAGTGAGATTGTTGCCCTTCATGGTTATTTGTAGCCACTTACTTCTTGGTATTGAAGATCAGTGATGTTCGTTTGGGCTAGCTAAGGTTATAAATCTGCAGACTGTATCAACTATTACCTGTATCATGTGTGTCTTGTGGGCCGAGTTTAAGACATCAGTTGATAAGCAATATCTTTGTTTGGACAATATCATTTGGATTACTATGGGCTTTCTGGCCTCTTGACTATATATGTTTGAATTCTTATAGTCTGCTATGAGATGAGTTAGAACCTGATGGGTCATGTGATCCGCAATTTTTGATCACATAAAATTCTATCACACTCTTGCTCTGGTTTTATTGGCAGGGTCCTTTCTTGAGGGGGTAATATTTTGAGCAAATGATGGATATCAAATACTATCGTGCTGGTTTTAGTGCAGTTGATGACTAATTCCACTATAAGCAGACAGTTCCTCATGTCACTGAATTTTTTTTTTTTTTTTTTGTAAGTTTTGTTATAAATTAGATACAACAAAGTTGGACCATAGTCTGCACACGAAGAGCAGTTTATGATGGATATATCAAATGTTAAGTTTCTTATCAATGTTGAGAAGAGCAGAAGTCCTAGTACAGAATATGTTAGGCTCCTGCTGAAAATTATTACTTCAAGTGCTGTTTTTATACTGTATTGGGAAGATTTTGTTTCAAAGATATAAAGATAACCATTTTAAGAGTTCCTGAGTTAGACTGAAATTATTAAACGTGATAGGTAATGGAGAGTGTTTTACAGATTTGGAAACATATTTTAAGTTAATGAGGTGGGCAGTGGCTAACTTGTTTTTTTTTCCATAGCTGTGTAGTGTATTAGTTATGGAATATATTTCTTTTTGGATATTATACCCATGTCCAATGCCATGTTTCTTGTTTGAAAGTAGACTATATATTGAGAGAATGTAAGGCATGCAACTTGTCAGTACTACAAAGTCTCCCCCTAGATGAAGCAGTAGCATACTTTAACAACAAATTCCTTGCTATTCTTAACTCCCATGCTCCCAGCCACTCTATTAGAACCAAAGTTAACATTGCACCATGGCTTTCTAAAGCTACCAAAACCAAAATTAGACTCAGAAACAAAGCATGGGCTACCTACCGAAAAACAAAACCCCACCTGATCAACTAAGATTCAGACAGCTAAGGAATGGCACCAAAAAATCCATAACCTTAGACAAAAAGAACTACTACTACCATCTACTGCAAAAACACCAAAACAAACCTTAAAAGTCCTGGGCAGGAATAAACAAACGACTCCACTCTGCCTCTCCACCCCTTCAACTTCCCAGCAAAATTCCACAGTAGACATTGCTAATAACTTCAACAGCTTCTTCACAGAGACTATTCAGTCACTAGCCAGCCAACTCTCTTGCAATGGCTCTAATTCTAATGCAGCCACATCCAGTACCTAAACATACTTCACTTTCCAGCCTGTTCCTATTCACCTTATTCATGCCCTACTTAAGAAACTAAGACTCACCACCCTGGCTGCCGGCCTTCTCCCAGCAGACTATCTGCAAAAGGCTGCTGATACCATACCATACCCCATCTCAATCTTGATCTACAGAGCTATATCTGACGCTACTGTACCCGCTATATGGAAAATCTCCCATGTCATACCTCTTCATAAAGGAGGCAGTTCCACTGAACTGTCAAACTTTAGACCCATAGCTATTCTGTCACCTCTAGCTAAAATTATGGAGAAGTGTGTACACATACAGCTCATGCACTGCCTCAGATGAAACAAGCTGTTGTCCAACTTTCAGCGTGGCTTTAAGCCACACCACAGTACTACTTTTGCCCTCTTCTCTTTATCTGACATCATTAACCACAACCGCAATAATAACAAACTAATCTTCAGCACTCTACTTGATCTATCCAAGGCTTTTGACATGGTTGACCAAAAAATGCTTATAAATACCTTGAAGGCCTTCTCCTTAAACAACCATGGACTCCAGTGGTTTCAATCCTACCTGCAGGGCAGGCAACAGGCAGTCCTATGGCAGGGCAAGCTATCATCTTGCCTACCCATCACATTAGGAGTCCCTCAGGGCTCAATACTAGGACCCCTTCTTTTCTCCATCTTTATCAACAACCTTCATTCAGTCATCCCAGGTGCTACCTGCATTCAATATGCAGATGATTCCACCTTGATTTGTTCTGACACCTTAATAGCTACTTTCTTCACATTAACCCAAAATTCCTTCAATGCAGTGGAAAAATGGCTCTCCAATCAACATCTAATCCTAAAACCCAACAAAACTAACCTGCTCCTCTTCTCCCCCACACGCAGGACCCTCCTGCCATCCTTCAGCATAACCACTAACAATGGCACTATCATCTCCTCAGAAGCCCGAACTAAACTACTGGATGTAATAGTTGATAACAACCTGACGTTTGATGCGCATATTTATCAAACTATCAAAACCATTAATAAAAAACTTGTCTCTCTTTACAGAATCAAACCTTTCCTTACCCCACTTGCTAGAACTGCAATTGCCCGTTCCCATCTACTATCAACTCTTCTCTATGCCTCACCTCTATTCTCCAACATAAACAAAACAGATCTTAATAAACTATCATCTTGCTATAACCACATTGCCAGATTTGCTACTGGTACAGCCTACCAGACACACCACTGTCACTACCTAAATCACCTAGGATGGCTTGAACTGCCTAGCTTACTGCTGTTCAACCAGATAATAGTGGCACATAAAGTCCTTTACCAACCAGAAAATACACCTGCACTAAAAATATTATCAGCACCTACACCAGCACCCAGCCGCTGCGACCATCCACTAGACTCCTCGTTCAAACATACAAATCCAACTACTCAGCTGGGGACTCCCTGTTTGCCAACTCTGTTGGAAAAACATGGAACAGAGTCCCAGCTGATTTGACCCTAGAGCCCTCACTATCTCAATTCAAAAACAAACTCAAGAAATACTTTAAAACTCATTGGTTATGTCCTTGCACTAACCCCGACCAGTGACCTCTCTATTACTTGGGTGCCTTACCTTCAACTACTTCTAACTTTTTTCTACCACACCATTTCAGGAAGGGTCAATTGTATAACTGCTGCTCAATGTGTCTTAAACCTGAATTTAATGTTATGTATGTATAACTTTGAAAATAATGTTATGTTTTTTAAAGTGTTTTATAATAAGTTAGTACTATATGTACTAAATGCTGGTATTGCTTATGACTGTAATCTGCTTGAAATGAGCATTTACTAAATGTTCAATGTATATTATTATCTTGGAGCTTTTCTCTTCAGGTCTCCACTGAAAATGGACATATATGCAGTCGGACTATCCCGGTCAACAAATGTAAAATAAAAAATAAAAATAAATAGTTTTTAAGTGGATTAAAACGGATATTTTGAGATTCTGACAAAGGGGTGTAGTATGGAGCTAGACCTAAAACCAAGTATCTATTTGGAATTGCTAGTTTAAGGTATAGGTACTACTGCAATCCATTTCCAACTCTGAAGAGTAATTCCAGAGATTAATGTTAGTTTGCAAATATGGAAGAGGTGATTCCAATGTAATATGATGACATTCTGAGGAAATGAGGACACAAGTCATAATCATTAATAAATTGCGGTAAGTCTAGGTTTTCAAATGATTCTTTTATTTGTTTGTAGTTATGCTTCTGAACTAGAAAGGAAGTAATTCCAATACCTGGTGTAATGTTTGTATTTGAATGTTTGGGATGTGGATAGATTTGACTGGGTGAAGTATACATTTAGTCTAACAGGGAAGTCAATAGCAACTCTTTGACTTAATGTAGGAAATCTTAGCTTAGAGTGTTTTATTGTTTTTGTTTGCAATGATTTCCAGAATTGCCTAGAAAAGGTGACAGGTCCTGCTGGAAGTTTGCTTACATTTGCATATATCTTATGTAGAATAACTTAGGCTATGTTTCTGCAATTTCAACTTGTTTTCTCAGGTTTTAAAAGTTTTGTTTCTTCATATTGTTGGTTTGAGTCATATCAAACCATATATCTTTGCCTTAGTAGCTGTTTGATATTTTTTGATCACCAAGAGTACTGAGTTGATGAGTAAATAGTCAATACTAGATGAACTCAAGAGAACTGAAAAAGGCGCTGAGGGTGGTTAGGATTGTTGTCACTGAGGATAAGAGTCCTGTAATTGTGCTCAATATATTTTGGGATGAGTTAGGCATGGCACTGACAGATTTTTGGATCTTTTTTTCAGTTTTTGCACTCTGAATGACAAATGAGTAATAACAGGACTGTAGCTACTGAGGCTGTTGGGCAGTACTGTAATCTGTTTTCATCTTTCTGTGAAACTGGAATCGAGTGTGTCAAATAATGAGGAGGGACTGCTGCTGATGAAGTGCTATTTGTGTGTGGTACTCTCTGAATTAGTTTACATTTACACACTGTGCTGACAAATTTTTTTGGAGGGGGTCACTAGTTATAGTTTGTGTTCCCTGCTGTAGTTAATTTCCTACCGTAATTCATTTAGTTTAAGGAGTGAATATGTTGTTTATAACTGATCAAGCTAACTGATGAGGGGCATATAAATGACTGCATTACTTGACCTTTACTGATCCGTTTGTATTGTTGGCAGTGGCAGGCAGTGTGGTCGTCCTTAAGCAGGAATTATGTTACAGCTAGGATTGTTGATCATTTTGTGTAGCCATATGTTTCAAAAGATAACCCTTTGTTTTTTAATATTCATTGAAGTAATCCTCATGGAATGCTTTACATTTGCATTGGGGTGAAAATAATAGTCATAGTTTGTTTCTAGCAAGTCAAGGTTTGGTTGAAAGTACTAAGTAATGTGAGTGGAAGTACATTACTTATAACAAGTTTGTGATTTGATAAACTAGATGACTTCATAAATTAATACTTTGTGACCTTCAGAGTTGCTGGTTTTGAAAATGGATAGATGGCTAGTTTTTGGAAAAGAATGATTGTTAATAATTACTATCACTTCAGATATTTTCACACATTTGTTTTCTGGAGACTGTTCTGTGCAGTAGACATTTATGAACACAGTCATACAGCATTTACATTTTTTACTTTCTGGATGAAATGTGAACAATGAAAACAAATAGAATTGTTCCTTCTTCACTTGCTGGTATTAAATAGGAATGCCTGAGGTGCAAAGGCTGCCCTTGCAGTTGTTAAGGATACTATGTTCATAATTACTTCCTAGGACATTTATGAATTATATATCTATCTGTTTATTTATTAATTTATTTAGTTTTCTATCTATATTTCTATCTATCTAACTAGCTATCTATCTACCTAGCTATTTATTTATCTAGCCATCCTTTGTTGACTTGGTTAATCCAACTAGGCTGGTGGCCTCTTTTCAGGGAAGTCTGAGGTAGTATTTATGCTAACTATAGGATATTTGGCCAGAGCACTGGGAGAAATCCCCTGCTCTTTTTGTTAAGAGCTTTGATATCTTTTACATCTACCAGAGCTACCACCAAATTAGGCAAATGGGATCTCTGTTTCTAATGTCTTATCCAAAGGATGGCATACTCATGATTGAGTACTGTACTGTAGTACCAAAGGATGGCATACTCATGACTGAGTATTGTACTATAGTATCAAAGGATGGCATACTCATGACTGAGTATTGTACTATAGTATCAAAGGATGGCATACTCATGACTGAATACTGTACTGTAGTACCAAAGGATGGCATACTCATGATTGAGTACTGTACTGTAGTATCAGCAATTGAAAATGAAGCTAATTACCTGGAATGGGAATAGAACTCAGTGCTTTTTGACCCTCTATCACTGAAGGCACGTCTGTCACCTGTTGAATCATTAACACTCTGAAGCATGCATTCTGTTCACCTTAATTTTTATTTCTATCATAAGTACCATTGCTATTGCCACCAATAAAAGGTATAGTGCTACTTATATTGATATTCATTATTTTTTTATTTATTCAGAGTTCATGTTTAGAAGGTCAGCATTTTATATGGTATTCAGTGAGTCTCTGTCACATTAAACCATGAACTATATATCAAACAAAATACACGATATATTTTAAAACAGACTATCTAAGACTGTTTTTTTGTAATGACTTGAAAAGGCTATCGAGATGTATAGCTGTTTTCATGCACAGGGTGGGCGTTTAGACCTGTTTTCATGTGTTTTTTGTAATATAAAGTGCAAAGAGAAGCTATAGTCATGAAATCTGAGCGCAGCAGTAGTAAACATCTTATTTATTGCTCAATTCTGCAACCTCTAGGCTAAGCTTTCAACCCAAAATTGTTTCCAGGCTTATGGCATCTCTTATGTTTTACTGTATAAAAGGCACCTGGAAACAAGTTTATTAAGCTATATTTTTCATTTGTATTCAGCGAGGCTCCACAATCCCTTTATGCTCCACAATCCCTTTGAAATGTATTTGTTGTAAAGTGATTGAACTCTTGTTTCATCCAATGTGTGTTACAAATTCCACATACAATACTGCTGGCCTGATCTCATTATTTTGTCTTCAAATTCTAAAACTGTTGTTTGCAAAAGGTCTTTTGTCCTATCTGCTATACTGTCATGATGAAGGTTTTTTCCTGTTGTATGCAAAAATTGTAAAAAGCATGGAATCTTTTTGTTTGTGGGCATCGTTAATTGAGTGAATATGCTTGATATATACATTATGTAATAACTTTTAAATAATTTAGCATGTTGATCAATGTGGTGTTCGAAATACCCTGTGGCATTCATTCAGTTTCCCGGGCAATAAAGAAATAAAACAGAAACAATCAAGGAAAAAAACATAAAACTGTACCTCAGAGCTGCACTTTAGAGCCTTGCTAGTATAGAGAACTCTGACATGCCATCAAGACAGCACGTGGCTATTAATGTTCAAAAGAACATTTATGGCTTACACAGTGTATCCTGGGAAATAAAGTCATAAAAATCCCAGCATGGTTCCAGTAACTATAATTCTTACCAGACCTAGAACATACAGAACAGAGTACAAATAGCCACCTTTGGCTTGAGACATATGTTTTGCACATCAAGTGCAGTACTAAATGAATATTTATATGCTGCCACAAAAATGTGGTGCATAATGAAACTCTAGGGCATACTAAATTTTGTCCTGTGCAAGGTTGTATCCTAACTTCAGTAGTTTTTAGACCATTTTATAACACTGGAATTTTTATGAGCTACTTTAAAATTCTGGAAAAATAAACACAAGAGCATTCTGGGTATAGCTAATAAAACTGGTTAGTTTATAAGTTGCATAATTGCAAAACGCAGGTACTGTTTATTTGGAGAACAACGTTAGCCCTATGGAGCAAAACATGTTTTTACTTAATGCGGTATATACTATAACTACAGAGAAAGAATAGTTTTATAAAGAGTCACTGCAATCTGTAGAAAATGTCCTTAAGTGGCTAGCATATTCTTCATTAATTTATATCAGTAAGACGAAACATTATTAAAGAACTGTGGTTACTAATGTTTTGCAAAGAACACTTAGGGAAGTAGAAACATAGGAAATGTACAATATAGCAGAGCAGAGCATTAGTTTAAATTAATAAGTTTCGAAATATATTAAATATGGTCTATGCTAACTTATCCCCAAATGCTATCTCTTTCTCCCCTCCACCAATCACTCAACATATTCTTGAAACTGGCTTGCATCCAGCTATCACACAAGACCAAGTCCTAAAACTGCAAATAAAAGCTAAAAATACTGCATTGACAGCTCTTGAAGATATCTCTGGATGTGTCTTAAATTGCACAAAGCACAATACAGCCACACCCCTAGCAACACTGTTCAATCTCAGCCTCCATACATGTTTTGTACCAAGCGAATGGAGAACAGCTGCAGTCATTCCCCTGCATAAGGCAGGACCTTCCACAGACCCAGGCAATTATAGACCCATACGCCTAACCAGTCTAATATGCAAAGCCATGGAAAGTCTTATCAGGGAACTAATCAGTAAGGACATACTGAACCTCCAATCTCTGGACCCATCTCAGCTGGGATTTGTCAATGGCAGGTCATGCTTACTTAACCTGGTGGATTTTTTGGAAAAGGTCAAAAAAGCAATCGATGAAGGCAAAATGGTACACACCATATACCTTGATCTGACCAATACATTTGATACAATTCCCATTAAGGTATAGTAGAAAAGCAAAATGTACTGGGAATAAACCCCTATGTCACCTACTGGATTGTCAACAGTTTACAGATAGGATGCAGGAAATCAAAATAGGGGAAGTTACATCCACAAAAAGACCAGTCACCAGTGGATTCCACCAGGGTTTTGTGGTGGGACCACTTCTATTTGGCATCTACTTTTCTGAAGTAAAAGTCAATACCAAAAGGGACTGTCTGATTAAGCTTAAAAATAACTGCAAACTTACAGTAGTCATTGAATCCACAAATAACTTAGCCATCTTGCAAGAAGGTTTGTCCCAAATAAATACCTCATAACAAAATCATGAACTGAAACTAAATGCCAAAAAATTTTACAGTTATATCCTTTGGGAAGTCATCTATCCCAGGGAACCCAGATATTTGGGATTTGGGAACTTATACAGACAGTGATTTAACTTTATACAGACAGTGACCTAACGTTTGACCAACATGTGTCCATTGAAATTGCTTCTATTCCACAGCTTATAAAAAAGGGATTGTATCTTGATTTAGGAATGTCATTGTCCCCCTTTACTCAGCCCTAATTAAGACCAGTCATTGACTGTAATGCCCCCTTTGCCATGTATCTATCAAGACACATGTAACAACTGGAATGCCCACAGAGATACCTTACTAAAAAGATACAAGACCTAAACAACATGTCCTACATGGATCAGCTCAAAGCTTTGTCACTATACTCAGTATCCTACAGACTGCCTAGGGGTGACCTATGTCTGGCATACAATACATCCTCTGAGTCAGTACTGATGGATTTACCGCATATCATCAAGTCAAATGGCATCAGAAATGCTCAATCTAGGGATCTAAACCTCTTCTACAACATCAAAACAATGGTTTGTAGGGACAGGTATATCTCTCAAAGGATACCACTGCTCTGGAACAGACCCACTATCCACATAAAACGCAGCTCATCTGCATCCATATTCAAGATAAACTTGGATCTATGGAAGAGAAACAGAAAATTTACCCCAGGACTGCCCCTGTACTGATAATAGATGCAGCTCTAAAATGCTTTATCCCATGCATGGGTCCCTCAAATTATCTATTGTATGACCCCAGTTATTTTCATTATGGGTAATATATAATAATCAGCCATGGGTTGGGGAAGGCCAGTCTCTAATCCAATGGGATAGGTCAATTTCAGCACAATAAAGGAAACTAGCTAGGCTTAAAATGACCCTCAAGGGCAGCTTGCTTAGTACTTACCTATGAACCCATAATGTTTATATTAATCTGTTTCATGATGTTTTATTCTGCCTGGTATGAAGAAAGATGTGAAAGTGCAGTACAGAGTGCAAGCACACAAGTAAGCTGAGGTACAGAATGTAAGCACACAATTAAAGTGCAATACAGCGTACAAACACACAAGTAATGTGCAGTAGACA
This sequence comes from Protopterus annectens, assembly GCF_019279795.1. NCBI lineage: Eukaryota > Metazoa > Chordata > Ceratodontiformes > Protopteridae > Protopterus > Protopterus annectens. The sequence goes on from NC_056730.1 coordinate 444,619,068, forward strand.
AGTTAACATAAGTTGTATGTAGTACAAACATTGGATATGGATAGTTTTGCAAAGCATGTGTCCTTCAATCAAATATTTTCAAGCACTGTACACCAGAAAAGTCAGTTTCCATTTATAAATCCAAAATGCAACAGAAAAATAATTCAGTTTGTAAAAAGACCAATTTTATCCCTATTTTTTCATTTTCTAACCAGTCAGTGTTTATCCTACTGACAATGTTAAGTCTGTAAAAGAATAAATACAAACTTAGGAATGAAGGGTTTCTTGCAGGAAAAAATATTTTCAGGTTTATGAAAGTCTGCAACCTTGCAATAGTGTAAATTGTGAAAGACATCATCGTCATGCCATTGTCCTATGTCTTCTAAGAACCATGGTGCTGGTGGTATAGAGAAGAATGGACCAGTGTGTACTTTTATATGATGGTATATGCCAGGTGTAATATGGACCAGTGTGTACTTTTATAGGATGGTGTATGCCAGTTATAGTATGGACCAGTGTGCACATTTATATGATGGTGTATGCCAGATGTAGTATGAACCAGTGTGTACCTTTATAGGACGATGTATGCCAGGTGTAGTATGGAACACTGTGTACCTTTATATGATCGCATATGCCAGGTGTAGTATGGAGCAGTGTGTACCTTTATAGGATGGTGTATGCCAGGTGTAGTATGGAACAGTGTGTACCTTTATATGATGGTGTATGACAGGTGTAGTATGGAACAGTGTATACCTTTATATGATGGTGTATATCAGGTGTAGTATGCACCAGTGTGTATTTTTATATGATGGTGTATGCCAGGTGTAGTATGGAACACTGTGTACCTTTATATGATCGCATATGCCAGGTGTAGTATGGAGCAGTGTGTACCTTTATAGGATGGTGTATGCCAGGTGTAGTATGGAACAGTGTGTACCTTTATATGATGGTGTATGACAGGTGTAGTATGGAACAGTGTATACCTTTATATGATGGTGTATATCAGGTGTAGTATGCACCAGTGTGTATTTTTATATGATGGTGTATGCCAGGTATAGTATGGACCAGTGTGTACCTTTATATGATGGCATATGTCAGGTGTAGTATGTACCTTTATATGACAGTGTATGACAGGTGTAGTATGAAACAATTTGTACCTTTATATGACAGGTGTAGTATGGACTCTGCCTTTTAATTTCTCCAAGTCTTTTGGGTTTCTAATACCATGATGGGAGTGGACCCCATTCCTAAGTCAAAGTATGATTAAAGTTCATGAAATTAGTATTGTTTCACTCTTTGATGTTAGCCAAAAGTGCTCTTCACAGCACCCACAATGTGCCCAGTAATGACTCCTTCTGCAATTCATATGGTGTTACATGATTTGGTAACATATCTAAACACAATAAATTCTTTTTTATAAGACCAGTTGCTCCTACTACTACTGGAACTGTCTGGGTAGGTTTCTTCCACATGGCTCTCATTTCTGCCTGCAGATCAAGGTATTTTATGACTTTGTGTCTCTCTGTATGCAAGACACTGTAGTCACTGGGTGGGGCAATTTCAATGATCAATGCTACTTTTGCCTTCTTTTCTTGGACCACTATATCCAGTTTTCGAGCATCTATCTTTTGAACTGTTGGTATTGGGTGATCCCATATGATATGAACTTTCATCATTTTCTATTATTCTTTGTGGCTCATGTTTCCAGTGTTTTTCAGCCACTTCAATCCCATAATATTTGCACAATCTCCAGTGTAACTGTCTTGCCACATTATTATGCCTTTCAGTATACAGTCCCACTGGCATTAGTGCATCACAACCAGCAACAAGGTGTGTGACTGCTTCCAATTCGTTTTACAAAATCTACATATGTCTGTTTCTCCCACATGTTCAATGGACTTTGTAAACCAGCGTGTACATAGCCCACTATCTTGGGCTGCCAATATTAACCTTTCATTTCTTGATGTGAATTCACCTCTCCTTAACCATTCCTACGTTTGTTCTTGATCAACATGAGACTCTTCCAGAAGTTTTCTATACTTGCAACTATATTTACATTTTTTCCACATTTCTTGCCTTCTCATCTGGTCCTTCAACTTATATTCTTTCTTTCTTTTGTTATTTAGCACATTCAGTTGCTGCCTGGTTTTTATCCACTTCTGGTTTGATTTCCATTTCTGTCTGACGTTGATATGCTTCTGCTAAATTAAGCAGAGATGTCATCTTAGATTTATTATCCTCATGTTTCAAAACTTTCACTACATTTGGATCTTGTGAGGTCAATAGATATGTGTGGAATCCCATGATTGCAGATCTATACATGTAATCAATTTCAAGGAGGCCCATCCCTCCTTTGGAACGGGGAATATATAATCTTGGTATAAACTGATTTTTATAAATCATTTGGTAAGCATGAAGCATCCTTCTTGTTTTAATATCCAGTATATCTAACACTTTATGGGGCCAGTCAATCACTCCAAAACTATAAGTTATGACAAAAAGAGCAAATTGATGTATAGCTTGGGTCTTGTTCCTAGATGTTAATGCTGTTTTTAGGATTAATTTAAGTCTTCTAAAGTACTCCCTACTGAGTTTTATTCGCATTTCTTCACATTTTATTGCTGATCCTTCATCAGTTCCCAAATATTTATACACTCCCTCTTGCTCAAGCTCTTTTATATCACATTCTTGTCCCAAACTGATATTTTCCTGGTGCTGCAGTTTTCCTTTCTTAAAGGTTGCTTTTGCATATTTATCAAGACCAAATGACTTTCCAATATCATCTGAAAAAGTTTTGACAACCTGCAGCTGTGCTTT
>NC_056730.1:444626863-444836863 GCF_019279795.1 Protopterus annectens
TGATCTTTGTTTTATGTAGATGAGGAGTCTGTTACAGAGCAGTCATATCCTCTTTGAAATATACATAATTCTTCAAACTGTTTAAATAATGTTGTTGACTCTAACTCTCATTAAACAATGTGAAAACTTCATAAAACATGCAAAGGTTACATGCATATGTACTTCACAAACCAAAATATGATAGGGTTTGACATCTCAAATGTTTGTTATAATGTTACTGTGACAGCATCTAGTTCTCATAAACATAACAGCATCAGTAGAAAATACACCATGGGTATGATACTCTCAGCTATTAATAGTGATAACGACATGCTGAGTCTTTGTTTACAGCCTTAGACAGTGTGGGCCAGCAGTTTATTTCTGAAATGGATATAATTTCTCTGTCCAGTTGCTTCCTTTTGTTAATATTCATTTTGTCTGTCTAACCTTCTGAACTCTAGTGGCATTATGTCATTTTCACAGCAGAGACTGTCTAGGTGTACTGTGAAGGCCAGCTGCTCACATAATGGCTGGCACTAATAAGGAAGGAGGATGATAATAACCAAAGACAGAATGTGTTGTCTATCTTTAAGAATTAATGTAGCTTTAATCATGTCACGGGGTCTTGCTGTGGTCCATTAGTAGTTTCACCAAAGATACTGATTTCTGAAGATCAGCATAGAATTCATGTTATTACTTCGATAATTTTTAGAAATGAATATTGCAAACTGTCCCATACCTCTCAACTGTCCAGATTTTTGCAGAATGTCCAGACTTTTGCCTCATATTTTTGGTCTGTTCCTTAGAAAATTTGTGGTTTTCTGGATTTCTGGGAAAAATCAGTGAGGACTGAATTCACTAAATAATGATAATTTGAGTTTCAGGCGTCATGTTCTTCAGAAAATGCATGGTAACACAAGACCTTTTATTCTAGCAATTGTTTCACAGTTACAACAACAATATTTAAAATTTGTCCCTATTTTGGGGTTTTGTCCCCACATTATCTTAACTTTGTCCAGATTTATTGTGCTAAGAGGTTGAGAGCTGTGGTCATGATGGTAAATGGAATCGTATGCTGTGCAAAGAATACAGAAGAGGCTCATTTTTACTTTGAGGTGAATATAAGTAAAGCAGATATGAGCAATAGTTAATTGTTAGTCTTGTATCTTTCGGCTTTTCCTGGTTAGGGGTCACCACAGCGGAACTCCGGTCTGCTAATGATTGGCAGTAGATTTTTATGTACCGAGTTGCCAGCCCTGATGCACAAACTTCAACGAAGGTACGCCCATTCACGCATGTCTCCACACAGAAGGCGCTTTAGCTGAGAATCGAACAGGACAACGTCTTACTGTGAGGCGACAATGCTACCGCAGCACCACCATGTTAATTGTTAGTCTAATTTTATATATTTGCCATTGTGGCTCCAACGTCAGAGTCACTTCACTACCCCATGTCCCAAGTGCTCTCTCCATCCAGCTGCTTCACTCTATATAAACTGAAACAAGCACATATTCCTTCTGCAGCAGCAGCAGTAGTCAGACTTATCATATCGCACTACCTAAAGAACTCGCACAGCTGAATTTCACCTGCAGTTGGCAAAAGTTTACAAGGAACAAATAACCAAGTAAAATCTATGCAAGGCTATCTCCAAAACATACACTAATAACTACTTAATTTAAGTCTAGTTTGTATTGTTTTGTAGTGCTGAATCTGCTGGAAGGATATCCCCACTCCCACATGCACAGGCCTTTTACTGCTGAAGGTGAAGCTACATTAACACTTCAGCATATTTCACTGTTATCAGTGTAATATATCCCTGGAAAGACATTTAAAAGCCCATAACTATAAAATTAGATGCTGTGACTCGAGACAAGTATTTAGAGTTCAGGCACCTTGTCTTTGTATCCATGAACATCCTACCTCACTGATTGTTTATGGTGGTACCTACTCCCAGCACCTCTACACTTATCCTAAGCAAACCACTCCCCTTCATTCCTATGATCCAATTAAATACAACTCTATCTTGTACACACTCATACTTCATATACACCTTACTTTCTTTTATTTAGCCAAACTTACCTGCTCTCCCTTACATCCACACCTTGAATTCATACGCTCTCTACTACTATAAATGTTTGCATCTTACTCTACCATCACAATACAATCACCACCTGAAACTATTTTACGTTAACTCCAACCTTCTCTTCTACTATACACAAAAACTAGCATTGTACCATAATTTTACTACTGACCAATCACATCTCCCACACCCATCCTTATCACAAACTGCAAGGTAAAACACCTAACCACATTGTCTAAGGCCACTCTGAAGTCAAAACATTTCCAATCTTACCTTCAGCTGCACACATATCAAATGATAACAATCTCTATTTACACCTGATACTGCATTCAAACACTCAAATTCCACTTTTATTATTTTTAAACCCACTATCACAGTTGGCATGCTCCTCCTAACTTGCCTAGTCTTTTTACTCTTAATTCTCAGTCTCACTGCAGCTATATCTTTACATACCCCCACACACCAATACACATCAACAGCCTCCTCTAACCCCCTCCCCAATAAACAACACAGCTTCTCACATATCTCCTCCCAGCTTTTCCGCTATACCCTCCTGTTGTATTCAAGTCACAAACTGGCCTCCTCACCTCTTATGAAACCACCCTTGACACCAGTACCCTCACCTAGGAATAAAAAACACTTCCAATGGTACGCATTCCTCATTACCTATCTACTCAAATGTGGAGACATACATCCTAACCCTGAATCACCCTCTAATCCTAACCACAAGAGTAAACCCAAAGATTTAAACATACTTACTCTTAACCTTAAAAGTATATGTAATAAAATAGCCCCACTGCATGCCTGGATTGATCAAAATAAACCTGACATACTAACCCTTACCGAAACATGGCGACACCCCAATGTAAAAGACTCAGAAATAATACTTCAAACTTTGCAATAACCAGAAGAGATAGATCTAAAAAAAGGGGAGGGATAGCACTTCTATATCCCTCTACACTTAACATCACACCCTACACCAGTAATATACCCATCTTTTCCAGTGCTGAGGTACTAATCTCCTTTTTGAACCTCAATATATCAAGAAGAATTTGCATAATAGTAATATATATCCCACCAACTGCAGTGGTGGTGCTGCGGTAGCATTGTAGCCTCACAGTAAGACGTTGTCCTGTTCAATTCTCAGCTAGAGTGTCTTCTGTTTGGAGACATGCGTGAATGGGCATACCTTCATTGAAGGTAGTGCGTCAGGGCCGGCAACTCGGCACGTAAAAATCTACTGCCAATCATTAGCGGACCGGAGTTCCGCTGTGGCAACCCCTAACCGGGAAAAGCCGAAAGACACAACAAGTAATATATATCCCACCAGGTAACAATGTACCAGTGTTGGAAATTATTTTATCCTGGACATCCCAAACAATAAACCTTGAAACAATAATCTTAAGAGACGTAAATATAGATAGGCAAACCATAGCTTCTGACTCCCCTACAAATAGTATAAATTTGTAAGGTTTTTCTCAGCTTATCAATGCTCCAACAAGATACAGCAAAGATCTTACCCATCAGTCCACCTTAGACTGGATTCTAGTATCCTAGCCTGCCAATTATCCCTCTTCTGGTATACTGTCTAACTCCCTGAGGGATCATCTACCAGCTTATTCTCTTAGAACAAACTCCCAACAACTAAGAGTAGACACTATAAAATCAGTTAGGAACTCAACTAATTTTTGTCATCATAAATTCAACACTCTCCTACAGGAAATAGACTGGACACCCCTTAAACTACTACCCCTTAATGCTGCTGTACTATACTTTAATAACACCTTCCTTCACATACTTACTACACCAGCTCCCATTCGTATGAAAAGAATCAAAAAGAACTCAGCACCATGGGTCTCTAATGAATGTAAACACCTGATGAAGCAAAGGGACCTAGCCTGGTCAACCTGGAAACAAAACAAAAATGAACAAAATCATGTTGATTTCAAAACACTACATAACAAAGTGACAACACTAATCAACAGAGATAAGAAGTCATATTATTCCCTGCTTCAACTCCAGCATAAAATCCAGCCCAGTAAATTTTGGCACTCCATATCTTCTCTACTTAACCCTGGTAGAAAGGAGAGCACACCTATCTTCAGATAGCCCTCCATCACAAATAGCCAAAAACTTTAACAAGTACTTCATAAAATCAATTTTAGACCTAACTGACACCATTAATGCTGGACCCCCCCCCCTTCAACCTATTCAGACACCAATCCTAGGCCATCAACTACTTCTAACCCTGTCATTACTAACCACCCTACTCAACAAAATGGGGTCTACTTTAATTAAACGAAAGCGGAATCTGTCGAATACGAATCTGTTGACACATAAACAGCGAAATGTGATAACGTCAAACATGTAAAAACCGTGAAATTTAAACATCGAAACCGCAATAGTCGGCCAACCCCACCGTCCGTAAGATACTACCTACACAAACACAACAACAAAAAACACATACACATACATACACTAACCAAAACCCTACTACTAACCCTAAATTAAAGCAACAAAACCCCACTTGTAACCCCACACTAAACCCCACATACACAACTATCTATGCACTACCCTTAACCCCTCCCTAACCTTAAGGTCTGTAACTACTGCACACTTACCCTACAGAACTATACCCACACAAAGTAAATATTCCACACACATATACTTAACAAAACCCTACACTAAACCTTACATACATTACCTATCTATGCACTTACCTTAACCCGCACCCTAACCCTAAGGTCCGTAACTATCGCACACTTACCTTACGGAGCTATACTGCAGATGGGCCAACTATGAAAATTCGACATTTCCGATTTCGCTATTTAGTGTGTTTGACGTTTCCGCGTTTCGCTGTTTATGTGTCGACGGATTCTGCTTTTATTTAATTAAAGTAGGCTCAACAAAATGTCATACAAACCCCATTCTCATTTCAACCCATACCCACTGACACCATTAAGAAACTGCTACAAAAACTAAAACCCTGCTCTACCTCAGCTGACAATCTCCCCCTATACTATTTCAAAATGGCTGCTAACTCAGTCGCTTACCCAATCAGTATCCTTATAAATAGGTCTTTATTCGAATCATAAGTACCTACCATATGGGAACAATCTCACATCACCCCCATCCACAAAGGAGGGAACTCTTTTGATTCATCCAATTTCTGTCCTATATCCATCTTGTCCATGGGTGCCGGAACCATAGAACCAGGGAGACTGGGAGCCCCCCCCCCACTTTTACAGCTGCAAGACCTGTCGGGAAAAAATTAATGAAGTGGAGTTTTCACTCTAATGTTGAGTCACGCGGGGAAGTTAAACTAACTAAACTAGCTGTTCTTTTTCTCTTATTGTTCTCTGTTACAGGAGTTATGCTGCCACTGTTCTGTTGGTGCTGCCAGAGCCAGAGTCATGCCAGTAAGGAGAGTTTTGCTCTTTTATTTGCAGGAGTTATGCTGCTCCCTCACCTGTGCACACACGCGCGCGCGTGTGTGTGTGTGTGTGTGTGTGTGTGTGTGTGTGTGTGTGTGTGTAAAATGCCCCAGTTAGGTATACCTGGTGGTTAGTGTTACTCAGGCTCAAACAACAGCCTGAATTCTCTACCCACACCGCCACTTGTGATTCAGGGAGTTGAGCCCATAGCTCTCCACTGTCCAGATTTTCACAGAATATTTGGCTCATACTTTTTTTCTGTTCCTCTTAAAATGTGTGTTTTTCTGGCAAATCAGTGAGAACTGAATTCACTAAATAATGGTAGCTGTTTAAGTTTCAGTCTTCCTATCTTTCAGGAAACACATGGTAACACAAAACAATTTATTTTAGCAACTTTCTAAGATTATACAAGCAATATTTAAAATGTGTCCTTGGTTTTGGGCCTTTGCCCCCCCAAATACATTTTGGCTTTTTGCAGATTTCTTGTGCTGTGACATTGAGAGATTTAGTTGATCGTCAATTGGATTTAACAAGGAGCTGAGATCTTCAGGGGAAGAGAAGTTTAATGCTACTTATGCTAAGTTGTTTGCATTGTTAGCAGCACAACAGATAGTATACTTGCTTTTGATGCAGAAGACTGTGGGTACTACTCCCACAGTATGTGGATGGATCATTGATACTGGACTGTGTTGTACTTTAATGGGAGTGAATGCTGCAGTCCTATGAATGTCCTCCTTTGGAGGAGTTACTTAGTAACTATGAACCTGCTATGAGTTTGCCATCCATTCACCACTGCAAAATTACTAGCTTATCATTTTTTAACACAGCATAAGCAATTTATTCTTCAAGGGCAACAGGCACTTTATTTGTAGATGAAACAATGAAATATAAATTTGCTTGCTAGCAGCAACCTCTTCATTAGTTACAGATCCCTTTAATGTGGAATTATTTAGATGACTTACTTCTGCAGAGATTTTTGCATATTTACTGATATTGGTGGATTGTAATCACAGAAGTTTGAATGGCCTTTTACGATTAAAAATTTTTGAAATGGGTAGTTTTATCATTATTGTTCATACATTTTGTTTCAGTGCTCACTAGAAGACTGCTCCACACTACAAATTTAAAACACATTCTAACAAGTGGTGCTGTACTATACAAGGAATATAATTTAATACAATTAGGTTAATACAATCAGTAAGGTGAATCAAAGAACATATACATGTATGCTTGCTCACAGGATGTAGGAGATCAAAACAGGGGAAAAAGACCAGTCACCAATGGTGTTCCCCAGGGTTCTGTGCTGAGAGTTTTTCTTTTTGATATATGCATCTTAAAAGTAAAAGGAAATATCAAAGGACTTTGGACGACTAAGTTTGAGATGACTACAAGCTAGGAGCAGTTATTGAATCCCTAAATGACTTAACCATCATGCAGGAAGGTTTGTCCCAAACAATAACTGGTGCCAGACTCATGAATTGAAACTAAACTCCAAGAAATACATTATTGTATCCTTTGGGAAGTCATCTACTCCAGGGAACTGCCAAATTGACAATGATCCTTGAGAACTGACCCAGTTGTTTGGCATTTGGGAACTTGTGTGTACAGTGACCTAACATTTGACCAACATGTGCCCAGAGTCACAAGAAAGTCTTTCTAGATTGCACAGCTTATAAACAAATTGATTGTGACTAGATCTAGAGATGTTATTCTCCCCCTTTACAAAGCCCTCATTAGGTCAATCATTTTGTATAATGCCCACTTTGGCATGTTTCTGTCCAGACCCATGCAATAATTGGAATACCCACAGAGATACCTTACTAAAATGATACAAGTCCTAAACAGTAGGTCTTGGATGGACCACGTCAAAGATTTACCACTATACTCAGTATCCTACAGAGTGCTTAGAGGTGATGTAGCTGGCATACAAGGCATCCTCTTACCTAATACAGATGAACCTACTGAACATCAGCAAGTCAAATGGCATCAAAAATACTTAGGCCAGGTATCTAAACTGAATGTTGTGGAGAGATGGATATATATCCAGAACAGACTATCCATTCAAGTAAAACAAAGCTCATCCCTGTCCATATTCAAATGCAACTTGGATCTAAGGATGGGTAATAGAAAATGTACTCCAGGATTACCCCCTAGTGCCACTAATGGATAGAGGCAGTTCCTAAATGCTGCATTCCTTACATGGATCTCCTCAAATTATCTACAATATGATCACATTTATACTAGGGATAATATACAATTATCAGCCATGGGATAGATAAGACCAATCAGGAAATGTTAATTCAAGCTCCAAAATGGAAATTGGCTACGCTTAAAATGTCCTCCAAATGAACCTATGTTGTGATAGTAAATAGTTTTAAAAATTGTCATTTTTAGATTACTAAGTGCCCCTGTCACCCTCTGACCCCCAGTCTTCAGCAGCTTCCGGCGCCTCAGATCTTGTCACCCATATCCAAAATTCTGAAGAGAGGTAATGCAATATCTATTGCAAACAATCTTTTAACAAAAACCCAACATGGCTTGCGACCTAGCCACAGCACAGCTACAGCCCTATTATCTTTCACAGACACCATGGACAAGGCCAGAGATGCAGGATGCTATACAGCCTCAGTATTCCTTGATCTCTCCAAGGCCTTTGACACAGTGTCACACCCCTTACTTTTGAACACACTGTCTAACTTAAGCTTCTCACATAACACAGTTAAATGGTTTCAGAACTACCTCAAGGATTGTAAACAAGCAGTGAAATGGTAAAATGAACTCTTACCCTTCCTCCACAACCGTAATGGTGTCCCCCAAGGCTCCATCCTAGGACCATTACTCTTCAACATTTTCACAAACAACCTTCACAATGCCTCTCACCCTGGGACCCTCATTCAATACGCTGATGATTCCACCATAATCTGCACTGCTCAATCACTACCAGAACTACTTTCAAAAACTCAACAGTCCTTTTACTGCAGTCGAATCCTGGCTAAGAAATGCTCAAATTTTTCTTAATCCAAAGAAGACAAAACCAGTACTCTTTCATTTCAAAAACACCTCCCCTGTCATTGATTATTTCAACATCCTTGCATCTGATAACACTGTCATAGAAATAGTGTAGAAAACCAAACTTCTAGGTGTTATCATTGACAATAAACTTTCATTTGACCCCCATATACAGCAGAATATAAAGAAAACTCATCAAAAACTGGGACTCTTATTTAGAAACAAACATTTCTTTACTGCAGCAACCAATGATACCCTTGCAAAAACATGTTTACTCCTCTCTTTTCTTTATGGTGCCCCTATCTTAACTAACTTAAAAAATTCTACCCTAAAGAAGTTGAAACAGTGCTATAACAAAGTTGCAAAGTTTGCCACAAACTCTAAATATCACGCACACCATTGCAAACCACTCCTAGAAATAAACTGGCTTGAATTCCTCAATCAACTTGCCTTTATTCAGCTATCCACCTTGCACAACCTTATTTTCAAGCCTACTGCCTGCCCTGCACTAGCCAATCTAGTCACACCGTACACATCAAATCTATCCCTATGATCAGAAGACAAAAAACAATAGGTATCTCAAAACCGACAATAAAACCTGGTCACTCTCTGTATTCATACTCTGTCTCTATACTTTGGAATTCACTACTTCTAGCTACCAGGTCTATGCCTGGCCTAACCCATTTCAAAGCCTCTTTAAAAAATCATCTCAAAAATACATAGCTGTACTCCTGCATAAAGCCTGCCTAATGCTCAAGTATTCCTCTTCTGTCACATTTCAATCCCTCACAGACTGCAAGATCCTAAGGCTCTTCTAATTCCTTCTCTGCTTCTATACCATATCCTTAAGCTACCGCTCAGGCTTTATGACTTCTATTCTTCTTAACTCTCTCTCACTATATGCCTGCATCACTAACGTTCTGGCTGCTATTTTCCTAACTGAAACTAACATTCTGTTTTGCATGCAGTATAACAGTCAATGTCACTACCTATGTACTATTTTTTTGGACACTGTTTACATCATGTATGGTGAGAGTGACTATTATTGTCTGTAATGTTTTAACTGTATAGGATTGTCTAGATGTGAAGTAATATATTACAACATCTTGTAGCAGTTTGTTCTTTCAACTTATTTTTTGTATAGTATTTCTAATGTAATTTTTATTGTATTGGATTATACTGTATTTGTATTGTACTGTATGTGGAGCTTTTCTCCCCGGGCCTCTGCTGAAAACGGGTTCTGATGACCTAGTCAGACCACCCCAGTAAACAAATGTCAAATAAATACAATAAAATAAATTAATGGTTACATTTCAGCAAAAGTTCATATATTCATATTGTGTTCTCACCAACCCACTAATCCACCAATTAATTTTCACTTAAATTATGAACTGACTGATGCTAACAATACCTATTGCACTGTATGGTAATTTGGAAGCTACATATGTATCCAGAAGTTTGAGCTGTAGCTTATTATCAGTGCAGATGCAGAGTAAACAAAGATGGTACAATTTCCACTATTTCTACACATCGTTGTGAGGGAGTTATAAAGGTATTTAACAACTGTAACCTCAAAGAAGAGGAAAGGGACACAGTGTCAGTTATCTGAGAGAAATTTAAAGATTATTGTTTGCCAATGGAAAGGTGCCATTTGTCAGACATTTGTTCTTCAAAAGGAGTCAGGGTTCAAAGGAGACCAGTAATATTTATGTTAATGAAGACTAGACAGACTTGAACAAAAGGCTGTAAATTTGGTATAATACATGATTGTTTAACCACAGACAAAATAATCTGCAGTATTGAATATGACCACCTTAGAGGAATGATTGTTGAGAAAAATCAGATTTGACTCAGTAAATCACTTCATGTTTGTATAGTGAAAGACTTTTCTAGCATAAAGTTTAAAAAGTTAACTAAAATATAGAAGCATGTTAAATTAAATAAATAATAAACTAAAAAAATGTTTAACAATAACAATGACATAATGAGCTTTAAGTCAGTCAGTATGGTATCCAGAAAACGTCCAGTTGATAAGAAAACAGTGTGCAGATATGGTTATATGCATAAAAGGAAACTTATTTTGCTTTTAATCAGATATATCGATATGTTGTATCTGCAATTATTTTGTAAGAATGTTTAGAAAAGTTAAACATGAGTGTTTCCCAGAATGTGTATGTTATGTACACTAAGTATAAGAAATAGTTTGAAATACATGTTGAAACCATAGAAATGCAGCGACAGAACTCAGTATGGAAAACCACAAAGCAATTCTGTGTTGAAGGCAATTACAAGGAAAACCTTATTATTAATGGCAAAAAGTATTGTGTTTAAGCTAGTCATTCTTTATGGCTACCAGATGCTGATAAAATTTACATTATAAGCTTTAATGTTACAAGGTAGAGTGAGTAATCTGCTTGTACTATATTGGCATACTGAAGATATAAGGTGAAGCCTGTGTGTCAAATATGCTGGCACATGAATAGAAAAAATAAGTAATACATTTTTTTTTCTCCAAGCAGTCTACTGAGATTACAATATGAATGCACAAAATAAGCTGTGTAACTTAATAGTTAAATGACTAGATAACATACAGCACATATAGATTGGATTAGTACATTCATGATAGTGGCGGTAATGTTTCTAATTCTGTTTCTTTCAGCAACATTAAAGCAGAAATTAAGCAGAATTCTATACAGACAGAATAAATGTTCAACCCTCTGGGATATAAAACATCAAGGGGTTTGGATTAAATGATCCATGCACAAGTAGTAAATGTGCATTTTAGAAATGGAAACTTTTTTATCAGGCATGCAGTGTCAGATTCAAGCAATGATGCTATACAGAAACAGGATGACTTGTTCACAGGTCAGGTTACCTGCCAAAAGTATGTCATATTAAAATGTCTCCAAATGCAAAACAATTCAAATATGCAGCCAGAAAAGTGACAATATCCCTATGATAGGCAATATTCTGTGAGATCAGTGGAATGGAAATCTGGATGGGATTCTGGATTAGCGTTACTCTACTGAATGAGTATTTAATAGCATGGTTATAGTAAAACATGGTAAACTCAAAATCTATATAGAACCACACAATGTGAATAAAATTATCAAAAAAGATATCCATTGCTAACAGATGAAGAAACATTTTTCAGTGCTTGGCTCTAATTAGGTATTCTGTTAGATAAACCAGATGAATACAGAACAACAGTTAGTACATTAATACATCACTGGGGAAGACATATATTTCTCAGACTACCATTTGGTATTTTGCCAATGTCCGAAATGTCTAAAAGAGTAATTTTATATGCTATGGAAGACCTGGATGGTATGGACAACATCAGTAATGATCTATTGGTCTGGGATTAAATCAAGGAGTCTAGGGTTAAATCAAGGAGAAGCATGACATAAAGCTGATTAAACTGCTCAACACTGTAAGGTAGTAGGATATTAGGTTAAAGATCAATAAATATCAGAATTGTGGAAGCAGTCTGAAGTGCAGTAGTCACATTAAAAACCATAGAGGATCTAAAGCCATTGAGTAAGTACGATGCATTTTATATGCCAAAAAAGATAAGCAGGCTCTAATCAGATTTATGAGTAAAATCATCTATTTCAGACATAACAATGCTTTTGAGAAAGATGTTAGGAGTAATACACAAAATCAGAATGGTCACTGGAAGAAAATAAGATTCTTGAAATAATAGAGGAGCTTGTTTAAGAGACACTAAGTTTGAAATATTCCCCCGGATTCTCAATGCCTTGCATGGCATGCAAGATCAGTGCAGGAGCTCTAGCAGGCAATATGTCTGCCGTACAATCCAGGAACAGCCTGCATGGGTGTGCACGAGCACTCCTGCACTAGTCCTGCATGGACTAAGCCCCTGTATGCAAATCACTCCATTTGCAGGAGAAATCCACGCAAATGAGGTACATTTGCGACCCAGGAAGCTTGCAACCAGCCGTGCAGGACTAGTGCAATCTGTCGAAATGACTTGGTTAGTAACCGAGTACATTTCTGCAAACTCCAAAACAGAGCTGTGGCAGCTCCAAATAAAGGCTGCATATCATGTAGTAAGCATGCTAATGGCCAAGTATAAGGCAATTGCAAACAGTGACAAAAATACAAAAATCAACTTTTAATTTTTTTTATCTGATCCCTTTCTTTTTTGCAATGGTGATGGACAGGTTAACAGATGAGATCAGACAGGAGTTCCCATGGACTATGATGTTTGCAGATGACATTGTGATCTGTTGTGAGAGTAGGGAACAGGTGGAGGAGGCCCTGGAGAGATGGAGATATGCTCTAGAGAGAAGAGGAATGAAGGTCAGCAGGACTAAGACAGAATATATGTGTGTGAATGAGAGGTAGGATAGAGGAATGGTGAGGATGAAGGAGTAGAGGTGGCAAAGGTGGATGAGTTTAAATACTTGGGATCAGTAGTTCAGAGTAATGATGAGTGTGGAAGAGTACAGGCACGGTGGATTGGGTGGAGAAGAGTGTCAGGAGTGATTTGTGACAGACGAGTACCAGTAATAGTGAAAGGGAAGGTCTACAAGAAGGTAGTGAGACCAGCTATGTTATATGGGTTGGAGACAGTGGCAATGACAAAAAGGCACGAGTTAGAGTTGGATGTGGCAGAGTTAAAGATGTTAAGATTTGTACTGGGTGTGATGAGGGTGGCTAGGATTAGGAATAAGTATATTAGAGGGTCAACCCGGTTTGGAAGGTTTGGAGACAAAGCCAGAGAGGCAAGATTATATTGGTTTGGACATGTGCTGAGGAGGGATGCCGAGTATATTGGGAAAAAGTTGCTAAGGATGAAGCTACCAGGTAACAGGAAAAGAGGAAGGCCTAAGATAAGGTTTATGGATGTGGTGAGACAGGACATGCAGGTGGCTGGTGTGAAAGAGCAAGATGCAGAGGACAGGAAGAAATGGAAACAGATGAGCCGCTGTGGCAACCCCTAATGGAAACAACTGATAATCAAACAAACGGTCCAGGCAGTAGCAGGTGTCAGCCAGTAGAAAAATTTATTTTTTTAAAAATTCACCACAAGAGCTTTCACCCTGACAAAATACAGGGCTTTTTCAAGTGTAAATGCAAGCATAAAATTAGATCTATAAATACTCCCATTCATAAAAAAGGCACCAAAAAGATTTAAAGAGACACTCTAAAAACATAACACACAGGTAGATGTAATCAAAAGCACTTTTTACAATCGTCCATGTACATTAAGTAACATGCTGTAAATTCATTGCAAATATTTAATCATACATGATTTTAAGTTAATAAGCATAAAAAGCATTTCAAAACATAAACCACAAAAAATGTGTGAAAATTTAATATATTACAATTTTGCACGTTTCTTCTTTAAAAAGGGCTTGATGGAAATGTGATCATTTAGCCCTGGGGGTGGGATGCATTCAGTTTCAACCGCCAAAAGTAACAGCTGAAAGAATATGATGATGATTTTTTTTTATCCAATCTCGGCTGTTTAAGAGTAGGGCAGTGGAGCGCAAACAAGATCGGGGGGAAATAACAAAATAAACCGAAACTAAGCATTCTAACTAAAATCAGTATTCTGCCATGCAAGTCAATGGCAGGCAGAAGACAACATGGACAGTGAGTAGTGGTTGCTAAGGGGGGAGGCTCAGTGTGAGACATATAGTTATGCATTAGCAGGCAATCCTATGCTAATGAGGGGAATGAGGGGAATGATAGTGAATTCCAGTTTTCCCCAGCATGTGAGTCAGGTCCCAACAGTGTAAAAGTAGGAATAGCTTGGTGCAAGCCTAGGGGTTAGGTGACATCATGGGGGGAGGGGTCAGGCATACTGTAAGTGAATTGGAGCCCTGTGGCTCGGGATTGCTCCTAGCTTAGCACAGCTAAGCTAGGGGGTGTGTCTGAATCTGCCTATCACTTTTTACATTGCCTAAGTAGGTGTGCGCACCGCACACCGGGTTTTAAAGGAAGAAAAAAGGTTAAACCAGGAAATAGCAGCACTGTGCACATTTGAGCACTCTGTTTGTGCGGTGCACCCCCGGGCTTAAACAGGAAGGCAATGGGAAGGGAACACAGCAGTAGGAAGGTAATCAAGGAGAACTAGCATAGCTGTTAGATGAAATGTATCAGAATCAGCCAATTACACAGGCAGCAGCCCAGCCAGCCCAGAACACTACTATAAACTATGCAAACACCTTCCCCTCTGTTTTTTCACACAATCTACACCACCGGTGTAAACAAGCAGGGAACTTTTAACACTCACAACAGCAAAATGATAGGTGCTGCAATAGCTATCATACAACAACTTGTAGAAGAGGCTGAGGGTAGTGATGATGTGAATGCTGTCCACCAACCCACAGTGAGGAGACGGAGAAGAGTGTACAGACCCAGGGTAACCTACCAGGGGCTACATGAGCTGGAGATAGTGGAGCACTATAGGGTGGACAGGAATCTCCTACAGCAAATTGTCGAACTGTGCTGGCCACACCTGACACAGAACTAACAGAGGGGAACCCATCCCAGTGGATACCAATGTATGTGTAGGCCTAAGAATACTAGCTACAGTACCTTCCAAAGGCCAATTGGGGATATGATGGGGATCTCACAGGCATCAGCATCCAGGGTACTCCACCAGTTCCTGAATGCCATGTCAGCACATGTCGGTGAGCACGTACATTTCCCAAACACCCATGAGGAATTGGCCAACAATATGCAACTGTTCCACCAAATAGCAGAATACCCTGAGGTAGTGAGTGCTATAGATTGCACACACATATGCATCAAAGCACCACCCGGTGAGCGGGGTTGGGTCTATATCAACCGCAAGGGCTTCCCTTCCATCAACTGCCAGGTCATGTGCGATGCTCAGGGCATAATAATGAATGTGTGTGCTGCCTGCCCTGGAAGCTATCACAATTTGTACGTCTGGCATCTGACGCAGCTGTACCAGAGATTTGCCAGTGGGGACATCCCTGATGGTCACCTAGTGGGGGATGCTGGATTCGCACTGGTGCCGTGGCTGATGATGACACCTATCAGAAATGCACACACACCCAAACAAGAACTCCATTATGAGGCACACGCACAGACCAGAATTATAGTAGGTCATGTGTTTGGAATGCTCAAGTCACGGTTCCGGTGTCTGGACACATCCGGAGGAGCCTTTCAGTACTCACCAGCTACATGTACCTGAATTGTCCTCATATGTGCCATGCTACAGAATATGATCCTGCAGAAACCCCTGCAGTAGGAACAGCACGGGGCAGGGCCACACATCCCCCCACCATTGCCAAGGCCTGCACAGGCACAGAGTGACTCAGAGGAGGAACAACCTGAGCCTGCCCCAGTAGGCAGAAGGAGGCATGCCCAGTATGCCCTGGCCTTGGCAAAAAGGCAATGCATAGCACATACACTGACACAGGACAGACCCAGAGAATAACACCTTTTTCTGACTCTCACATACAGTAAAAGTGATGCCAAACATTACACTACCTGTGCTCAACCGTGTGTAGGGAGTGTACTATGTGCATCTGACATAGGCAACCATGCGGCACCACCCTCAATACTCGGACATCCACAAGGTAAGTGACTCACACATGCCAGTCAGGGGGGTTCACATACCCAACAACAGTCACAGCCAGCAGGGCAGGTGTAGACAAACACAAGCAAAGGTTGTGCTATGGTCTCTGAATGATACCTATGGGTAACCCCCCCCCCCGAGGCCTAAACAGACAGACTACAACAGGTCAGGCAGTGGAATGTCAGTTCTGAAGGGTAGGAAGTCTGCAACTAATATGTAGGTAAATACAAGCTAAGATCTGTAATACACTGGTATGCCTCTAGGCAGCATGATAGGTAAGACTACAGAATGAAATGGAGTACCTGACATACCAGTACAGTCATAGCAAATGTGTACAAGTGTCAGGTGTGCCTCCCCATCCTATGTAGACATGTAGTAACAGTCAGGTGTGCACCCCCCAATCCTGTGTAGACATGTAGAAATAGTCAGGTGTGCCCCCCATCCTACATATAAATGTAGTAATAGTAAGGTGTGTGCCCCCAAACCTGTGTAGAAATGTAGAAATAGCCAAGTGTGCCCCCGCATCCTACATAGAAATGTAGTAACAGTTAGGTGTGCCCCCCCAAATCTGGTAGAAATAGTCAGGTGTGCCCCCCCATCCTATGTAGAAATGTAGTAACAGTCAGTGCCAAGTAATCGACAGATACCCTGCAGAAACAGTATGCTACCTGTAGGTGTACAGCACATAGGTCAGCACTGCAGTACAGACTACCTGGACTTGATCCACACATTTAATACAGATGGGCATACTGGACATGCTCGCACACTTAGAGAAATGAAGGCAATGTCAGTCAACAACACACTGAAAGGTCATACTGGGCATAGTCACACACTTAAACTCATGAAGGCCATGTCTGCAAACACCAGTGGACCAGAAATATCTGGCAGTAGCAGATGTTAGTGCAGACACTCCTTAGTATGCACCACACATGCTTTGCACACACAGTGGACAGGAATACTGACATATATCTAAGGGCAACACACTATAATAAGCCAAAGGTAGATGTATAAAGATGTATGGAAGAGAGTGACTGTGACAAGGAACCATCCAGGCCTGTCCCACCCAGCACACAGCCAAGGGCTACAACCACATGAGGTCCAGCTGTCACTCATTGTAGATACTAGCCACTGGTATCTGTCAGCAGTACAGACTATGTGGTGCACGTGCTAGCTGTGCAACATGACTGTACAAGGAAGTAGTCATCTAGCATCTGTATACTTGTACCTGTGAAATATGGCCCTGTGTGTGGCCGCATGTGGTGTGTCAACCTCTAGATGGATGGGTTATGGCCCATGCACACATACTGCCCTCCCCATAGACCTACTATGACAAGGCTGCTGAGGTCATCCACTGTGAAATACACCTTTGCGGGAGCTGTAGCCCAATAAATCTCTGTGGCACATCCCATAACTGTGTACTGCTGTAGTGTGATAAACTAGGTAGGTAGGAGTTCCAATCCCAGGCATGGCAACTGTGTTTGTGTGTCTGTGTACAGAGCAATGTTTTTAGGGTAGTCACACTCCCTACAATTGAAATTCTATACTTTGGTAAAGCTGCTGATGTCAACCACCTAGAAATACACCTCTGGGAAGATAGCAGCCCTGTAATCTCTGTAGTGAGTACTGTAACTGTGTACTGCTGTAGTGTGATAAATTAGTTAGGTAGGAGTTCTAATCCCAGACTTGGCAAGTGTGTGCGTGTGTGTGTGTGTGTGTGTGTGTGTGTGTGTGTGTGTGTGTGTGTGTGTGTGTGTGTGTGTGTTGTGTCTTTGTCTGTGTAGACGGCAATGCTTTTTAGGGTAGTCACACTCCCTACACTTCAAATGCTCAACTTTGGCAAGGCTGTTGATGTTATTCACATAGAACTACACCTCTCGGAAGCTTTTAGCCCAGTAATCTCCGTAGCATGTCCTATAACTGCATACTGCTGTAATGTGATAAATTAGTTAGGCAGGAGTTCTAATCCCAGACTTGGCAAGTGTGCATGTGTGTGTCTCTGTCTGTGTAGAGAACAATGCTTTTTAGAGTAGTCACACTCAATACACTTCAAATGCTCAACTTTGGTAAGGCTGCTGATGTCATCCACCTATAAATACACCTCTGGGAAGGATGTAGTCCAGTAATATCGATAGTGCATCCTATAACTGCATACTGCTGTAGTGTGATACATTAATTAGGTAGGAGTTCTAATCACTGACTTGGCAAGTGTGTGTGTGTGTGTGTGTGTGTGTGTGTGTCTGTGTGTGTGTGTGTGTGTGTGTGTGTGTGTGTGTGTGTGTGTGTGTGTGTGTGTGTGTGTGTAGAGAGAGCAATGTTTTTTTTAAGGTAGTCACACTCCCTACACTTCAAATGCTCAACTTTGGCAAGGCTGCTGATGTCATCCACCTAGAAGTACATCTCTGGGAAGGTTGCAGCCCAGTAATCTCCGTAGCACATCCTATAACTGCATACTGCTGTAGTGTGATACATTAGTTAGGTAAGAGTTCTAATCCCCGACTTGGCAAGTGTGTGTGTGTGTGTGTGTGTGTGTGTGTGTGTGTGTGTGTGTGTGTGTGTGTGTGTGTGTGTAGAGAGAAATGCATTTTAGAGTAGTCACACTCCCTACACTTCAAATGCTCAACTTTGGCAAGGCTGCTGATGTCATCCACCTAGAAATACACCTCTGGGAAGTTTGAAGCCCAGTAATCCCCATAGCGTGTCCTATAACTGCATACTGCTGTAGTGTGATACAGTAGTAAAGTAGGAGTTCTAATCCCAGACTTGGCAAGTGTTTGTGTGTGTGTGTCTGTCTGACTCTGTCTGTGTAGGGAACAATGCATTTTAGTCTAGTCACACTCCCTACAATTCAAATGCCCTACTTTCACAATCCTGCTGATGTCATTCATTGTGAAATATACCTTTGGGGAAGGAGTTCTCCAGAAATCCCCGTGGTGCATCCTATAACAGTTCCATGCTGTAGTGTGATATAGAACCCTGTTAGGGGTTCTGTACCCACAATGTCAGTTGTGGATGTATTGTGTGCTTTTCAATGTCTGTGTAGGGAGCAATGCATTTTAGCCTAGCCACACTCCTTACAATTCAAATACCCTACTTTGGCAATCCTGCTGATGTCATTCATTGTGAAATACACCTTTGGGGAAGGAGTTCTCCAGTAATCTCTGTGGCACGTACTATAACTGCATAGTCCTGTAGTGTAATAAAGTAGTTAGGTAGGAGTTCTAATCCCAGCATGACAGGTGTGTGTGTCTGTGTTTGTAACTTGTGTGGAGGTGGTTGTGAGTGTGTAACAACTGGGCCCAGTGTGTAGTGGGTTTTGCAAATTTCTTATATGGTGGTCCTAGTATATATCACAATGTCCACCTTACAGGGATAACAGATGTGAAATAGCTGAGAGGCTGGGGTGCAAATCCATGCCCATACATGTGACATCAAGGCCAAGCAAACACATTTAACAAAACCAGTATTACCCAGAGAACACTCTCAACCCATGTCTCATACACACACACACACACATACTTGCCTAGGCAACAATCAATATGTTGGTAATACACTGCATATTGCCCATTGATAGCAACTTTGGAGTGATTGCAGTGGGCTACAGAGGGCATGACATCCTGTCCATCTGTCCAATAGGCATGTACATGCAGACAGTGCACCTTCCCCATGTTCCCCACTGGACACCTGCAACACCTGTGGTGCCATCAAATGTAAACCACAAAGGACATATCATGCCTGAAAACATGCCCTGCATGGATAGATGCCACTGACACCAGCATGCTATCAATGTAGGTGTAGGGTAAACCTGCTGTCCATTACCTGTTCCCACCACAGGAGGCCAAGACTGGCACATCTGATGATAATCTGTGTACACAACATGGGGCAGACACCCCAGGTACAGTTCCACATGTCACTGTACATGCATGTGGGAGGTGTGCACATCCCAGACACTGTCCATGTCATGGATAAGGAACACATACATGGCAAGTGATGCACAGCATTGGCCACATGCAATAGTCACCCAGGTGATTGGATGGTGGATAAAATACTCACCTGTGTGGGCAAATCCAGAAACTACACCCCTTAGCCACAATGCAGACCATTGTCATGTGGCCTGATGCCAAGGTATACCCATCACCTAGCCTTGTACAGCTGTCTGGCACAGTCGGCCACCACACACCCATGAAGAAGTGCACCCATGCATGTCAGTAATGGCACCGTGTGTGTGTGTGTGTGTGTGTGTGTGTGTGTGTGTGTGTGTGTGTGTGTGTGTGTGTTGTATGATGCACATGATCACATTCACACTCACTGCAACCCCCATTGGCATAATGAAGCATGCTGTCTTATGTCAGACACCTCCCCATACCCTTTGCCCATATAACCTCCATATGACACCTGTGGGGCATGTGATACCTGAACAGTAATGTGTTGTGGCAATCTCAATAGTGATGAGTTGTATTCCTGGCCTTACCAAGTGTGTCAATGTGTGTGCATCCCTGTGAGCATGTGGCTGTGTTGTCACTGGCACCTGGTCATGCGGACAGTCACGTGTACTACACCTACCATATAGCTACCATATCACTGTTGCAGATGTCACTCACTAGTATATATATGTTCTGAGGGCTCCTCATCATGCAACTTATGTGGTGCATCCAATAACTGCATGGAAATGTGATAGCATTATATAGTCCTCAGGGATTTGATACCCTGTGCTGATCGGTGTGTGATACAAACATGCTTAGGTTTTACTCTCCCACCCCTCCCAAACTTGTCTTTGACTCTGCCTCTCTCACTCCCTCTCTGGTGGATGTGGAGACCTACACCTGCTTTGCTTAGGCAGCAGCATGTGTATTTTAAGTGATGCTCATGATCAGCCGATGGCCTCTGCATGAATTGCAGCCCTCTCTAGCTGATTGCATGTGGAACAGCTGTGGTAACATTCCCATAGCCAATTGCATGGAAACACAGTCCAATATCTAGGAACATCATGTTGGTGTTGGGCCTTTCCATTCCCTGTGAGCAGGAACTCGATCTGTTGTTTGACAAACAGCATCTTAGATGGATTGGGGATTTACCTCTAACAACATACACTGTGGAAACAGGGCAACACACAGGAGGGGGATGTGCCTGACCTGACTACAGACTGTAAGTGCTGCTGTACTGCATTTGGAGTAATGTTGTTTTAACAGGGTATGTGTGGATATGGCTGTACTACATGTTGCAATACCTGCCATGTCAGTGCTCTGTGTATGAAGAATCCCCATCTGTAGGGTCATCTGCAGACTGGGCAGTGTGTGGTGCCTTTGGTTTCATGTGTTACCCACTGAGCACCTATCTGTGAACTGCAGAAGATAAGGTGAGGATTGCAGTCTGTAGATGGTGGAACCATGACAGTTACTGGCTTCATATCCCTCATAAGACATATGTTGCAACAAACCCTGTTACAACAGTAAATGTATGAGGTTTCCACAGCAACATGTCAATATTGGCCCTGTGTATGTGCTTCTAGTCACACCTCTGTCAACCTTTGTACATATGTCAAGCATTAAGAGGTGCATATGTGTTGTACACCATAATTAGTGACATCAGGGGGTTCAGAGGTTGGCATAATGGTTAAGGTGTTCACCTTACAAACAGAAGGTGTATGGTTTGATTCTCACATGGGGTAATTGGCTAGGCTTAAAATGGCCCACAAGGTCAGTTAGCCTAGTACTAACCTATGAACAAGCCAGTGAGATATCAGACTGATACACATGTTATGTACAGTAGGGGTTATATTTGATGACATAACCTTAACATTCTGTGGGTGTGTGTACAGTACTGAGGTCTGTGTACTTATGGTGACTGTCGACAGTGTGTGTAATGTTAATATGTACTTTGGCCTGTGTACAGACTGTGGCAGATGTCATTGTTCTTGGTCCCATCCTATCTGATGTTACATGCTGCTCCACTGTATGTTACTATATTGGCTTACATGTTTGTAGGGCCATACACACACACATGTCCCATACCACAGACAGGCATCAGACCACACTGTGTAGCAGCTCAGTATATGTAGGTTTTGTGTGTGAAAGGCACATGTGAGAATGGTGTTGAACAGATAGTCATTATACTGTAATAATATGCTACTGTATCATATGTTGCTGTGGCTGTGTTCACACTGGATGCAGCTATTCACTGTCACACAGGTGTATCTTCCATGTGCTGTGACATGCCTGCACAGCCTGCTATATATGCAGGTACATGTGCATTCCCCATAGGGCATGAAGGCCAGTGTTGAGCCAGTCTGCCTGTAGCCAGTGCAGTGCTTTGTTACATGCCTAGCAGCTTAATGTACTTACCCAGTGAGATGTCATGTCCAGATACTTGCCAGATGTACTGCTGCCAGGCCTCCCTTAACAGCCATGTATGCCAGACAGAGTAGTGGGATGCTGTACAAATGTATGTCAATATCTAGTGGGTAGTATGTGGCCTTGGCACCTCTGTACCAGCAGTTAGTATGTGTCAGGACAGACAGGGGAGTGTGAATGCATAACCTATTCCATGTATACCAATATATACCAGTCGTTACGTGTTATACCCATCTACATGGCTGTTAACATCTACATTATCAGGCTTGGTCCACATGTTTTGCACTAAGGGGTTCTGTGTATGCCTCTGGACTGTCCGGAGTGTGTCAGAATGTCCACATATATCGGCCAATATCTCTGCTGTAGACCACAGTAGCATCATGTGCTAGCAGCGGTAGTTTACTATGATGGCCTTAGGATGTCTGTCAGTAGCCAATGGCACACATGTGACAAGCAGATGTGACCTCCCACATACACCATGTCTGTGAAGACAATCACTATTACAGTAGCAATAGTCCACTGATATACCTGCTAGACATACCTGACACCTCCTTGCACTACGTAATTGGGACTATAGGGGCTGAGGTAGGCCTACACTCCATGTTCAGGGAAAATGTTGGAAATATATGTATATATAATTATCCAGATATCTGCATAGATATATGCACATATACATATCGACATATATAGATGGGGATGTATATGCACATAGATATACATATACACACCCATATATATATATATATATATGGTTTCAATCCTACCTGAATGGCCGACAGCAGGCTGTCCTCTGGCAGAACAAACTCTCTAACCTTCTACCTAACACCCTCGGAGTACCACAAGGCTCTATACTTGGGCCCTTGCTGTTCTCCATCTTCATTAACGACCTTTATACTGTCATCCCAAAAGTCAGCTGTATCCAATATGCTGATGACTTTACTCTGATCTGCTCAGCCACATCTCCAGTAGAGTTATGGTCAGCTACCCAGACCACCTTTAATACAATAGAAAACTGGCTTTCTGAACATCGTCTGATCCTAAATCCCAAAAAAACTAAAATGCTGTTATTTTCACCAACACATAGGTCTACCGCTTTCACCTTTACCATAAAATCAAATGATGGCACAATAATCTCTCCTGACCCATCTACAAAACTATTAGGTGTCATCATAGACAATAATCTCAAATTTGACCTACATGTTAACCAAACTATCAAAACCATCAATAAAAAACTAGGGTCACATTACAGAATAAAAGCCTTCCTAACCCCT
Organism: Protopterus annectens; assembly: GCF_019279795.1. Classification (NCBI taxonomy): domain Eukaryota; kingdom Metazoa; phylum Chordata; order Ceratodontiformes; family Protopteridae; genus Protopterus; species Protopterus annectens. Next base: position 444,650,569 of record NC_056730.1, read on the forward strand.
CCAGCTAAAATTGCCATAGCTCGCTCTCACCTTCTTTCAACCCTTCTGTATGCATCCCCTCTACTCTCGAATTTGAACAAGACTGTCCTTAACAAACTCTCAATTTGCTACAACCACATTGCCAGGTTTGCCACTGGGCTGCCTTTTAGGACACATCATTGCATCAATCTAAATCAGCTTGGTTGGCTTGAAATACCTAGCCTAATCCAGTATAACCAACTGATTATGGCCTATAAAATCCTCTATAATCCGGACAATACTCCTGCACTTAAAAATATTATCACCCCCTATAACAATCCTAGACCGCTTCAATCCTCTAACAAACTACTAATTCAGACTAGCAAAATTATAACACGGCCGGTGATTCTCTCTTTGCAAACTCTGTAAGTAGATCCTGGAACTCACTTCCAGCTGATATTACCTTACTTTCCACCTTAGGTCAATTTAAAACTAGACTCAAACAACATTTGTCACTTAACTGGCTATGTCAATGTATCAAGCCTGGCTAACTCGAATGTGTAAAAATCTGTTAACTAGTTTACTGTGTAATTTAATTTAATCTTGACTTGTGCTCAGGACTAACTTTAACCTGTGGAACTTGTTTAACTTGCTTACTTATGTAATCTCTGTAAATAATTTGTTTGTAATATGTAATGCTGGTATTATGTAATGCTGTATCTGCTTACCTAATAGGGGTCGATATTAGAACATTCAAAGTTTTTAAACTTCAGTGTTCTAATATAGACCCTATATATCTGTATATACACACACACACACACACACACATATATATATATATATATATATATATATATATATATATATATATATATATATGGGTCTATTTCATATGACCTAAATTTCATTTGACTGAAATTAATTTGACTGAGACAAAACACTGAAAGTTCAAAAGACTGAAAACTCATTTGACTGAAACTCATAACACTGACACATTAAAGTAAAAGGTATATGCCCTTTTCCCCAATGTAGTGCGATCCTGGAGTTAGCATATATAGTTAGGGGGAGTGTGGGGAAACAGCCCCCCACATTTGGGGGGTATGGGAGGTGAAGCACCCCACATACTTTATACATTTTAAACCATACACATGGATATTTATAACTGCAATGAATAACTCTTTGTAGAAAACAATATTTACCTAAACTATGTGGGGGGGGGCTGTGCCCCCCACACCCCCCATAACTATATATACTAACTCCAGGATCACACTACAATGGGGAAAATGGCATATACCTTTTACTTTAATGTGTCAGTGTTATGAATTTCAGTCAAATGAGTTTTCAGTCTTTTGAACTTTCAGTGTTTTGGTCTCAGTCAAATGAATTTCAGTCAAATGAAATTTAGGTCATATGAAATAGACCCATATATATATATATATATATATATATATATATATATATATATATATATATATGTGTGTGTGTGTGTGTATATATACAGATATATAGGGTCTATATTAGAACACTGAAGTTTAAAAACTTTGAATGTTCTAATATCGACCCCTATTAAGCAAAAGCTGAAAACATCGAACATACAGAACAGCGAATTTTTTCCTAGGGAAAAAATTTGCTCTTCCAAAACACATACACACAACACAAGCACACATAACAAACAGCAATCCACACACATACACCTAAGTTCTTACACCTAACCCTACACTAAATTATACACACACCATTAATTATCCACTTACCTTAACCCTAACCCTAACCCTAAGGTCCGTTACTATCATACACTCACCTTACCCGTGTCCTAACCCTAACTCACCTACCCCACCCTAACCCTCACGTCCACACAATCGCACACGTACCTGACCCACGCCCTAACCCTAACTCACCTAACCCACCCTAACCGTCACATCCACACAATCGTACACATAGCTTACCTGCGGCCTAACCCTAACTCACCTAACCTGCCCTAACCCTCATGTCCACACAATCGCACACATACCTAACCCGCACCCTAACCCTAACTAACCTAACCCGCAATCAATCAAACACTTACCTTAACCCATCCTGTAACTTTCCACCACAGTGCTGAAAATACCGAAGTAACAGAAATGGACAACCAAATTCTTTCCCTAGGAAAAAATTTGGTTTTCTGTTGCTTTGATATTTTCAGCTTTCGCTGAATAGGGGTTGATATTAGAACATTCGAAGTTTTGAAAATTCGATGTTCTAATATAGACCCTATAGATATATATATATATATATATATATATATATATATATATATATATATATATATATATATATATATATATATATATATATGTATATCTGTATCTGCATATATGTGTCTGTGTATATCTATCCTGGGGATGTTGATATCTTCCACTATTTACATTTCCTGTGGGAGCCAGACTGTACTGCATGATATGTTACCAATACCAGTCGAACATCATACAGGTGGGATGTAGTACTGTTAAAATCTTGCACCCATGTTGTGTCAGGTCCTGGTTATGAGATCTGCAACACTTGGCAGTGTATTGCAGGGTGGACGTGTCTGGCTGTGGGGGGGTGGGTATGCCTATTTGTGCAAAACGTATTTTGTTTGGGGCCTCTCAACCCCATTAATGATACATGTGGACATATATGTTTTAGTTAATCTCCCATTGATATCTACACATGTATGTCCATATATACCTATATATATATATATATATATATATATATATAGATATGCTTACTTATATATAGCTATGTATACACCTACATAGATATATATCTGCTTACATATATGTAGCTTGCTGTGTATATGTTGACATATAGGTGTAAACATATATATGTAATGATGTAGCCATCTGCATGTATATATGTTCAGATATATTTATATATATATATATATATATATATATATATATATATATATATATATATATATATATATATATATATGTGTGTGTGTGTGTGTGTGTGTGTGTGTGTATATATATATATATATATATATATATATATGTGTGTGTGTATGTATATATATATATATATATATATATATATATATATATATATACATATATATATATATATATATATATATATATATATATATATATATATATATATATATATATATATATATATATATACATATATAGATATGTTGTATTTTTTTAGATATTAATATATTTACACATACATCTAAATGGTGGAATACATTCTCTGTACTGTTTAATCTCTGGTGTAGAAGATCACCAAACTGCTCGCTGGTCACTCTACGCACCACGACCCCGACCTGACGACGGGTGATAGGTGCCTGTCTGTGCCCACTCCCAGGGGGGGGGGGGGTTGAGCCCCATCCCCTAAGGCGGTTCCACCCGAAGGTGGTGCATGACCAATGGACAGGAAGGTCCCAGGTTGGGCCCCAGACACGGCCAGCTGAGGTTGGACAGGTGGGTCCGCTGAGACCGGCCTTCCAAAGAGTGCCATAGTGTTTACATTTCATCATCATTTGTGGGTAAGTAATAGTCAACACATTCCAGGGTTAGGTATAACAGCATGCATAGATATTCCCATTAACCCAGACACCAGATACGGAACAGTTGCATAACAAACAGAACACATGCATATATGGGACCACAGTGGTAATAAGAACAGCATGCAAGTACATTGATGGTACCATGCCACCAGTGTTGTAAAAATTCAGTATAGCACATGCATGGGAGCCATTAACATTTTAACAAACAATTGGACATTATCAGAACATAGGTGTCATCACATACCAGTTGGGGTGGGTATGTTGATTATTGCTGGAGATATGGTGGGGGGATATGTCAATTGGCAACTAGTATATTCCTGTAGTCCACATTACTTTCCTAGTCAGTGCTGTTATCTGTACCTTACAAGTCTTACTACACTACCCTATAGCCTTAGTTTGGATAGTGATATGGCTGTCGTCATCGTTACACATGAACTGGTGTTACCTGCATTATGCACCTCTTACCTGGTATACCTCTGGAGATAACGTTTGTTAACACTAACTGTTTCTACACATACTTCCAGATTCTAGGTTGATGTTTTACACTATGCTATCCAACTCTTCCTGCACAGACTCTGGCCATGTCTTGACCACATGCTGGTGTGCCTGGACATATCTATAATATTGCCCTCTTCCACCTTTAATGACCTGACACACACAAATACATGCTTTCCTCCACAGTTATATTATGTAGCACAGTGTGAGTGACAGTGACCAGTAATACTTTATTATTCAGAGAAACTGCAACACTCACAATTCCGTACAATACCAGAGTGAACAGTACCAGTACAGGTTATAATGGTCTGTATTTCACAGCACAGTGATCGTATCCAACATACTTGTGGGAGCAATATTTGTTAGCACTACCTGACTGTTGCTGCACAAAGTGCCAGATTACACATTAGTATCATGCACATACATATCACTCTGTTACTGTACGCACTCTGGTCACAGCGTGACAACATGGGAGTGTAGATAGGACATAAATGACATATTACTCTCCTAACAGTTTCGGGGGTTGCTACAGTGACAGGTGTGTTCTCATAGATGTTTGCCAATCACTTGTATTCCCTGTTTGCTGGCTAAACATCTGGGATTATCCCACAGATTTACCAGGGGGACAGGCATCAGATATGGGCACATATACTGGACATGCTGGCCTCATCTGTACAGTTGTGGGGTATAAATCTGTATGCAGCCTAATTCCACTCCCAGGATTCAGACCATGGCTGTGTCTACTATAACTTAAACACTGCCCATCACAGTTGTGTCTGCTATATAGCTATTTATGTATATCTGCTATATGCTTTCTGTCTTATTAATCCCCTGTGCTTTTGCATTCTGACCTTGTATTACAACACTCTTATACAGATTTCATAGACAGTTTTATGTTGTAGGACAGTGTGGGTGACAGTGATGTGTAATACCTCATTATTCAGAGCAACTGCATATCATTCTTGTATTTCTGGGCACAATGTTGGTATCTGACAGACCTGTTGGAGGAATGCTTATTAGCACTACCTGAATGTTTCCACACACAGTACCAGATTCCACATTACTATTATGCACATACATCTCATTCTGTTACTGTACACACTCTGACCACAGCTTGGCAAGTTGGGGTGTAAATGGGAAATATGTGACTTCTTAGTCACATAAGGTATTGGGGAGTTGCTAGTGTGCCAGCTTTCTTTTCATAGCTTTATGTCAATCAGTTGTATTTCCTGTTTGCTGCCTATACATCTGGGATCATCCCACTGATTTCCCAGGGGGGACAGGTTGATAGGAAACATATATGGCCCACTTTAATTGAGATTCTGGACATATCTGTACAGTTGTGGGGAATGATTCTGTATGCAGACTACTACCACTGGCCAGATTCGAACCGTGGCTATGTGTGCTAAAAAAACAACAGTTCACGGCTCAGTTGCATGTGCTATTCAGTTTTTGTTGTCTGCATTTTCCTTGTTTACTGTCTATGTGTCTCTCAGTTGTACTAAATGGCCTCTGGGGATTACACCTGTCATATACAGGCATTCCTACACATTCAATTTAGGGTGCACAGTGTGGGTAACAGTGCTTAACACTACTGTACTATTACATGATTGCATATCTACATTACCGTATGATACCAGGATATACACATGCAGTCCAGCAGTTAGACCTGTTTTGTCAGGCTTTCACACTATTCTTGACTTACAAACAATATGAGACTCTTACTGCCATATTCTGTAGTGTATGCAGTACTTGCCTTGCACAATACAGGTTTTATACTAGCAATTAATTCACTACTACTTTTATTTTTTTTCCTATGACAGTAAATTCGTGAGTATTACTGACCTGCCTCACATCGCAACCTCGCTAGGTGACTGATGTGAGCCTACTGGTTCGCGGCCTGCTTCATTGCAGCTGTGGGTGACATAAGAGGAATATTTAGCCAAACCTATCCATGATATACCTGAGCTGGCAATTATTACACACATACTGGCGTGATACTTACACATGTCTGGAACATCCCATGATGCTCTAGCCTCTTGGAGCCACTCCTCCAAGAGGTCCCCCTTACGCTGCTTCAGGTCGGCATAGTGGTGCCTGACCTGCTCACCAGTTCAGGGTATACCAGTGGCACTGGTGACATCATGGGTGAGATGGTCCCAGGCCTCCGCCTTATATTAGGAGCCCTGGTACTAGCCCTGCAGCAGTCTCTGAGCATGGTCTTTAACTAGGAGTCCTACCATGACCTTGGACTCCTGGATGCACCAGCGCTGTGCCCAGGAGCACACACCTCCTCCCCTTACTGCCATAGTGCCTGCAAGGGGAAGCTCCAAACAGTTATGAGATGTATTCCCGCCTCTTGGGTTTAAGTATGAGCAATTTCCCACACTTTTCTGTGATTGGCCAGTTTTGAAAAGGGTAAGCTATGGGCAAACCTGCTTACCTAGGGTTGGCATTGTTTAAAGGGGTATACCACTGGGCACATTGAGTTAGCTGGTCTACACATTGCTTACACCTCCTAACCTGGCCTGTGCAATGCTTGGCATTGCTTACATTAGACTTTGCATTGTATTTCCTTTTGGGCTTTGTTTTCTTATTCATTGCATCTTATATATCTGCAGGGTATCCATGATTAATGTGTACGTACACTCTGTGGGGTCCTTGTGTTTTATGGGGGACTTCAACACTCTATTACAAGTATACCTCACTTCTGGGCTTACTGCTGTACTCCAGTTTACATATTTATGTTATGAAGTGGGTTATGGAACATATAACTGTATATTGATTCCTTTCACAGGTTCAATTTGGTTTTACTATGGTGAGGACTTGTTTGCTGATACCTTATTCTTCTGTACTTCTGTGATGGCTTCGTGGTTAACTATGGTGTATGGGGTCCTGGGTTTGAGACCTGCATGGTTGTTTATTTTGTTGATGGCCATTACAAGGGCCATTGGATACAGAGTGATTAAGGCACTTTTGAGCAGTTGTAAGTGGGTTTGCACAAGGGTAAGCACTGCTAACCTGCTTTTACATCTGCTTACAGGGAGTTAGCTTTAGAATTGCTTAGCCAGTGTAGGGATTGCTTACCGCCATGCAAATGGGCTTACGCCTAGTACTGACCTAGTGCTTAAATATGCTTACTACTGCTTATTTGTGCTTAAACCTGTTTACTACTGCCTTATTTATCATGATACTGACACCTTACATGTGCATTTACTGCAGTAATCCAGTTCATAAAAATATGTTATTTAGTGGGTTATGCAACATAAATATTATTCATAACGTGCTTTGCCATGGAAAATGGAATCTGCTGCAGTGGGACTTGAACCGTGAATGCCTGCTCGCAAGGCGAATGCTCTTCCCAATACATTATTGCTATGCTGCTTCATTTGCATATATCTTCCTTGTTATCCTCTTCAGCCATTTAAGCTACATTAACCATAGCTAAACGATGGGCACACCCGCGCACCTACGGTTAGCTTTAATCGAACTTTCAGCCATTTAAGCTACATTAACCGTAGCTAAACGATGGGCACACCTGTGCACCTACGGTTAGCTTTAATCGAACTTTTAAAAAAATAAAAGGGTTTCTTCATTTTATTTATATGTACTGTTGCTGTTGTATACATAGGGGACTGTTGGTGGGGATATACAGACATCTATGAATGGTCTTGCTCATTTCTTACCCCTTTCTGCTGTTCTGCATTGCGGGGGCATGTATATTCTGAGGACTCTTCTCTCAGACATGCCTCCTGCACTCTTACATGCTCCATGTAAGATTAGGGGCTCAGGCAGGGCGCCTCATTATTATGCATGGTGTGCTGCCGTCCTGCTCCTAAATGGTCACTTCCATGCAGGACTAAGCTAGTCCTGCATAAAAGATTTGTAAATTCAGGGGATTATGGTGTTGCTTGCACAGTAGTATTTCAAGTAGATGACAGTTTGGAACGACAGCTGTATGTATGATAATAATCCAGTAACATACAGATCAATAGCATGTACTGAAGCACAGATTAGAGATTCTCAGATTTAATCCAATAACATACATATTGATAGCATGTACTGAAGCACAGATTAGAGATTATCAGACTTAATCCAGTTACATACAGATTGATAGCATGTACTGAAGCACATATTAGAGATTCTCAGACTTAACCCATTATCATACAGATTGACAGCATGTACTGAAGCACAGATTAGAGATTCTGAGACTTAATCCAGTAACATACAGATTGATAGCATGTACTGAAGCACAGATTAGAGATTCTCAGACTTAATCCAGTAACATACAGATTGATAGCATGTACTGAAGCACAGATTACAGATTCCCATACTTAATCCATTAACATACAGATTGATAGCATGTATTGAAGCACAGATTAGAGATTCTCAGACTTAATCCAGTAACATACAGATTGATAGCATGTACTGAAGCACAGATTACAGATTCCCAGACTTAATCCAGTAATATACAGATTGATAGCATGTGCTGAAACACAGATTAGAGATTCTCATACTTAATCCAGTAACATACAGATTGATAGCATAGATTAGTGATTCTCAGACTTAATCCAGTAACATACAGATTGATAGTATGTACTAAAGCACAGATTACAGATTCTCAGACTTAATCCAGTAACATATGGATTTATGGCATGTACTGAAGCACAGATTAGAGATTCTCAGACTAGGAAGAAATGACAGCCATTCAGTACTGTGCTGACTATCAGCAGTGCATACATGTGTACAAATGCTCTATTCTTACAGGACCAAAATCAGCTGTATACAACAAATGGCATTCAAGTCAGATAATACCATCTGTGTGAATCAGCTCACGGCTGGAAAAAAATGCAAGAATCCCACCTGGAAACTGTAAAGTATAATGAAGAAACATTTACATTCAGGCAGGTAACCAGGTATGAGCCTTCAGTGCAGTGGACATCTTTAGTAAATACTTTTCTGCTTGGGCTGAAGAACTATATACTGGAGAGTAGAACTCATCTGAATGTTAAAAATATTAAGGAAAAATTGCAGTATTACAGAAGTGTTGGAACTGCTATACTGTTTCTCAAACACGATATGTCAGCCAAGCCATAATGTAATTAGCTCACTCTGTTACTGATTTTTTTCTTTCTTTTTTCTTTTTGGCCTGTTTCACCAAAACAATGTGGTTTTCTAGTAAACCACTGAAGTTTGCATTCACTCGATCCTGACAAACATTTATTTTAGTTTCAGACTTCACTATCTTTCAGAAAATACATGCTATTGCAAAATCTGTTTTCCAATACGATTATAAGTAAATAAATGCAATATTTAAAATATGTCCCTGATCTTTGAGCTTTGTCACCATTATACATTGGATTTGTCCCTATGTCTTGCATTAAGAGGTTGAGAGGTATTTTTAGCATAATTTGATGAGGTGTACATAAGCAAGTGAATATAATTGAAGGAATATAAATAGTTCTGTTGGTGGATGAGAGTAAATTGCTCTATTGTCATTTTCTCACTTTAAGCAGTCTGACTTTGCAGAGCTAATGTGCATTTCTATGTAATAAATTGGAATATTTTATTCTTGGCTAGTGTTTATCTGAAACAAAGTTGAAACTTTCCTTGATTTCAGAGAATGTCCTTGACTGTGCCTCATATTTATGGCTTGTGCTTCATAAAATTTGAGGTTTTCTGATGAATCATTGAGAACTGTAGTCACTACCTAATGACAAATACTTACATTTTCAGACGTCATATCCTTCAGAAAATGCAGGCCAGTGTAAAAACTGTTATTTTAAAAATGTCCTAAGCATAGAAATGCAATATTTAAAATCTGCTCCTGACTTTGGACATTTGTCCGTTGTTATATTTTTACTTTTCCTTGATTTGTGCACTAAGTAGATGAGAGGTATTATTTTTATCACAGTTAGATGTGGTGTACACAACAAAGTGGCTGTAACTGTTGGGTAGGCTGTTTGTAGATAAATGTAATGTAAACTCTGGCCATTTGTTCAGTTAACCATTTGGCTTTGTGGGATTAATGCACATTTGTTTGAAATAAGTTGGAATACTGTTTGTGGTAAACAAAACTTAAATAATATAACTTTTGAATATCTGTACTGCAGAGAATGCCTCTCATTTTGCCATATATTGTTGTTCCTCTTAAAATTGTGTTTTTTTTCTCACTTGTCTCTGATAACTGCAGTTACGGAATATGAAGGACATTTGAGTTTCAGTCTTCACATCATTCAAAATATTCTTGTTAATGCATCATATCAGACCATGGAAACAGGGAGTATTAAACTTTCTTAATATAGAAAAATATATAAAAGCGTCAATATCTAAGACAATTTCAGACTGAATAAGTCCAAATTACTCTGCAAATTGGAAAGAATTACAAACTATAATATCAATAAATGAATTTGTTTTACAAAAAAAATTCAAATAGATGAAAACAATTTGACATGACACATGTTATATATTAGTATGCAATATAACACAACTAAACCCAATAAAACTCGTATGATTAATTATTACTTTGACTCATTTAGGAAAATTATTAATGTAAATATAGATTTAAAAATCTGGTTTGATCTGTTAACACCATTTATAGTCATAAATAACTTTCCATGTAAAATATATAAAAAAATTATTAATTCCTGGGAACAGAAAGGATTTGTTTTTTGGCTCCAAGGTATCAAAAAACTAAAAGTTTTAGATATGCAAGTAATAAAAACAACATACAAAATTAAATTCCACAACAAGACTGGCTAACTTTACAGAGCATTCTGTCATATTTGCAAGATTTAAGTAGAATAATTAACAATTCTTCATTTAAAGAAATACCTAAATTTACGAAATACATATATGAAATCATATATAATGACTTTGACATGGGAAACAGTATTTCAAAATTTTACAGAATATTGATAAACTATAAAACAACACCCAAAACCTCATATTGGACATATATAACAAAAGGACACTCAATACAGTTAACTGAAGATATTAAAACAAATATCTTATTATCTATAAAATATACATCCTTTACACATTACTGGAAAGTTTTTAATTGGAAATGCTTGCACAGAGCATTCTTAACCCCAGACAGAATCAGTAAAATTAGTTCTTCCATAAAAGGAATATGTTGGAGATGTGACCAAGTACACAATGCAGACTGGAACCACATTTTCTTTGATTGTGTTAAAATTGAGCCATTTTGGAATGGTATTAATAACTTTCTAGAAGCTTTATTTAATGGATCATTTTATTTAACGAAAGCACTTGTATTATTAAATGTGAACAAAGGTCTTCATTTGAATAGGTCAAACATGTATCTAGTATGGACTATACTTGCAATTTCAAGGAAGTGTATAACAAGAAGATGGGGATACAAACACAATACCAACTTTGGAAGACTTCTACAGCCTACTGAAGACCACAGCATTATTGGAAATTAAAATTAAAGAACTAAGAATTTATCCAACATTTATCAACAACCCTTGGGAAAAAGTCTTATTGTTGATTGACACTATACAATAATAGATCAGACACTCTGATAATGGATTGGACATGCTTATAAAGTAACTGTATACCTTAAGATCTGTTATAGTGTCAGGTTAATGTAAATAGTGTAAATAGTTATTTAAGATATGTATAACTACTATGGAATTCATTCAAATATATTTGAAAAATAAAAAAAAACATTTGAGAAGAAAAATTCTTAATAATGCAAAAAAAATGGTATTCTAGCAGCTTTTTTTAAATTATCTAAGAGTAATATTTAAAAATCTGACCTCGATCTTTTTTTTTTGCTCATTATTTTTTGGCTTTATTCATGATTATTCTGCTAAAAGGTTGAGAGACATTATATTTTGTCACAACCAGATTTGGTGTACACAGAGCAAAGTGGTTATAACTGCTAAATGTGAGTGCAGTCTGTAGGCAGGTGAACATTTCTTCTCTTACCATTTGCCCTGTTTAAACATTTTGGCTTTGAAGGACTAGTGTGTACTTATGTGAAATAATTTGGAATACATGTAATACTGAATGTTTGTGTGGGAACAAGGGACAATAGTGTCCAGTGGGATTACCCCATTAACAAATATATAAAATAAAAAATTCATTAACCATTACGTCCATAATTATTCATTTTTACCAATATCAGACATATGAGTTACACACAGTCAACAATGGGGTTATAATTGAACATAGACCTGATGTCATGATCAAGTTAATGAGTAACTAGTTTGTTTTGCAGACTACTGTAGTTTGAGTAAAGCAAATTAGGACACTTTACTGTAGATATTTGTGTCAAATTTCATCATGCAGAATTGCAGTTGTATCTCTAATCATAGCCATTGTATGTGTTTGAGTCATAGATGTCAAGAAATTCACCTCAAGAGCAAAGCTCCATGTTAAGAACATGTAATAAGGAATTATGATTGATAAAGCACAATCATAATTATTTATAGAGTATAGAGTTTTAACTGTTTCATGCACTATTAGTTACAGAAAAGAAATGTGTAGGAGGATAAAGTGTTTTACTAGCATTCAAAGCCTGATGCAGTCAAATCAAGCACATATCAGAACATTTTCATACTTGTACTAGAGTAACCCCTGGTTGCATACCATTCAAATTTTAGTATAAAAACTCTGGACAAAGTCAAAACTAATAGGAGTCAAAAGCACAAAGCCAGGGACATAATTTTAAATATTGGTCTTATAAACTTAGAAAACTGTTAGAATAACAGGCTTTGAATTAGCATGCATTTTCTGAAGGACATGAAGTCTGAAACTGATGTCTATTACTATTTATTGACTTCAAACCTCAATGATTTGGCAAAAAAATGCATTTTATGAAAAACAGACCAAGACGTGACACACAAATCTGGACATTATGTGAAATTCTGGACATTTGAGAGGTAAGCCTGGTTATTCAACTCAAGTCAAATTAATTGTATGGATAAAAATGCATATAATTTAACTTGTGTGTTAAAGTTACAGTGGGCATATGGACATACACTGTAAAATAATGCAGAATGTTCTTTTGATGTGAGTTTTATATGTTATATATACTATGTTTAATAGATGTATCTGACCATATGTTGTAGATATTACTTAAATATGTGACATGTTGATAAACTGTTAAATTTTACAGACCTGAGTGGTACATAGTACACTTTTAGTACATTCAAATAACTGTTAAATAGGTGCTAAGATGTATTGCTATTTGTTCTGTGATATTTTATCCTTTTTTATTTACTCATATTTAGTGCTGTATTATCGTAACAGTGCTGCTTTAAATTCTAGGGGGGGTCTTTAATTTTGGCGCCTTTTTAAAACATAAATGAAAGGTTGTGATGCTGTTCTTGGTTCTGATGATGTCACTTTGTGATGAAAGCGGTATTCCTGTGCTGGGATTTAATTACAGTAACTGAGAGTGATTTTTGACTATTTGAATGTTTTTTCCTTTTTCATTTATTGTTTTTACATTTGTTCCCGATTGTGTGCCTTTTTCTTAATTACATTCAAATGTATGTCATGCAGAGCTTTTCTTCTTGGGCCTCTGATGAGAAGGTACTTTGTCTAGTTGGACTTAGCAGTAAGCAAAGGCAAATGAAAAATGAATGCATATATACATGCCTATATACGCACACACACAGATATATATATATATATATATATATATATATATATATATATATATATATATATATATATATATGTATTTGGGTCTACTTCAGTTAACCTAACTTCCATTTGCCTGACACTCATTTAACTGAGACCAAATCACCTAAACTTCACTTCACCTAAATTTCACTTGACCTAAAACTCATTTCACTAACAATGAGTACTGGCAGTGTGTAATGCACTGTAAGGCAAATAAAAGGTATATGCCCTTTTCCCCACTGTAGTGCGACCCTGGAGTTAGAATATATAGTTGAGGGGTGTGAGGGGCACAGCCCCTACATAGCTTGATTTTATATGTTCTGGTTTGCTTTTATATGTTCAGTGAAACCAAACTATGGGGGGGCTGTGCCCCCCACACCCCCTAACTATATTTTCTAACTCCAGGGTCGCACTACAGTGGAGAAAAGGGCATATACCTTTTACTTGCCTTATGGTGCTCTACACACTGCCAGTACTCATTGTCAGTGAAATGAGTTTTAGGTCAAGTGAAATTTAGGTGAAGTGAAGTTTAGGTGATTTGGTCTCAGTCAAATGAATTTCAGACAAATGGAAGCTAGGTCAACTGTATATATATATATATATATATATATATATATATATATATATATATATATATATATACATATATATATATATATATATACATACACATACATAAAACACTAAGAGCTACCAAACAGCAGACAGAAACTAAGTGTACCTCTGAAGAATGAATGGCTTTAAAAGCTTAGATACATTGTTCTGCTGCATATTTTTACTTATAAGTGTGGCAGATAAACATATTGAATAGGTTTCAAAGGTTTTTCTTTTTTTATTTCTACTACAGTTCTTTGTAGGCTGATGCTGTCTACTACTAATCCTTACCATGAAACATGGCAGCACTCATGGGTGTTTTAAAAAAATCTTGCTAAGCATTCCTCTGACATTAGTAAGGTGTTTAACAAGCTTGTCTCTTTCCCAATTTTGGAGTGTAATCACAGAGTTCCATGCATTACATTACATTTGAGGTGTACACAATGTCAAGAGGCTGTTGATGGGTACAGACATTAGTTGGTTATAAAGAGAGTAACTGTAATGAAATTTTATGAATTAAAACAAGCAGGATGTTGATTCCAAAAGAGCATGTGCTTTTATGCATGGTTCAAAAAAAAAAAAAAAAAAAAAAAAAAATATATATATATATATATATATATATATATATATATATATATATATATATATATATATATATAGTGTGTGCTTATAAGAGGGGGTCAATTGTTTGAAAACCACCTGTAGTCAAGGTAACCTCAATCCACCACTGAGTATTGATACTGTAAACCTGAAGAAAACAATATGAGTACATGCAATTTTATCAAGTGCACTTGAAATTGAGGTCATTCTATGTGTGATTATCTTAATTTCATATATATGTGCAAAAGAACCAGAATTAATATGCACTCATAATAATTCCTTATCTAAACTACAAGAGCAGGGGAATAAGAGGAGGAATTCATTGAATAAAGTGACTTATGCAACAGTGCAATATATGATGAGCAATGGTTCTACATGTATCTTACATAAGACTTTTTCAGCACAGCTAAAGACAGAGAAATATTAGTTTTTCTTAAGTGCCTGAGACAAATAACAATCATGGACTATAATAGCAGTAAATATACATTACCTGCAAGAAATCACATTCTTACTAATTTAAGACAAGAAATCAGAACCCCAATAAAATTGTCCCAGTCTCCCTCAACAAACACATTACACCAAATGACGTTTGATGACCTTTATTAAAAATACATAAACATGACTTACTGACCAATATTTTAGTTTATTAATCACAGCATAAACATTCATATAACTGTTAATTAGGGTTGCGTGACCTCCCTCACCCCGACCAAATAAGCAGTGTCCTTACCTCCGCTTCTTATTTACTTATCAAGCAGTGTCCCATCACTCACTTTCACTTCCCACTTACTGACATAAACATCCAACCAAATAAGTGATGGCCTTATCTCCACTCACTTACTTTTACTTATCAAGCAGTGTCCAGTCGTTCACTTTCATTTCCCAACTTATTGAACCTCCAACACCAGAGGGGGAACAGAAGAGGGACAAGCCTGCCCCTCTTCTCTGCCTACCCAAACTTATGAAATAACAACGCAATCTCAATGTTCCAAAAACAGGGAGGGAGGGGAGGTGGGCAGTAAGCTCATTCCAAAATTTGTTTCCTTACCCAGTTACACTTGCATAAAACTCATTAAGCCCCTCCCTACACTTACTTCGTTTCCTCCCTATCAACCTACATTCCTATTTAACACTTTCACCCGCCCAACTAGTTTTCTTCCCCTACCCACTTGAATCTCATTATTATTTCTTCTAAATCCAACCAGAAGATGTCCCTGGACAATCTGGTTTGTTACCAAACCTCATTTGTCCCAGTCCCCTTAAATAAACACATTACACCAAATAATGTATGATGACCTTTATTAAAATTCCATAAACATAACTTATTGATCAATATTTTAGTTTATTAATCACAGCATAAACATCCATATAACTGTTAACTAGGGCAGCGTGACCTCTCTTACAATGACCAAATAAGCAGCACCCTTACCGCTGCTCACTTATTTACCTATCAAGCAGCATTCAATTGCTCACTTTCATTTCCCAGTTCATTAAACTTCCAACACCAGAAGGGGAAAAGAAGAGGGACAAGCCTGCCTGTCTTCTCCACCCACCACCCTGACAGGCTGTTCCCCCTCCTTCATACCAAACTTCCAACAAAACCTTCCAGAACAAACTTAACCATATATTAACAGTTGAGCCAAACATCATTCGGTGTACTCCCTCCTCTGAACCAACCTGTATCCTTATCATCAACCTACAAAGCCCCATCATATAAATATCCAAAGCAGACAATTATCTAAACAGCTTAAATAAAACCAGCGATCCTTCTCCAATGCAAAAGTAATACCAATACTCTTGTATAACCTCTGTAAAACAAACATATCTTCACTTATTCTGCTACCTCTGGTCACTTTGTAATTATTCTCAAGTCATTACTTGTCAAATGTACCCCAAAGCACTAAGGGTCCAAACACCATCTGAAACAAAGCAAGCCCAACTACAAGCCATCCTACTAAGCCACAGTGTCCTTTTGCCACCCAAAGGCTACAATAATGACAAAAATGAGAGTTGCTATTCTAAAAGATCAGTTTATTAGTAATCCAATCACTATACCCACTATCTATAAGGCAAAACATCTAATAATTAGAATAGCATTTGCTGACCAATGAACCACATACGTTAATGACTTCAATACATCCATAAAGTCAATACCCCCCAGACTGTAACCCAATGAACCTCAATTTTCCTAACAACGCTTGCAACAACAAAACTTATCTTATCAATAGCCAGTCTGCCAATCTTCCCACTATCAATATACTCCAACCCTTCAAACATACAAACCACCATCCAAGATTTAGTAAAGTCACATAACATTGCCACCTGTGCAGTTATACAAATCAGCGGTAACCTCACCTTTGTCCTGAATTATCACCCATAATTTTTTTTTTTGTTTTTTTTTTTTACATCTGGTAAATCAAAGAAACCATGGTCTACATCCAATAGCAACCCCGAAAGACACACTGTCTTGCTTAAGCCTTCACACTCTTGGACAAATGGACACCTGTTCCTCAACCATCTCCAGTGCACACACATACCTTGTGATGCTCTGTCAAACCCTTCACCTAGCCTTAAAGGGGGTCCAGATCGTGTACATCCTTATGATTGCCCATGCACTGTTGCCAAATCCAATGAAGAACAGTGCTAAACTTGCAAAGTAGCACCGACCACTGAGCAACCCATCTGCATAGCTTTTCCACAGGAAAACTCAAACCCAACTACCATGCCCACAAAATCTGACCCCAAATCACATTGTCGCAACTCCACCCCACCAGTGGTCAAACCAAAACTCCCCATAAACAGTCCCCAAACCTGTTCTACCCTGCCCCTGAAATACCTCAGTCACACGTGCTGCCACACTACTCCCAAACTGCACCAACTCTGACATGCCTCAATGAGCACCTAATAAAGTAGGATTGCCTGCGACCTCATCGCACACCACGCCAGTGACAGGCACATCCAGCCCAGCACAATCCATCACCTATCAAATCCACTTCCTTCAGGCCACCAACGGATGCCCACTCTGCTGTCACCCATCTACAAAGGAAAAGAAATCTGCAAATCTTCTACACACCCATAGACCAAAACGTCTTAATGACAGCATTAGGTAATGCTAAGGGCCTACCTTGTTCATCAACCACACAGCAGTTACACTAATCCACCTCCCTTATCCTCAATAACCTGGCACCATCATATCCCCCACCAAATCCTTTCACAGTCAGATAAGGAATACACAGCAGCAGCAAAAGAAGGTCTTAAGGTGCAAGCAGCAATAACTGAACCCATGCATTTACATGACACCTATTAACACACACAACGTAAAGTGAGCTACCAACTCGAGCATGTTACTACTAAACATTGCAGATGACAGATAATTTAAATATCAAATACCTGGGTCACCTCAGTCTTGGAAGCATTTCTGTAAGCAAGGTGCTACAAGAATGTCCTCACACAATCACTCTTACCCAAATAAACGATTAACAAAAGTACACATTCATCTGTTAGAGTGTGACTTTGTCAGCTTCCCATGTGCTGCTTTGTTCTATCAGGGCTGTAACAGCAACATGTACTCACAATGAAACTTGGGATTCTTAAAACAAGGAGAAGAATTCCTCCCTAATATATCCATACCTCTCAAGTGAACCTCATCTTGAGAACCTGTCCTCATTTGGGGTCATAAAAGTTGATGCATCACTAAGTTTCACATCAAAAATCCTTCACACATTTCATGTTAATAATCTGACTGATAATCCATGATAAATATTTCATTAAAAGTTGTATTCTATAAATAAATTATCACATTTTAACCAACCTATGTTTTCTAGTTAAAATTGCTAGTGAGCCATTAGAAAATGTTCCACCTTTACCCATTTGCTCCACTAAGTGGCAATGTTCCCCATCCTGAAGATGTAAGGAAAGACAATAATCAGGGTAATGAGAAATTAAATCCTTCCATACTTCTGCCAATACAGCAGAATATTGCAAAGAAATGACAAATGTAAAACCACTGAAAGAGAGGAAGAAAACACTAAGCAACCAAGTTCCAGACCCTCCCCCCGAGCCTATCTATGTCACCTATGCCCCCATGGATCGTTGTACAGATTCTGGCAACCTCCCCAAATTTGCATTTAATCTCTCCTGAACTGCTACAAATGTTGATAGAAAACAGCTTTGGATTACATGAAATTCCTATGAGAT
The DNA here is from genome assembly GCF_019279795.1 of Protopterus annectens. Taxonomy (NCBI): domain Eukaryota; kingdom Metazoa; phylum Chordata; order Ceratodontiformes; family Protopteridae; genus Protopterus; species Protopterus annectens. Next base: position 444,669,611 of record NC_056730.1, read on the forward strand.
ATGAAGTCTGAACTTAAATATCTGCCAATATTCTCTAAATTCAATCTACATTCCAAAACCCCCAGTGTATGAAAACAGGCAAAAATCATGAGGCCAAAAAACTGTACATTCTTTGAGCAAAGAGCAGCTTAAATGTTTCCATCCTCAACTACATGGATACCAAAATAGCCGTAGGATCTTCAACGGCCGTACCATGTGCTGCCAGCCCTGTCCTAGCCCTCTATGAAGTCATGAAGGATAAATGAAATGCCAGGCAGGCAGCCCTCCCAGCCAGTCTGCATTCTCAGTGAAATACATCCCCCAAAGCCCTCCCAGCCAGTCTGCATTCTCAGTGAAATACATCCCACAAACCATCTGTTAAGTAGACTGTCCATCTATGCCCATTCCCTTCACTGACACCTAATGAAACATGCCACCAATGCCCCCATCAGGATTTCCCTGTGTGCACAAGCACTACAATGACATAATGCATGGTACACCGTTTGGGTAGACCACCTACCATGTGTTTGCACAACTGAAAAAAATCAGTTAACAAACTCCCCACCACTGTAAAAAGCTTCCCTGCTGCTAGCAGTTTGTGCAGTCATTAGTGCTCACACTCAGTCCCAGTTTTAAAGGCATGATTGACCCTTGAACAGCAGTTTATAATTCCTCAATATTCCAGTTACTGGGGCACTTATGCGGGCACAGAGCTTGGGAGCAGGGCACATGACGTGTCAATGTGTAGCAACGCCAGTTAGACTTCCTGAAAAAATCAGACGCCCACCCATATAAATCTCCTTCACCCTCCACTCTGTCATTATTTATTCATTTATGGTTCCACCCCACTTCTTCCCCTGACTAGTGAGAATTGCTTGCCCACACTTTAAAATTCACCACCCCCATAAGGTCAGCACCATACAGCACATGCTCGACAGTTAGTTGCAAGAAACTCCTCACCTGTGAATCCCCATCCTTGGCAGCTCATCCAAGTGAAAAGGAAGCCACCAGCCCATGCCACCATCAATGCAACTCCAAACAACCCATCTAAGACTTGTGCACAGCCCAACCCCAGACATAGGCACTCCACCAGAAACAGCACCCTCGGGTGACCACAGCACAGGATGCATACACCTACCTACCATAGCAAATATCAAAAGGGGCTGAGGCAAGAGCACAACATGCATGTGTCATGTCTCAACACCACCCTCAACACGAAATGTGGGACAGGGAAGGCAACACACGTGCCAACAAAACACTATCCTCCACTCTATAAAAGCAAAGTGAAACACCAACACCTACAGTATGTAAACAATACCATATCCACAGGACATACCTCTTAACCTCTTAGCACAAAAATTCTGGGCAAAGACATAAATAAAAGTATGACAAAGGCCTAAAATCTAAGGAAGGCCCAAAAATAGGGACAATTTTTATATATTGTTCTTACAAACTTAGAACGGCAATAGCATAACAGGGTTGCACTAACATGAATTTCCTGAAGGGTATAAAGTCTGAAACTCAAATGTCTGCCATTATTTTCTAACTTCAGTCTTTAATGATTTCCCACTTATTTGCCAGAAAATCACAATTTTATGAAAAACAGATCAAAAGTATGAAGCAAAAATCTGGACTTTCTGCAAAACCCTGTACAGTTGAGAGGTATAGTCATTACCCTCCGATTTCAACCCCAAATGATTTGCCAACTAGTTTCAGCAAACCACATATCTCCCAACCCTTCAGTGCAAGGAATCCAGGCAAAATCTGAAACAACAGGAGAAAAAGAGGCTAAACTAGGGACACATTTCAACCATTGCTCCCATAACTTAGAAGGCTGCCAAAGGAACCGGATCTGAAATTTGCATCCTTCCACTACATGAAGACTGAAACTAAATGCATAACCTGATCTTGTAACCTCGGTCCTCCAATCCCCTCACAGCTCTACAAAGAAAACTGGACAAAGTCTGATGAATTGGGGGAAAAAAGCCCAACTATAGGGACAGATTCCAATAATTGTGCTCAACTTAGAAAGTAGCTAGAATAACAGAAACTACGCTGCATGCCCCCTCCTCCTGAATTCCAATTTATGCCATTACTTAGTGACTGCAACCCTAATTTTGTTGTCAGACAACCACTGGACTGACTAAAATCTGGACAGGTGAAAGCTACTCGTACCCACTGCCACTCCCATGGAAGAACTCATTCAGCCATTATTCTGCATGATCCATGGCAGTTACTCACCATAATGAAAAGTGGTACAAAAGACCAATGCAGGGACAATTATTAAAATGCTCATACCAAATTAACCAATAGCCAAATTAACACATAGATTGAATAACTGGTGTTGTATTAGCATGAATTTTCTGAAGGATCTGTAGTCTGAACCTGAAATGTCTGCCATTATTATTGTTATTTAATTTTTTAAAATGCAGCCTGTAAGATTTGCCATTTATTTACCAGAAAAACCACAATTCTCTGAAGTTGGACCGAGTATGTGGAATACATCCAGAAAGACTCAATCTCTGTACTCACGGCATTCACCCAGAATCCTTTGGCAGCGTGTTAACCATCGCAACCCCTTTTGCGAGTACATTCTGTGAAAATCTGTACTATTGAGAGGCACGCTACCTCACATGTGATGGTTATCAGAGTAGCACTCATGCACAGGGGGCAGCTGTTAACAAAATAACTCTCAGCCCACAAAAAGCCACTTGCTGCTTAGCTGTAACAATACTAGCACAGAAAATGTTACGGAATCCTATCACTACTAACGACTACTTTGCCAAGAAAGGGGGCTAGAAAACAAGGATCACATTGCACACTAGATGAATAAAGACCTACCATGCTCCTACCAGCCAGCTAACCAATGAATCTCTTCAGAGTGTCTTTTTTTATTTATTCTGTATTAGTCTATATTATTATTATTTATTGCTATATTATTTTATTTTTTAATACAGAGGTCTATCCCAGAATAAAATTACCAACTTACCCACTCCACTGTCCGAAGTACTCAACTCTCCCCCCTACGCTTTAATTCTCAACAAGCAAACTAGCAGAGCAGAAGGAAAAAAATCCTTTTCTAAGAAACAGTACTCACCTCTTCCACACACATAATTATTAATCCCACAAGACCTACCTGATCCCTCAGTACCAACAGGTCATCTTGGACGTAAGCCTGCACTGTAGCAAGTTCATGCCAAAATATGATTCCTTACCCAGTTACACTTGCATAAAACCCATTAAGTCCCTCCCTACACTTATCTCATTTCCTCCCAATCAACCTACATTTCTATTTAACCCTTTCATGCTCTCCAACTAGCTTTCTTCCCCTATCCTCTTGAATTCCATTACTATTTCTTCTAACACCAACATGAAGATGTCACTGGACAAACTGATTTGTTACCAAACCTCATTAAAGGTTATAGCGAAAGGCCAAAGAGAGAGAGAGAGAGAGACACACACACACACACACACACACACACACACACACACACACACACGCACGCATGTACGCACGCACACACGCACACACGCACGCACGCAAGCATGCACACACACACACTATGTAGGGTGCAAGGCAATTATTTCCCCCACATTTTCTAAGGAAACATTCCAATTTGTAATGTTTGGTAGAAGGTTCAGTTCTCCTTTCAGACAATTATGTCAGTGTCCTCTGGTCTCTTTATTGTGATGTGACTGATAAACATACATCTATGAAATAATGACAAGTTTTATAACAAGGTAGAAAAATTGAGTTAAAATGCAGAAGTGCTTTAAAAACAATTTACAGTCAGAACCAGCAGATTTATTTAAATATACAGCATTTCCAGTGAATGTAATCAGCTTATATATTTTGAAGATGTTTTTCTTTTATTTTGTTTTAAGGAATTTCAGTGATTTTGGAATTTCAGTTTCTGGATGTCAGATACATTTTATGCATATTAAGTGGTCATATCTGTTTGTCAGCCATATTCATGGACAACATGCACGGCAGTTGTCTTTTCTGTTATGAATAGTGGCTTGGCAAACAGCAGGTAGATTTGCTTGGCAGTAGAAGTCACATTGAAATAAAAAAGATAAAAAATTCTTCAGTCCGTGTCCTGAATGACTGATAGTCTTTGTTAGTACAGATGTGTGTGCTCAAACATATTTTTGAAATGTCTATGTGAAGGTCAAAAGGAAAATGACAATTTGATAGTCCATAGCTTACAGTTGGTGAAATCACAACTAAAAAGAACTGGCAGTTGGTGGAGAACAATTGTAAATGGGCCAAAACAAAGAATTTTCTTCTCAGAATGGCTACTTCCATTGGGACATGTCAAATGCTATTTACCTGGAAATGCAGTCAATCATGAGCATGCTTTTAAATCAGTTTACTGATAAAATGTTATTTGTGCAGCTCAGTTTTTTTTTCAAAGTCAAAAGAAATTTTACACAGAAAATGGTCTTTCTTATTTCATATAGAATCATTTCAATAAAATGTTCAGTAGCAGTACAGCACCTGAAGTTGTTTCTGACAGTTGTTTTAAGTAGAGGCCTATGAAGATTAACAGGGTTTGTAGAGCTCTGGAAAACAGCTTTGTGGCCTAGTGCTAAATATTTGTTTATTGACTGCTCTAAAACTGGTATATAATTATTAGTAGCTGGAGAAAATGCCAGTGATTTTGAGTAAACTTAATACATATTATTCTTCCACTTTAAAATGTTCTTTTTGGAGAACAAAGCAAAGCTCTATATCATTTAATCCTACATATAGTGTGGAATAGCCAATTAATAGTACCTTCTATTTTTCGTTTCTTAACAGGGGATGGATACAAAAGGAATTTGTTTTTGTGTCTTTTCGGCTTTTCCCAGTTAGGGGTCACCACAGCGGAACTCCGGTCCGCTAATGATTGGTAGTTGAGTTTTACATACCGAGTTACCACCCCTGACGTACAACCTTCAACAAAGGTACGCCCATTCACGCATATCTCCACACAGAAGACGCTCTAGCTGAGAATCGAACCGGACAGCGTCTTACTGCGAGGCGACAACGCTACCGCAGCACCACCACCGTGATGTACCACATAGAAAAAGCCAATTGATAATACACATTTAAAAAGATGATTTTTTTATAATTTACCACAATCTACAAAATGCCTATAACAGGCTATGTTTTTGAAGAACCAGCAGTTTTTATGAGACAACAGTTTTTAACAACAAGAAAGACTGTAGGCGAGATTCATTAATGGCCACCCACATGACAGTGTCCATCTGTTATTCATTAGGTGGCTGTCCATGATGTGTACAGCAGTCAAACAAGGAAAAATGTTAAAATACTCTGATGAACACATGAAGTGCAGAAGTACATATTAATTAACCAATCCAACATGGTGGTGCTCTTTGTGAAGCTATAAAGCAATCATGTGCACTAATTGTAGGCTTTTGCCATATACACCACAACACTTTAGAATGCAGGCCCAATTACACTTAAAAAAAATGTTATGGGTTGGTGTTGCTGCAGTTATTATGCTGTATTTTTAACGGGCTTTAAATCAGGGTGTTGTTCCTGTCGGACCTCAGGCAATAAGAAGGGTGTTTAAACCCCATTTGACATATAATGGACTGAATGAAACAGAAACTGCTGAGAGATACAGTGTGGACAGGAGAACACTGGAGGAAATATGCAGCCTCGGCCACCTCCACCTCATGCCCAAAGAAATTATGTTGAACCCATCCCAGTGGAAACAAAGGTATGTGTAGCATTATGTATACTAGCTACTGGTACTTTCCGGAGACCCACATGGATATGTTAGGGGTGTCACAGGTATCAGCCTCTAGAATATTACATCAGTTTTTAAATGCAATAGTTCTACATGCAAGGAAGTGTATCTGTTTCCCATGAACCCCACAGGAAAGAGCAAGAAGCATGGAAGAATTATGTGCAGTAGTCCACTTCCCTCAAGTGGTGGGGGCTATAGATTACAGACACATAGAAATAAATGTCCCACTGGGAGAATAAGAAAGGAGGTACTTCAACAGAAAAGGTTTCCACTCTGTAAACTGTCAGGTTGTCTATAATGCTCAAGGGATCATCTACAATGTCTATGCGCGTATCCCATGCAGTTTCCATGACTCACACTTATGGCATACCTGTGAGCTGTGTACCAGGTTTGTTAGGGGTGATATTCCTCAAGAGCAGCTAGTGGAGGTCGCAGGTTATGCACCTGAGCCATGGCTCATGACACCCAGGAAAAACCCACACAACCCCACTGAGGAAGGATACAATGAGGTCTGTGGTGGAAACCATATCATATAACATGTGTTTAGTTTACTTAAATCAAGGTTCCAGTCTGTAGGCACATTAGGAAGTACACTGCAGTATTACCCAGACAACACTGCCAAAACACTTACAGTCTGTGCCATGGTACACAATATAATATTCAGTAAACAGCTTCAACAAGGACAGCAAGAAGCAGGACCACAATTTCAAGCACCATACGCAGGGCCAGCAGCAACAGTAGGTACAGAAGAGAAGTCTGAGGGAGAAACACCAGCTGCAGATGGTGCCGACAGGCAGAGATGTGCACAGTACGCCCTGGCTCTGGCTAAGAACCAAAGGATATCACATACAATAACTACCTAGGTCAAAGCCTAAGACCCCATGCCTATACAAATAGCAAACATTACTTAACAATGTAATGGCTGTATTCTGATAGCATCAGACAGGGACAATTCCTAAGGACACAATTTGTACATGCAGTAATAACAAGGTGAGTGTGCAAACTATAAAGAAAAAAGTTATATAACTGATTACTCTCATATGGAATATGCATATGCCCCTAAGCAGGGCATTTGTCTGAAGTATATGGTTATGTTAGTAATATCTCCTCTGTAAGATTCTTGCAATATACAGTTACATATTAGAAATGATAGTGTGTAACAAGCATTTCAATTGACCACAACCTATAAAACATGAATCAAGTCAATTATACCCTCATTTCCACAACTATTCCAGGAAGCAAAACTGAAGTACCTAATGTTTACACTTCTGTAATGATAACACTAACTGAAATACAATGCATTTCAACAATTATAGAAATGATCATTCACAAATGAGTAGGAACAAGATCAACAACTTTTCCTCTGCGACACATATTGATAAATCCAATCTTGGGAATAAGCAAGCATTAGCTATCCACTGTGTGCATCAGAAATATATGCAACCCTAAGTCACAAAAACATGTGCAAAGGGTAGGGCACAGTCATTATCATTTTCTCATGTTGGTGGGAAGTAGAAGGGCAAGGCAGACACCAAAAAAGTGAATGTCTCAAGTAATAAACAAATGTTTCTTCCAGAGTGTACAGTGTTCAGGGCTAGTAAGAATAGATGTAGAGCACTCAACAGTACTGTTTAGACAGTTTGCTTATGTGTGAAGTGGTATGTGCAAGTGAATTTTTTTTCAATGTGTGTGTGTCTGCATGAACATTATCAAGCACTGTGCTAGCACTATATCATGGCAGCTTGGGAAGGTGTGAGATGTACATGGTAGACTACTCAGTTTAGTGTCATTTTACCTCACCATGAGAACCCCCTCTGCCATGTGTTGCACTGCTATTTCCACAGCCCTGTCTAGAAGTCAGTGTGATACCTGAACATGAGCAATGTCAGCTGGGTAAGCTCTTCTCATGACTGTGTGCAGAACCATGAGCCCAGGGCCTACCAATTATGGGTGGGGAGTGGGGACACTGCATTTACTGACAAAGCAGTGGATGTAGTGTCACTGAGGTTGCATAATCTTGCATGTCTGCTAAAACCAGAAGATGTAGTGTCTCTCTGGCCATTTGGATGACCACCTTTTTCAACAGATGCTTCATCACAAAAACTGCCTGGTCCAGTGTGTTGTTCATCCTGTCTAAGAAGTTGTCCACATGGTTCAGGGAGTCCTGCATGTCAGAATGCATGACATTTAGTAGTCACACTATCTCTCCCAAGGACCTGGTGGAACATGCCTGTGCCTCCACTATGATCCTGCATGTATATATGGTGGCACATAATGACACACCAGCTTCAAGAGCAAAGTACATGACAGGCCTCCTCTGAGCACACCCACCAACTCTCCTGTGTGGCACCATGCTCTCACAATGGCTAATGGGAGAAGTATCTGATTCTGCAACCAGAGTAACCACACTAGCCTCATCAACTGTGTCATCCTCACCTGACCTATATAAGAGGTTTCTGTGTCCTGGGTATGCATAGGCATAATGGCTCTGTCCAAAATATGAGCAGGTGATGTGGAAATCACAAACTTAGTGTCAGAGTGACCAACTGCACTGCCAGTCTGTGTCTGTTCATCACCACCATCATCATCAGTGGTTACTGATACACCAACATTAGGTGGCAGGAGTTCCACAGTGCCACTTTGAGGATCACCTGTGATAAGGAATAAACACAACAAACAGAAAAATGGAGAATAAAATTGATAACATATTTTCCTTATGCTAAAAGTATGTTAAACTTCTTAACAGATGCGAAATCTACAGAAACTTTAATGTCATATAGACCTGAATCTACCTTATACACAATATTAACAATAAACAAATGTGTGCTTACAATGTGCAAGTGAGGTAGCAGCCTGCAATCCAGAAATTCCACTATGTGAGGAATTGAAAGAAAAGAAAATAAGTCTGATAATACCACAATACAAATGAAACCAGAAAAAGAGAACAGTCCCCATCAGAAGTGCAGATTAAAAAATTATCATACAAAATATAGAGAAGAGTTGGTTTCCCCAACTATTTCTATATGACTATAGTTTGACTGACAGTTATCACTGGCTATATATCACACATGTTAGATGTGTGCATATAAAGAAATAACAATGATACTTCCTTTTTGTCATCCACATCTGCACCAATATCAAGGGTTATGGTAGAAACTGCTGCCAAGCTATCTGGATCTCTGACAGTGGACAGGGACTCCTTAGTTTCAGTTAGTTGTAGTTTTAATGACAGGACCACTCTCCTGTAGCCACCTGTTCACAGGCAATTGCAGCAGCCCTATGGTGGGAAGAGGAGTTCATGTCCTTTGTCTGGCATCGCATCTGAGAGTAGGTTCTCCCATACCATCTGACAGCATTAATGTCATTGACCACTTGCTGCCATATCTTGTCTCAAGCATATTAGTCACCTGTACCTTTCCACAGCAGAAAATCTCCATGGTGATGTGAGGCCTGGATAATGGCCTCATTTTCTACATCACTATATGTTGACTTACAGAGTAAGGATTTCTTCTTTTTGGGAGTCATATCCCTGTATGTGATGAAAAAGAAAACAGGCACAAAAAATTAATATATAATACACAGAAAGGATGGCTGTGAGCTCAGTTTTTTAGACTGCATGGATCCAACAGGCAGGCAAACAACTTAAATGTGTTGAGTGCTCACTATGACTACACCCATGTTAGGACACCCTTCAACTCCCCCACCACTCAAAAAAAGAAGTATATTTAAAACTCAGTTAGCAGCACAGATCTTATAACACTTCTGTAATGAAGATAGCACAGGTTTAAAGTGTGTAATACCTTGTAGGAGTAACAATATCAATTATACATGCAGCATTAGAAAAGTCACACCAAACTGTTATAACTGCAATATCCACTGCTGTGGAATTCAATCACGTAGAAACATACTAACAGTACACATTTTTATTTTCCTGCTAACACAAATGAAAACACTAGGCATTTCTACATACTTAAAATATAATCATTGCAAAAGTGGGCAAACATGCCATACAAACTAAAATAATTTGTCATATAGCATTTAGTAAACTCCAAGTAGTACAACCTCTGCGAGTGAGGCAACTGCAGGGTCCCAAAGAGCAAAGTATACAAACAGAAAGAAAACAGGACCAGCATACAAGGCACGTTAAAAATTAATTTATTGTTTGAGGTTCTTGAAAAACAGACCGGTTTCAGCAAATATCTAACAAAGCCTTCCTCAGTGTTTGAAAAACAACAATAAAGAACCTGTATTTAAGTACTCAAATGAGTCATGTGCTTAATTACATATGCTCATCAGACCTGGCATAAAGAGTCCACCAAGTTTAATAATCCATTTTTCCTCCATTGAATTTAATAAATTATGCCAACCTGATTTGTTATGCCTGGATCTTCTAATTTTGTCAATGATGGTAAAACTAAAAGTAGCATTTGGATGTACCAAAGAATGTTTGTATAAAGCATTGGTATCTCTCTTATGTCTTATATCACTAAAATGTTCAGAGATTCGAAGCTTCAAAGGTCTAGAGGTTTGGCCTATATAGAATGCAGGGTATGTGCATTTGGCCAAATAAATGACCCAATCTGAGGAACAGTTAGCAAAAAATGTTATATTGAATACATGAGAGGTGTTCTGACTGCTGAAACTGGTGGTTTTAAGTATGATGTTGCAATAGGTACAGTGTCCACAGGGGAAGCAACCAATTAGTGGATCACCTGATAATGTGGTCTGGATAATTTTAGTGCCTTTCTTTTCAAGATGTTTAAAGTGATTAAAAAAGGCAGATAGGTTTTTGCCTTTACGAAAGGAAAATGAACATCTGTCTCCAAGATTTTCATGAAGTCTAGGTTCACATGTTAATATGTTCCAATTGTGTTGAACAATTTGCATCAATGTATTGGTATTCTGACCATATGTGGTGATGAATCTAGGTACTGCTGAGGGTGATTTGTGTCTAGTTTTGTAGCGAAGCAATTCAGTACATTCCATCTGGTCAGCTGTGCATTTGGAATGTAATAATTGACCCATTTTGTACCCACGATCTCGAAATCGATGTACTAAGTCATCTCTGAAGTGTCTATACGTGTGCTGATCAGAACAAATGCGTTTAATATGCATAAACTGTGATTTGGGAATGTTTTTGCAGATGTGAGGGGGGTGAAAGCTGGTTGCATGGAGAAGTTAATTATTCTGGGGGAATTTGCGATGAATTTCTGTGGTCAGCGTATGATCAGATGCACGGCAAACCAATACATCTAAGAAGATAATTTTATCTCTATCATAGCTGACAGAAAATTCAATCCCCCATTTATTTTTGTTCAAATAAGAAACAAACTCCAAAAGGTATTCTTTATTCGCTCTCCATACCAACCAGCAGTCATCCAAATATCTGAGCCAAATGTCCATTTCTACAATGTAAATATTGTGAGAATTGTCGTAAATAACCTGTTCTTCAAAGTATGCCATGAATAAGTCAGCATATAAGGGTGCAAAAGATGCACCCATAGCTGTCCCCTTGGTTTGTAAATAGCATTTGTCCTTGTAAAAAAACAAATTTTTTGTCAATACGTGTTCTGATAAACACAACAAAAGAGTGTTGAAACCTGGCTTATATATTTCACTTTTATTAAGCCAGTATTCCAACACCTCTAAGCCAGCCCAGTGTGGTATGTTGGTGTATAATGATTTTGCATCCAATGTGCAAAGTAGCCAGTCGGGCTCAAGCTATGTATCAGAGATGATCTGTAAAAATTCCATGGTATCTTGAATCCTAGAGAGGATACACTGTAAAAGGGGCTTAAGAAATTTAGAAAGGAATAGAGATAATGGTTCTGTTAATGAATTTCTACCTGAAACAATGAGTCTGCCGGGTGGGTGTTGAAGGTCCTTGGGTATTTTAGGTAGGAAATAAATGTATTGTGGACAAGGGTTGGCAATGGTGAGTTGATGCTGTGTGTTTGGAGTGATGATACCTTCTGCAACAGCTAAACTAAGGAAAGAATCAATCTGTTCCTTGAATACTGGTGTTGGGTCACTGGTGAGTTCCGAGTAATAACGTGCGTTGGATAATTGGTTCAGGGCTTCATGATCATATTGTGATGTGTCCTGAATCACTATAGAGCCACCTTTGTCAGCACCAATTATGACTAGATTGTGATTGTTTGCTAATGTGTTGATATTTTCCATGCAAATTTTAGATACATTATTAGGTAATGGTGGAATTGATCTAAACTGAAAATGTAGATCTTTGATCATGGCTTGTTGTAACAGGGAAACATGATGATTCATAGGTGGCATGAAAGAAGACCTATGGTATTTGAATTCATTAGAGATCTTTGATTCTTGTTCATGAAAAAATAGTTTGAGGTTAAGATTTCTACAAAATGAAACAATATCTTGAACAAAACTTTCTTCAGAAACAAAAAAGCCAGGGATGAATGATAATCCTTTATTAAGAATGTCAATTTCAGAGGAGGAGAGGACATGTGATGAAATATTAGTAATGTTTACATTGGTTGTTTGGTCACAAACATCTATAATAAGGTTTCCATGTTGTCTACGTCTTTTATGTTTCCTGCCCCCCCTCCTCCATGTCAACCCTGTGGGGTAGCAGAATTTCTTCTCTTGGATGCTGGTGAGCCTGTGGCACCCCCTGAGTCAGTATCAAGACCTGAGGATGAATACTCATCAGCTGAAGTGTCAGTATAGTTTGGTGTACCTTTCTTAAGGATAGATTTAGTCCATTTCCTCTTGGGATACGTACGATTCGAAGGAGAAAATCGTACATGTTTGTTTTTATTTGTAAAATTAAAGGGATCCCCTCTAGTATAATCATCTAAATCCCTTTGGAACTTTTTATTTTTCCTATCCTTAAGCTGGGATTCCAATGTCATGAGTTCCTTGCTTATGTTCTTAATACTATTTGTATATATGTTCTGACCCTCAAATTGCTTGGCCTTATCACTAAGGGAAGAAATGGATTTAATTTCTTGTTCAATGATTCTATTGTGAAAATTGGCCAATACTTCAACAAATTTCAAGGTTGTCTCTTGTTGAATTTCATTCCATTGTTTCAATAGGAGAACATCAGGGGAATTGACCTATGGTTGGGTACGTACTCGTAACCCTCGTGGAATAATACCTTTGAGTAAATATGCACAAAAAAGTTTGTAATGCCAAACATTATTTCTCAAAGATTTCATATGTTTGTTAAGATTTGAAAAAATGTTTTCACAATTATCATCAAGGCCTGTATCGCCAAGGTCTTCCAACTTTTCACCAAGAGGACCAATTCCAAAAACAGAAAGATCGTCTCTGTCAGAAGACAGCCCATTTAATAAATGATGCAATTCCATGTTTAAATATATTAATAAGGACCACTGTCCCAAATGAACAATACCAAAGTTCAATAGACCTGAGCCGGTTCAGTATAGGATCAATAAGCAGCAGACCAATATAATGTTAGAACTAACATGAGTAAATGTGAAAATATTCCCAAAAAGAACTATTCACCTTGGTTGGGTCTATTGCCGGTCCAGTCTGAACCAATAAGCCTTAGGTCTGAAGCATCATATGGCTCCTTACTGAAAACTAATAGTTGGAATAATATTGGACAACAGGCTGAGAAGACAAGATCCAAAGTCTTACTTGAATTAATTTATAGGACCATGATATGGAAATGCATGGAAAATAAATAAAAATCCTAAATAATGTACAAAATGTTAACAAGTCGGGTAGCAGCAAAACCAATGCAGACCAGTAAAAGCCAAAAAGATTTAGTAAGATTAAGCGCTTTTGGTTTGCTCTGTCAGCAAACTTCTTCAGACAACAAAAGTAATCACATTGTGAGTATATATACATTTCGCTCTGGGTTAATTAGTTGATTAATCAATTAACTTACAGAGGCAACCGACTTCTCTAATTACAGAGCCATCCACTGACAATAGTAAAATACTTATGCAAAAATACTAAACAGCATTCACAACCAAATAGTGGTAGTAATAAATCTAAGAATAAAGGGAAATTTTAATAATACTAATAGTTATGGTAATAGTTGATATAAAAAATAGTAGATATAAGAAAAACTATATATCTACATATATTATTTATATATACTAAATAACATATATCGATATGTGTCTTTTTTGTGTATAGAACATTTCTTATATATAAGTAAAGCCATACTAGAGTAGATTTCAGTGTGAACATTCAATATAAATAAATCAAACATATATCAACAATTCACTTTACAGCTTCTCCTATCTAAAATATGTTTAGATCTAATTCATGTTAAAACCAGATGTATATAAAAATGAATAATAATTAATTAGAATAATCTGACATTCTATAGTAATATATTTTCCTAAATTCATCTTTTTAGACTTTTAAGCTTTAACACACTGCTCAAACTACAGGCCTCATTTATACCTGGTAGATTATATGCATTAAGTCTAATCTGGCAGAATAGTTCCAGCTCTTCGAGTTGCAATGGTGCAGGACCACCTCTAACATCGAGCTCTGGCAGGTCTATAACTAAAAATCTGAACTGATGTCCAGAAAATTCTGCCACATGTTTAGCTAGGGCATTGTCTTGTTTGTTCCTGTTAATAGCATATGAGTGTTCATACATACGGTCACGGAGTCTCCTCTCCGTCTTACCAATGTAAAATGCCTGGCATCCCTGGCATTTAGCCAGGTACACTACCATTCTAGTGTTGCAATTGGCCCTACACTTCAGTCTATATTGAACATTATTTATTTCAAATCTGTTGGATTCAGTTACTAATTTGCAAAAATTGCAATTTTGGCATTTGTACATACCAGTTATTTTTGGTTGTTTTTTCCGGCATTGTTCATATAGTACCTTCAAATTCCTACCCTTCCTAAATATAGTGCCCGGGTATTCACCCAATTTGTTTAATATACTAGGGTTACTTGCAAAAATAACCCAGTTTTTTCGTAGTATCCCTATACAGTGGTAACTGAATGTATTATAGGTTGTAATGAACTTTGTTTCTGGTGAGTCATGTGTGGCAAGGACACTCAATTATGTTACTACAGAATTTCCCATATTTTCTGATGTGATATCTTGCATGGTAACTATCTTTTTCATTGACAAAATAGGTTTATACATTCCTTTAGTACGTTTGTCACTCACTTCCAAGATCAGTCCTGAAATTAGCTCCAAAGGGTAGCCTCTCTGTGTGAACATCATTCTCAAGAGTTGACATTCCTCTTGGAAATCCTGTTCAGTAGAAACTATACGAGCTGCTCGTACTAACTGACCTTTAATTACTGAACGTTTTTGGTAAAAAGGGTGGCAGCTGGTAAAGTGTAAAAACGTGTTCGAATATGTTTCCTTCCTGTGTATTTTTGCCTGGTAACATTTCAAAGCAAGTTTTTTTGATAAATTAATGTCTAAGTAAGCTATCCTATCAGTATCAAAGGTGGAAGTGAAACGAAAGAAATCAGTTGAGGTGTTAAAAATATTTAATACTGTTTCACTCGACTTTTGGTTACCGTTAAGCAGAATAAAGATATCATCTAGATACCATGTGTAAAAGACTAATTTGTTTTTAATACTGTCATTTTTGAACACATACTCAGACTCCCAGTGGGCCATCACTAAGTTAGCAATGCTAGCTCCACAAGGGGAGCCCATTGCCACACCTATTTTCTGAAGAAAGAAGTTGTCTCCAAACATAAAGAAATTGTTATATAAAACAATTTCCAAGAGCTCTTTCACAAGTGAAATTTCATCTATTGTAGCCTTATTCTTAACCATAACTCGAGTTACCCACTCTATACCACTATCTTAAGGTATACTGGTGTAGAGGTCTTTAACATCTATGGTAAGGAAGTTGTAGTTAGGGTTGAAGTCCAAACCATTTAACTTCTCTAAAAATGACCAGGAATCCTTACAAATTTGTGACTCAAGTTTAACAAATTTTTGTAAAATAGAGTCAATTACCTTGGCACATGGGTAAGTGGGTGACCCACGTCCATCGACAAGAGGTCTCATAGGTGGATTACCCAAATCTTTATGTATTTTGGGAATTCCAAAAAGGTAGGGGTACCTTGGAAATTGTGTAGACATATACTTGAATATATTTTGTTCAATTTGCCCCTCTATGAACATGATTAATATACTATCCTTTATTACCGAATATGCATGATTGGTCTCTGAGTGGGAACTAACTTCATAGGCGGGGTCATCTAACAGGTCTACCATTCTGTTGTAGTAATCCTTGTTATCAAAAATTACCAGTCCCCCTCCTTTATCAGACTTGCAGACTCTAATATCATGTAATTTAATAAACTCCAAAAATCCCTTCTCTTTCTGTAGAATAGGATCTTTAGTATGGATTTTACCTCTTTGTTTAACGTTAAAGCGAATATCTAGTTCACACATTTGTTCAAACACAGAAATAAGTGGATGAAGGGGTGGGTTAAAAGTACTAGGAATTCTAAATTGGTCATCTTGAACTGTAGTTACATTAGACCCCATCATCAAGTTAAAGTTCAATTTCCTCGTGAAAGTTTTTAAATCTATAATTGTTCTCATCAAGTCACAATTTTGTTTAGGGACATATGTGTTACCTTTGGAAAAGAAATCCACCATGTCCGAACCTATATCAGTAGAAGAAAAATTGTACACTTTAAAGTCATTTGTCCTATTGGTAATAATTATAGGTTTACTTCTCATAGGCACTAGGTCAGATGGACCTGAATGGAGACTAGAAAAAACACTTTCTACATCTTCAGAAGGTGAAAAGTCACAAGACTCATTGACCAAAGGGATCATGTGTTGCACTAAGTTGTCATGTAATTCATTAGTGCCATAAGACATTAAATTCAAGTCTTGTTTCTCTCCTAACTCTCTTTCGTTTTCCTCTGATTCTTGTTGTACCATTGTTTGGGTCTCGTCCCCGTCCGGTTCCCCTCGGAAAAATTCAAGTTTTTTGAATTACGCTGATTGTTGATGTTAGCCAGTCTTTCACTTCTCCTGACTTCCATATAACCTTGCCTTTCAGTTTGGTTAACATCTTCATTTACTTGTACCATAGTATTAGCAACTGATTAGTGTAATGAAACACAGTTGGCTGGTTATTGTAACCAGGGATAGAACTACCTTCAGAAACAGTTTTCCATACTTGGGCTATAGGAGGAAGTGGATACGCTTTACCTTCCTTATACGCTGTAGTGTCTTGTTCTAATTTTTTAGCTTTGTTATTTTTAAGTTTCACCAGGTACTGGTCAATACTGGTAAAAATACGACTATATTCATATTTGTACCTGGTGAAATCATTGTCAAGTTTTATCTTAGCGTCTAATTCTGCCACTTGTTTGTTAAGGTCCTCCACCCATATAGAATAGTGCTTAACTATGCATTCAATCAACTCAAAACCTTGACGATCAAAAAGCACCAAAAGTTCTTGATGAAAGGCTGAATCAGGCACCAAACCAGTGGGAAATTGGTGGTGCCTTAAACCTTTAGGCACTATTCTACATTTCAAACATTCTTTGAAATAGGAAATTTCCAACTGCAGTTTTTTAACCCTCACTAATAGATTATCAGAAACTTTAAGATGTGAAACAATATCAAAAACAGGATTGTTATTACCTCCTTCTCCACCAGACTGTCGCTCCATGACAGGAGAGGTCATATTAAATGAAAATCTCTCCGCTAACCAAGTTGAGAGATCAGGAAACACTGAATAATTATTCCCTTGCTGAATGCCCAAATTTGCACTCAGTGCTGTGTTGTTGTTCCCTTGCTGAGTCCCCATGTTGGCGCTCGATGGTGTAGGAACACGTTGATTAAAAGTTAGCGCTACATTCGCTTGATTGCCTAAAAGGTTTACTGAAGGATTTATTTCATGTCCATTAAGAGGCGTTGGTCTATTCGAGTGGTTAATGAAATGTAAATCCTCCATTTGAGCCGGTGGCCTTGCAGAATTAACTTGGTCGGTGTTAGGACCCGGCTCCTCCCTGTTAGGCGCTTCAGTGGATGCCTGCACCGTTGAACATACTCGTCGTATTCCAGCAGTAGTGAGATTGTCAGATGTTAAAGGTGGCAAGCTGTGCTGTATAGCTTGCTGTTGTTTATCCAAATAGTCAAGTCTCAAACAAATAGACTCGACCCGAGTTAAAAGAAAGTCTAGTTGGTTAACATTAGGATCTTTTTCTGATGCTGGTGTTGCTCCTGTAACACTATTACAGCTCCTCAGTATTTCAGGTGTTTTTTCTGGTTCAAAGCTATTGGTAACATTGCTTGCAGACCCAGAAGCCATTACAAACTCAAAAAAATATAAACACAAAACTAAACTAGTAAACAAGTCGGGTAGCAGCAAAACCAATGCAGACCAGTAAAAGCCAAAAAGATTTAATAAGATTAAGCGCTTTTCGTTTGCTCTGTCAGCAAACTTCTTCAGACAACAAAAGTAATCACATTGTGAGCATATATACATTTCGCTCTGGGTTAATTAGTTGATTAATCAATTAACTTACAGAGGCAACCAACTTCTCTAATTACAGAGCCATCCACTGACAATAGTAAAATACTTATGCAAAAATACTAAACAGCATTCACAACCAAATAGTGGTAGTAATAAATCTAAGAATAAAGGGACATTCTAATAATACTAATAGTTATGGTAATAGTTGATATAAAAAATAGTAGATATAAGAAAAACTATATATTTATATATATTATTTATATATACTAAATAACATATATCGATATGTGTCTTTTTTGTGTATAGAACATTTCTTATATATAAGTAAAACCATACTAGAGTAGATTTCAGTGTGAACATTCAATATAAATAAATCAAACATATATCAACAATTCACTTTACAGCTTCTCCTATCTAAAATATGTTTATATCTAATTCATGTTAAAACCAGATGTATATAAAAATGAATAATAATTAATTAGAATAATCTGACATTCTATATTAATATATTTTCCTAAATTCATCTTTTTAGACTTTTAAGCTTTATTACACTGCTCAAACTACAGGTCTCATTTATACCTGGTAGATTAAAAATAACAAAGCTAAAAAATTAGAACGAGACACTACAGCGTATAAGGAAGGTAAAGCGTATCCACTTCCTCCTATAGACCAAGTATGGAAAACTGTTTCTGAAGGTAGTTCTATCCCTGGTTACAATAACCAGCCAACTGTGTTTCATTACACTAATCAGTTGCCTAATACTATGGTACAAGTAAATGAAGATGTTAACCAAACTGAAAGGCAAGGTTTATACGGAAGTCAGGAGAAGTGAAAGACTGGCTAACATCAACAATCAGCGTAATTCAAAAAACTTGAATTTTTCCGAGGGGAACCGGATGGGGATGAGACCCAAACAATGGTACAACAAGAATCAGAGGAAAACAAAAGAGAGTTAGGAGAGAAACAAGTCTTGAATTCAATGTCTTACGGCACTAATGAATTACATGACAACTTAGTGCAACACATGATCCCTTTGGTCAATGAGTCTTGTGACTTTTCATCTTCTGAAGATGTAGAAAGTGTTTTTTCTAGTCTCCATTCAGGTCCATCTGATCTAGTGCCTATGAGAAGTAAACCTATAATTATTACCAATAGGACAAATGACTTTAAAGTGTACAATTTTTCTTCTGCTGATATAGGTTTGGACATGGTGGATTTCTTTTCCAAAGGTAACACATATATCCCTAAACAAAATTGTGACTTGGTGAGAACAATTATAGATTTAAAAACTTTCACGAGGAAATTGAACTTTAACTTGATGATGGGGTCTAATGTAACTACAGTTCAAGATGACCAATTTAGAATTCCTAGTACTTTTAACCCACCCCTTCATCCACTTATTTCTGTGTTTGAACAAATGTGTGAACTAGATATTCGCTTTAATGTTAAACATAGATGTAAAATCCATACTAAAGATCCTATTCTACAGAAAGAGAAGGGATTTTTGGAGTTTATTAAATTACATGATATTAGAGTCTGTAAGCCTGATAAAGGAGGGGGACTGGTAATTTTTGTTAACATGGATTACTACAACAGAATGGTAGACCTGTTAGATGACCCCGCCTATGAAGTTAGTTCCCGCTCAGAGACCAATCATGCATATTCGGTAATAAAGGATAGTATATTAGACATGTTCATAGAGGGGCGAATTGAACAAAATATATTCAATTATATGTCTACACAATTTCCAGGTTACCCCTACCTTTTTGGAATTCCCAAAATACATAAAGATTTGGGTACTCCACCTATGAGACCTCTTGTCGATGGACGTGGGTCACCCACTTACCCATGTGCCAAGGTAATTGACTCTATTTTACAAAAAATTGTTAAACTTGAGTCACAAATTTGTAAGGATTCCTGGTCATTTTTAGAGAAGTTAAATGGTTTGGACTTCAACCCTAACTACAACTTCCTTACCGTAGATGTTAAAGACCTCTACACCAGTATACCTTAAGATACTGGTATAGAGTGGGTAACTCGAGTTATGGTTAAGAATAAGGCTACAATAGATGAAATTTCACTTGTGAAAGAGCTCTTGGAAATTGTTTTATATAACAATTTCTTTATGTTTGGAGACAACTTCTTTCTTCAGAAAATAGGTATGGCAATGGGCTCCCCTTGTGGAGCTAGCATTGCTAACTTAGTGATGGCCCACTGGGAGTCTGAGTATGTGTTCAAAAATGACAGTATTAAAAACAAATTAGTCTTTTACACACGGTATCTAGATGATATCTTTATTCTGCTTAACGGTAACCAAAAGTCGAGTGAAACAGTATTAAATATTTTTAACACCTCAACTGATTTCTTCCGTTTCACTTCTACCTTTGATACTGATAGGATAGCTTACTTAGACATTAATTTATCAAAAAACCTTGCATTGAAATGTTACCAGGCAAAAATACACAGGAAGGAAACATATTCGAACACGTTTTTACACTTTACCAGCTGCCACCCTTTTTACCAAAAACATTCAATAATTAAAGGTCAGTTAGTACGAGCAGCTCGTATAGTTTCTACTGAACAGGATTTCCAAGAGGAATGTCAACTCTTGGGAACAATGTTCACACAGAGAGGCTACCCTTTGGAGCTAATTTCAGGACTGATCTTGGAAGTGAGTGACAAACGTACTAAAGGAATGTATAAACCTATTTTGTCAATGAAAAAGATAGTTACCATGCAAGAGATCACATCAGAAAATATGGGAAATTCTGTAGTAACAGAGTTGAGTGTCCTTGCCACACCTGACTCACCAGAAACAAAGTTCATTACAACCTATAATACATTCAGTTACCACTGTATAGGGATACTACGAAAAAACTGGGTTATTTTTGCAAGTAACCCTAGTATATTAAACAAATTGGGTGAATACCCAGGCACTATATTTAGGAAGGGTAGGAATTTGAAGGTACTATATGAACAACACCAGAAAAAACAACCAAAAATAACTGGTATGTACAAATGCCAAAATTGCAATTTTTGCAAATTAGTAACTGAATCCAACAGATTTGAAATAAATAATGTTCAATATAGACTGAAGTGTAGGGCCAATTGCAACACTAGAATGGTAGTGTACCTGGCTAAATGCTAGGGATGCCAGGCATTTTACATCAGTAAGACGGAGAGGAGACTCTGTGACCATATGTATGAACACTCATATGCTATTAGCAGGAACAAACAAGACAATGCCCTAGCTAAACATGTGGCAGAATTTTCTGAACATCAGTTCAGATTTTTAGTTATAGACCTGCCAGAGCTCGATGATAGAGGTGGTCCTGCACCATTGCAACTCGAAGAGCTGGAACTATTCTGGCAGATTAGACTTAATGCATATAATCTACCAGGTATAAATGAGACCTGTAGTTTGAACAGTGTGTTAAAGCTTAAAAGTCTAAAAAGATGAAGTTAGGAAAATATATTAATATAGAATGTCAGATTATTCTAATTAATTATTATTCATTTTTATATACATCTGGTTTTAACATGAATTAGATATAAACATATTTTAGATAGGAGAAGCTGTAAAGTGAATTGTTGATATATGTTTGATTTATTTATATTGAATGTTCACACTGAAATCTACTCTAGTATGGTTTTACTTATATATAAGAAATGTTCTATACACAAAAAAGACACGTATCGATATATGTTATTTAGTATATATAAATAATATATATAGATATATAGTTTTTCTTATATCTACTATTTTTATATCAACTATTACCATAACTATTAGTATTATTAGAATTTCCTTTATTCTTAGATTTATTACTACCACTATTTGGTTGTGAATGCTGTTTAGTATTTTAGCATAAGTATTTAAATATTGTCAGGGGATGGCTCTGTAATTAGAGAAGTTGGTTGCCTCTGTAAGTTAATTGATTAATCAACTAATTAACCCAGAGCAAAATGTATATATACTCACAATGTGATTACTTTTGTTGTCTGAAGAAGTTTGCTGACAGAGCAAACGAAAAGCGCTTAATCTTATTAAATCTTTTTGGCTTTTACTGGTCTGCATTGGTTTTGCTGCTACCCGACTTGTTTACTAGTTTAGTTTTGCGTTTATATTTTTTTTGAGAATGTACAAAATGTGTTGAATATTATGGTATCAGGCCAAGTGTACAATAACTAGAAATAATATGGAATGAAAATGATGAAAAATATGTGTAGAGATTAATTATAATCCTTTAGCATCATTCAACAATGAAACAATCCCAATATAGCAGTTCAAAAGAAAGGCCAAGCAAAAGTGGTGATCATCAGAAACCATATATAAATGGTTTGATATTAACAAATATCTAACAGCAAGGTTACCTACTATTGAGCCCCCCAAAAAAAGAATATAAAAGCAAGGCATGACAAGGATGTATGGAAAACCAGTGAGTGTGCCATCAAACATCTTATTAATACGGACTCACACCCCTCCATATCAAAGAAATACAAACAACTATTGCTGGAATTACTATAAAGAAATGTCACACCTGGTCTTACACACAATCGTGGTTTGGATATATTATATAAGCCTTAAGTAACAAAACAAAGGCATAAATGTGCTAATGCCAACTATGAGACAACCGGCTCCCAAGATACTCAATTTTGGAAGGAAATAAACCATCTACCTAAAATGTTAAAAATAATGAAGACATCAATTCAAATACTATAAATGATGGAATAATAATGTGCATCTAAGCACAGCTTATCATAACTATAGTGCAAAACACAATGGGCTGTCTTCTGACAGAGACGATCTTTCGGTTTTTGGAATTGGTCCTCTTGGTGAAAAGTTGGATGACCTTGGCAATACAGGCCTTGATGATAATTGTGAAAACATTTTTTCAAATCTTAACCAACATATGAGATCTTTGAGAAATAATGTTTGGCATTACAAACTTTTTTGTGCATATTTACTCAAAGGTATTACTCCACGAGGGTTACGAGTACGTACCCAACCATTGGTCAATTCCCCTGATGATCTCCTATTGAAACAATGGAATGAAATTCAACAAGAGACAACCTTGAAATTTGTTGAAGCATTGGCCAATTTTCACAATAGAATCATTGAACAAGAAATTAAATCCATTTCTTCCCTCAGTGATAAGGCCAAGCAATTTGAGGGTCAGACCATATCTACAAATAGCATTAAGAACATAAGCAAGGAACTCATGACATTGGAATCCCAGCTTAAGGATAGGAAGAAGAAAAAGTTCCAAAGGGATTTAGATGATTATACCAGAGGAGATCCCTTTAATTTTACAAATAAAAACAAACATGTACGATTTTCTCCTTCGAATCGTACGTATCCCAAGAGGAAACGGACTAAATCTATCCTTAAGAAAGGTACACCAAACTATACTGACACTTCAGCTGATGAGTATTCATCCTCAGGTCTTGATACTGACTCAGGGAGTGCCACAGGCTCACCAGCATCCAAGAGAAGAAATTCTGCCACCCACAGGCTTTACACGCAGGAGGAGGGGGGGCAGGAAACATAAAAGACGTGGACAACATGGATACCTTATTAGAGATGTTTGTGACTAAACAACCAATGTAAACATTACTAATATTTCACCACATGTCCTCTCCTCCACTGAAATTTACATTCTTAATAAAGGATTATCATTCATCCCTGGCTTTTTTGTTTCTGAAGAAAGTTTTGTTCAAGATATTTTTTCATTTTGTAGAAATCTTAACCTTAAACTATTTTTTCATGAACAAGAATCAAAGATCTCTAATGAATTCAAATACCATAGGTCTTCTTTCATGCCACCTATGAATCATCATGTTTCCATGTTTCAACAAGCCATGATCAAAGATCTACATTTTCAGTTTAGATCAATTCCACCATTACCTAATAATGTATCTAAAATTTGCATGGAAAATATCAACACATTAGCAAGCAATCACAATCTAGTCATAATTGCTGCTGACAAAGGTGGCTCTATAGTGATTCAGGGCACATCACAATATGATCATGAAGCCCTGAACCAATTATCCAACGCACGTTTTTACTCGGAATTGACACACCATAGACCCAACACCAGTATTCAAGGAACAGATTGATTTTTTCCTTAGTTTAGCTGTTGCAGAAGGTATCATCACTCCAAACACACAGCATCAACTAACCATTGCCAACCCTTGTCCACAATACATTTACTTCCTACCCAAAATACACAAGGACCTTCAACACCCTCCAGGCAGACCCATTGTTTCAGGTAGAAATTCATTAACAGAACCATTATCTCTGTTTCTTACTAAATTTCTTAAGCCCCTTTTACAATGTGTCTGCTCTAGGATTCAAGATATCACGGACTTTTTACAGATCATCTCTGATAGACAGCTTGAGCCCGACTGGTTACTTTGCACATTGGATGTAAAATCATTATACACCAACTTACCACACTGGGCTGGCTTAGTGGCATTGGAATACTGGCTTAAAAAAACTGAAATATATAAGCCAGATTTCAACACTTGTTGTGTTTAACAGAATATGTATTGACAAAAAATGTGTTTTTTTACAAGGACAAATGCTATTTACAAACCAAGGGGACAGCTATGGGTGCATCTTTTGCACCCTTATATGCTGATTTATTCATGGCATACTTTGAAGAACAGGTTATTTATGACAATTCTCACAATATTTACATTGTAGAAATGGACATTTGGCGCAGATATTTGGATGACTGCTGGTTGGTATGGAGAGCAAATAAAGGATAACCTTTTGGAATTTGTTTCTTATTTAAATGAAAATAAATGGGGAATTGAATTTTCTGTCAGCTATGATAGAGATAAAATTATCTCCTTAGATGTATTGGTTTGCCATGCATCTGATCACACGCTGACCACAGAAATTCATCGCACATTCCCCCAGAATAATTCACTTCTCCATGCAACCAGCTTTCATCCCCCTTACATCTGCAAAAGCATTCCCAAATCACAGTTTATGCATATTAAATGCATTTGTTCTGATCAGCACATGTATAGACACTTCAGAGATGATGTAGTACATCGATTTCGAGATCGTGGGTACAAAATGGGTCAATTATTACATTCCAAACACACAGTTGACCAGATGGAACATACTGAATTGCTTCGCTACAAAACTAGACACAAATCACCCTCAGCAGTACCTAGATTCATCACCACATATAGTCGGAATACCAATACATTGATGCAAATTGTTCAACACAATTGGAACATATTAACATGTGAACCTAGACTTCAGGACATTCTTGGAGACAGATGTTCATTTTCCTTTTGTAAAGGCAAAAACCTATCTGCCTTTTTTAATCACTTTAAACATCTTGAAAAGAAAGGCACTAAAAGTATCCAGACCACATTATCAGGTGATCCACTAATTGGTTGCTTCCCCTGCGGGCACTGTACCTATTGCAACATCATACTTAAAACCACCAGTTTCAGCAGTCAAAACACCTCTCATGTATTCAATATAACATTTTTTGCTATCCGTTCCTCAGATTGGGTCATTTATTTGGCCAAATGCACATGCCCTGCATTCTATATAGGCCAAACCTCTAGACCTTTGAAGCTTCGAATCTCTGAACATTTTATTGATATAAGACATAAGAGAGATACCAATGCTTTATACAGACATTCTTTGGTACATCCAAATGCTACTTTTAGTTTTACCATCATTGACAAAATTATAAGATCCAGGCATAACAAATCAGATTGGCATAATTTTTTAAATTCAATGGAGAAAAAATGGATTATTAAACTTGGTGGGCTCTTTAAGCCAAGTCTGAATGAGCATATGTAATTAAGCACATGACTCATTTGAGTACTTAAATACAGGTTCTTTGTTGTTGTTTTTCAAACACTGAGGAAGGCTTTGTTAGATATTTGCCAAAACCGGTCTGTTTTTCAAGAACCTCAAACAATATAGTATTCAGTAGCATAATTGTAGAAATGAAAAAAAAAGAGAAACTAGTGGTCTTAAAATTTTTTTTGATGAGCTCAGTCACAATAATTTCCAAAAATCAGGAAACCCAGGTAGTGTTCTAAAGCAACAAACCTTTATTTGTCACAGATAAGTGACACTCAGTAACAAGAAATTTGATATATTTTAACAATCTTAAATAAATCAAAAGTGTGGAAAATATACGTATTGTTTAATTTTAAACAAGCCTATTCAAAGCAAACAATATAAACAGGGCTGTAAAAGTACATTTTAGAACAACTACCCACCCCCACATACTACTACTAATTAGGCCAACTAATTCCTACTTAAGGAAAACACTGCCTATCTATTTGCAATCCACATTCCAAAATCAGGTATTAA
Organism: Protopterus annectens; assembly: GCF_019279795.1. Classification (NCBI taxonomy): domain Eukaryota; kingdom Metazoa; phylum Chordata; order Ceratodontiformes; family Protopteridae; genus Protopterus; species Protopterus annectens. The sequence continues at coordinate 444,696,166 of NC_056730.1, forward strand.
GAAAAGCATAACATACACATAAAAAAACTGTTAACTAAAATCACTTTTGGCTACCTAATGCAATAAAGCCTTTATCAGGTCTGTGACAAGATCTAAAATCAAGAAAAAATGCATAGCTATCTAACCATAAACATAATCTAACTAGAATGCTATACATATAAAAATACATCTGTTTAATAATTTTATAAAGTAAATATCCATCTATGTCCATTAGTGTCCGTATAAGATTATAAGACTGCTTTTCAGTGGTCACTTCAATTCAACTTTTAATGTTAAATTAAAAAACATTATTTAAGAAATAACAACATATCTAGACAATAAAGAACTGTAGAAGATAGCCAAATCTCCCAAACTTTTTTTAAGCAGTATTGAGCTCTGTCTTTCAAAACAGTCTCTCTAGTGTGATACAAGGTCATTAGCCACACAATTAACTTTATATAGTGCAGAATCAGCCCTGTGTGTACTGTGAGCATGTAAATGAGGTGTTAAATCATTAGCATTCTTGAATACCACAATCTGCACTAAGTGTAGGAAGTGTAAACATGGTGTAGGGACCTATACAATTACATGCGCACACCCTAGCAATGCAAAGATGAGCATTGAGAAGTGTCCCCTGTTAATGTCTTGCAGGGGACACTTCTCAATGCAAGCCATTAACAGGGGACACTTCTCAATGCTCATCTTTGCATTGAGAAGTGTCCCCTGTTAATGGCTTACAGGTATCTATGATTACTCTGACTTCAAGGACAATCAGCTTTCACAGTCTCCCCTCTTTGATGTGCAACTACTATGGGTGTGTCAGGGAGTCAGTACATTCAGTAATTTAGGAGATCAGCAGTCCTAACAGTTATATGCTGGGTTTAATGATCACATTTACTGCCTGTTAGTAAGAAATGTTGTTAATTTCAAAGGGGATATTTTAAGCATCGATAAAGATAACATATAGCATTAACACATAGATAGGCTTGCTACTATGAAAACATAGATAATGAAATAAGGCAACAGACAGAAAGAAAGGGATACACCTGCAGTACTTGCAGTCTTTGTTTAATATCATGTGAGTACATGCCTATGCTAACTGCTTGCAATATCCCAATCATCCTTACATTCACTGTCAAATATGAAAAGACAATTTTTGTAACTTATTTCTGCTGCATTTTCAATGTGACTTGATACAATATCGCCTCATCATTACATCTAAACTCTTTTTCAGCTTGCTAATATATGTCTTCATCTGTGGCAGCTCTCGGAAATCTTGTGAAATTCTTGCTTTCAATACTCTAGTTAGAGGGTTCAAATCCATACAGGTCCCTGTTACAACAAAGCAAATGTGGTTAATCATGTACATACATATAAAGCATTTGATCTACAGTCATTTTTTTTTAATTTTTTTCTTGTATCATTTGCACAATGTATTTCACTGCCCAAGGTAAAAACTGAGAAATATTTGGACTACCAACAACAGCTCAATGAAGACTTGCACTGATGATTAATGTTGACTGAATAAATTAAAGCTGTTCCACTCCTGTCCCTGTGGCATAATGTGTAAGGGTATTCAGCTTAGAGAAACAGTACAGGTGATGCAAGGATTGAATCCTGTTGGCAGATCATTTGACTGAGGGGGGTCATAATAATCCTTGAAAATCATTTTGTTGTATGACTGTTTTGATGTGGGGAACCTCAACTAAATTCAGTATTAACTAAAACTGACAGGCAGATAAGTCATTTGAAATTATATAAACATCAAATGCACTGTGAGAACAATGAAAGCATGTTTGCTGTTCCCTGTGCTCTTCTCCATTACTATGACATTAGCTAAAGTCCTGAAACTGTGAGACATATATAATAGTACTGATGTGGCAATGAGATTTTAGACAGCTAAATGTCTTTGCACATAAGCAGTTATCTGCATTACTAGCTGTGCTCATTGCTACATATACATTGTGATTCATTTTATGTGTCTTTTGGCTGTTATTCACCAAAAGCTGTTTGAAATTTTCTGCTAAATATTGCCTTCTACATTTGCATGCCTCTTGGCATTGTGAAAGTGACATTCATGGCTTAAGAACATTTTTTTAATTTAGTTTAGGCTACCTTATGCTGCACAATCCAGCCCAGCAACATTGCACAGCTATCAGCATTATGGATAGTAAATATAGCTGACAGTGAACTTTCTCTGTGGCACAAGCATTAAGTGCAGTGAGCTTAGAGATAAAGGACATCTGAAGCATGGTTTGAATCTACTTAAAATGGTACTTTTAGGAGGGTTGTCTGAATACATATTCAGCCACATGTTGTGATACAATTCTGTTTAAATAATAGTTGTCACTCTTGCTAACAACATTTAATCATTAGTCTGTCTACTTTCACATTATTTGTAATTACATGCAAGTGTGATACTGAGTTATAGAAACTACATGTCTGATGTTTCAAGGAGATGTGAGAAGAAGGATTTTTCACTTGAATACACTTCTTGCTCTGGTCATTGGCACATATACCCATGCATTGCATTTAATGTACTTTCTGTATTTTTCTATACCATATACTCATTTTCTAATGCCTTTTCCATTTGCTCTCCACTCAGCAGTGCTGAAACAGGGTTCACTACCTAAGAACAAAATGAAAAAAAAATAGTTTAACTTACAAACCTCACTTATTTCTAAACTAGAATACACTTACAACAAGGTAGCTAAAATTGCTGCTGAACTACCAGACTACTCTTATCACTGCTTAGCACTCAGAAAATTGAACTGGCTAGAATTCCCCAAAACCCTTTTCCTCTCTCAGCTTCAGATAATTCATTATATTCTATACCTGCCCACATCCTGCCCCAGCATCTCATCTATTATCTCCTCCTACACCCCAGCAAGAATGAGTCAGAGCTCTGAACATCTACTCTCTATACACAAACCTAAGATCAACATTAGTAAAAACCTTTACAGCTATTCCCCTGCTGAAAACTGGAATAAACTTCCACTTGACATTAGACACATTAAATCCAAACACCAATTCAAAAAGGCTCTAAAAAATCACTTAAGCAATAATAAACTATGTCATTGTTATCTCCCCCTGACTGACTCATCTCCTCTCAGCCAACCAGCCTCTCTCTTTTCTCCCACACCTGTGTAATCCATCGTTCTTCATAATTTTTCTATAGTTCAACTTAGTATTCCTACATTCCTAGCTCTCTACCTTATACCTACATTCTTGTAGAATCTTTCTTACCTGACCACTTCCCTCACAATATGGCTATTTTAATCTGCACTGATGTCTAAATATGTAAACTTATATTAATCTACCCTACTCTACTCTGTACCTACTTTACTTTGTCTTGATCTCAAATGTTAGTTTTTAATTATTCTACTTCTTGGATGACTAAGGATAAAAGAAAACACTTTTACTTATTTACCCTACTCTGCACTGTACCTACTGTACTTTGTCTTGACTTATTTTATCTGTTCTACTTTTTACTCTGCACTGCATCTACTGTGCTTGCTGATATGCAGAGTCTTATTGCTACTCATGTTAAAGCCGCTATTTTGCATATCTCTATTGGAGATTTTGTATAATTAGCAATGTACTATGTCAACTTAATTTCATGTATTAACTGTGGAGCTTTTCTCCCTTGGTCTCCATTGAAAAAGGGCTCTGACCCAGCTGGACCAACCCAGTCAACAAATGTCAAATAAATAAATAAATAAATAAATAAATAGTTTAGACTGCCTTAGGTAGAACAAATATGCATAGATCCATTGTACAGTCTTCCACAATGGGGATAGTACTTATTTCATAAAATGCACTTGACAGATGTCAAATTATGTGATACAAGGTGTAACTAAAGTGAATTTAGGGATATAAGGCCCATGAACCATTATTTAAATCATGTGTAAAGATCACATTACAATTATTCATAATATGTTACTTTTTGATATTTCTTCTTTTTAAGGTTCTTCTGCTCAGCTCTTGGCAGTGCACAAACATGGTTCACTTCCTGATGAAAAAAAGTGAAAAATTTAGTTTAGGCAGCCTTAGGTCAAGCAAATATGACTGGTGTTGTTGCACAGCCCTCCACAACAGGGATAGTATTTACTTTATAAAATGTACTTGAGAGATGTCAAGTTCTGTGGTGCAAGGTGTAACTTAAGTGAATTGAATCAAATAATGCACACGAAGCATTCTTCAAATCCTATGTAGACATCACATTGCAATTATTCACAGGTGATTTCTCTATGTCTTTTTAAGATTTATTTGCTCTCCACTTGGCAGTGTGCAAACACAGTTCAGTACCTAAGGAAAAAAGTGAAAAAATTTGTTTAGGCTGCTTTAGGTATAGAAAATATGCTTGGTATCATTGATCAGCCCTCACCAATAGGGATAGCACTTACTTTGCAAATTGTACTTGACAGATGTCAAGCTCTGTGATACAAGGTGTAATTGAAGTGATTTGCTAGAAATAAGGCTCATAAAATATTGTTTGAATCTTATAACCTACTAAATAACATGTAAATGTGAACTGGAGTACCGCATTAAATGCACAGGTGAAGTGTCAGTGTCATAATGAATAAGGCAATAGTAAGCAGGTCAAAGCACAAATATATAAGTACTAGTATGGGTGTTGGAGTGCTGTTGCATTGGGGTAAGTATTACCTACACAGATTAAGCAAAGTAGAGGCCAACTGAGTGTAAGACACTGTAACCGGAAGTTGGCAGTGCTTACATTCGTGCAAACCCGCACAGACCTGCTTACAACTGATTTAAAGTGCCTTAATCACTCAGTATCCAACCGCAGGTGTTCTGCACTACCAGCAAAATAAGCAGCTCCTGCAAGTCTTGAACCAAGGACCCTGTACCATAGACAAAGGGGCATCCAGGAGTCAAAATTCATGGTATGGCTCCTAGTAAAACACCATGAGGAGAGACTACTGCAGGGCCAGTACCAGGGCTCGAAGTATAAAACTGAGGCCTGGGACAGTCTTGCCCGTGAACTCTCAAGTGCCACAGGTATCCCCTGGACTGGTGAGCAGGTCAGGCACCACCATGCTGACCTGAAGCGGCGGAGTGGGGATGTACTGGAACAGTGGATCCAGGAGTCTTGGCAGATGCCTAATGCCCCAGTACTGAGTAAGTACTCATTTTACTGAGTAGTTAATAATTGACTAGCTTGTGTATACTATGAATAGGTATGGCTAAATACCACTGTATTTTTCTGACAGCTGCAGATGAGCGGGCTGCGAACCAGGGAGCCCATGATGCTAGGTTGCAAAGGCTGTGTTGCGAGGCAGGTTAGTAATCATTCAGCATGTACTGTCAGAACAAATAAATATAAGAGCCTTAGAAAGTGTCGTACCAGAAGAAATAAATGTGTAATATCCTGTGAATAAAGGTATAACCCCTAGAGTGCTTCTGTTTACTCTTCTGTCATATGTTGTTGAACTGTTGCATACTATACATAGTATTGTTGTATTAAGCAGTGTTGCCCACACTGTGGTATGCAGATAAAATGTGTATGAAGTTCTGTATAACAATTTTGGAAGTGCCAAGAGGTCAGTCATATTGTATAAGTGAGAAAGACTTACACAGAAAACAGTAGAAAGCTTCACATCAATTTCCTGATAGCACAGTGTACTGTGATGTTAACTGTAATTTTATTTGTCACACACAGCAGGGGTTTGAAACCCGGGAGTGCTAGTAAGTTGTATGCATTAATCATGCCCCACAACTGTACAGATTTTGTTGCAATGTTCAGATAGAAAGCTGTATGCATAAGTACACCCAACAACTGTACAGAATTTGCTAGAAGGCTCAAATAGAAAGTTGCATGAATATCCATACCCCACAACTGTTCCAATCTGTCCAGCATGTCCAGATAAATGGCCCACATCACCAGCCTGGTACCCTGTTCACCTGAATAATCAGTGTGATGATCCAAGAAATGTATGCAGCAGTTAATGACATATAACTGATAGTCAGAAGTGTACATACTCAGAATGGATATGAAAACAAACCTGTCATTCTAGCACCTCACCCAAAGTGTATGAGAGCAATTCTCAACATATGTTGAATTAACACCTGCATCTTGTCATGCCTGTATGTAAGACACAGGTCACGTATATAATAATCTATAAACATACCAGTGGACAATATAAGGCCATTGGGTAGTGTAATAATACATGTAAGAGACAGATCAGTGCAGTGACTAAGAATGTTGTGAAAACTACAAGGATATATCAGTTGTTAATTTAATCTCTATCTCACCCCTACCATATGTGCAAAAATAACACAATGACACATCTCAACCGGTATGTGTACACTCAAAACATATATTAAGACATATATCCTAATGGTTTATAAATATTCACATTTGTTTCTATGCATGTGCCATGTTAAAATACACCCATATTGGTGGCTTGTTGTCATCAGTGAAACCTGCAAGCTGTTGTAATAGCCACTGTTGTTCTATATATGCATGTGTTCTGCTTGCTCTGCAACTGTTTTAAATCTGGTGTTTTGGGTTAATGGGAATACCTATGCATGCTGTTATAACTAATCCCGAATGCTGTTGACTATTACTAACCAATATCTTTCATAAACCTGCTACAACATAGCTCGTATGGGAAGGCCGGTACCAGCAGACCCATCTGTCCCACCTCAGCTGGCCATGGCACCGGGCACCAGCATGTCTGGGCCCAGCATGGGACCTCCTCCTCTGTTGACCCTGTGCCACCTTTGGGTGGAACCGCCGTAGTGGATGGGGCTCCCAGCCTGTTAGAAGGGGGTAGAGAGGAACATGTCACCCATTGTCAAGTTCAGGCCACAATGCATAGAGATCTCGATATGGAGTTTCGAGACTGGCTATGCCAGCTTGAGGGCCGAGTGGAGCAATTAGAGGGTGAGCCTGCCCCTCCTACACAGCCCCCAGCACAGCCACCTTTGGGGCCATGAAGGTGCAGTGGTGACTGCCCATGGGTGGGGACCTCAGTCCCACTGTTTCCATTTTGGGGCCCACGGGCTTTTGACTTCCAAACACTCCTCCCCATCCAAGGTGTTCCCCCCCACGTGTCATATACCACCCCTGTATGCTGTCTTGTCTGTCTTGTCTGTCATCCTACCCAACTTATCCCCACAAGCATACCTACTCTCCTTCCCCAATATCCCTCTCTCACATTAAAAAAAACAAAGAGGATTCCTCATAAACATGGAACTGACATGGCAGGTATTGCAACATGTACAACAGCCATATCCAGACAAACACTGTTAAACCAACATTACTCCAAATGCAATATAGCAGCACTTACAGTCAGTAGTCAGGTCAGGCACATCCCCTTCCTGTTTGTTGCTCTCTTTCCACAGTGTATGTTGTTAGAGGTAAATCCCCAATCCATCTGAGATGCTGTTTGCCAAACAACAGATCTAGTTCCTGCTCACAGTGAATGAAAAGGGCCAATACCACCATGATCTTCCTAGATATTTGAGTGTGTTTCCATGCAATTAGCTATGGGAATGTTACCACAACTGTCCCACATACAATCAGCTAGGGGAGGGCTGCAATTCGTGCAGATGCCATCAGCTGATCATGAGCATCACTTAAAGTACACATGCTGCTGCCTAAGCATAGCAGGTGTGGGTCTCCATATCCACCAGAGAGGGGGTGGGAGAGGCAGAGAGAGGCAAATACCTGTCAGGGAGGGGTGGGAGAGTAAAACTGTAGCATGTTTGTGTCACACACCTACCAGCACAGGGTATCAAACCCCCGACCACTATGTAGTGCTGTCACAATTAGATGCAGTTATTGGATACACCACATGGGTTACCTGTTGTGGAGCACTCAGGACATATATGTGATGGTGAGTGACATCTGCAACAGGGATATGGTACATTTGAGGTAGGTGACATACACATGCCTGTCTGCATGAACAGGTGCCAACATCAGCACAGCCACAGTCTCACAGGGATGCACACATGCAGGTATCACATGCACCACATGGGTCATACAGAGGTAGTAAGGGCAAAGAGTATGAGGAGGTGTCAGACAATGGACAGCATGCTTCAGTATGCCCATGAGGGTTGTAGGGAGTGTGGATGTGGCCATACGCACCATGCAACACACACATACACACTGGGTGCCAGTACTGACATGCATGGCTGCATGTCTGCACTGGTGTGTGGTGGTCAACTGTGCCAGCAGGCTATACAAGGGTAGGCGATGGGTATACTTTGACATCAGGCCACATGACAACTGTCTGAATTGTGGCTCAGGGCTGTAGTTTCTGCATTTGCCCAGGTGTGTACTGTATCCTCCATCCATTCACCTGGGTGATTATTGTGTGTGGCCAATGCTGTGCATCGCCTGCCATGTATGTGTTCCTTAGTCCATGACATGGATGGTGTCTAGGATGTGCACACCTCCTACATGCATGTACAGTGATGGTACCTGGGGTGTCTGGCCCATGTTGTGAACACGGATTATCATCAGATGTGCCAGTCTTTCCCACCTGTGTCAGGAACTGGTAATGGGCAGCAGATTTACCCTGCACCTACATTGATAGCATGCTACCAGAATTCCCTGATGTCAGTGGCATCTGTCCATACAGGGCATGTTGTCAGGCATGGTATGTCCATTGTGGGTCACATGTGAAGGAACCACAAGTGGTGCAGGTGTCCATTGGGGAATATGGGGGAGGTGCACTCTCTGCATGTATGTGCACATTGGACAGATGGGCAAGGTGACATGGCCTCTGTAGCCCACTGCTATCACTCCATAGTCACTATCAGTGGCCAATATGCAGTGTACTACCCACATATTGGCTGTGGCCTATGCATGTGTGTGTATGACACATGGATAGAGAGTGTGATCTGGGTAGTACCGGGATTGCTAACAGTCATTGCCTTGCCTTGATTTCACATGTATGGGTACGGCTTTGCACCCCAGCCTCTCAGCTATTTTGCATCTGTTATCCCAGTATGGTTGACATTGTGATAGATAGTAGGGCCACCATATAAGAAATATGCAAAACCTGCTCCCCATTGGCCACGGGTGTCACACACTCACAACCACCTCTACACAGCATATGAGTTACAAACACACACACGCCTGTCATCTCTTGGAGTAGAACCTCTACCTAACTAGTTTATTACACTACAGAACTACACAGTTATAGTACGCGCCACAGACATTACTGGATTATTTTTTTCCCAAAGGTGTATTTCACAATGGATGACATCAGCAGGATTACCAAAGTAGGACATTTCATATGTACTGCTTGTGACTAGCCTATACTTCATTGCTCCATACACAGACATTGGAACACACACAAAACATCCAGAACTGCCACACTCCAGAAGTACACAGTTACCGGATGCGCTACAGGGATTACTGGGTTATAACCTTCCCAGAGGTATATTTCTAGGTTGGTGACATCAGCAGCCTTGGCAAAGTTGAGTATATGACTTGTAAGTAGTGTGAGTACCCTAAGATGCATTGCTTTCTACACAGTCAGAGACAGACTCACACACTTGCCATGTCTGGGGTTATAACACCTACCTAACTATTTTATCACACTACAGCATTATGCAGTTATAGCACGTGCCACAGAGATTAGTGGGATATTTTTACCCCAGATGTGTATTTCACAGTTGATGATGTCAGCAGACATGGCACAGTAGGGCAATGGAGGCTGTAGTGCCTGTGAATGGCCTCAAAAATATTGCTCCCTACACTGACAAAGGAACACACACAAACATTCACACTTACAATGCCAGGGGGATAGATAGTACTCCTACATAACTAGTTTATTACATTACAGCACTTCTCAGTTATAGCACGCGCCACTGAGATTACTGGTGTACTCCTTCCCCAAAGGTGTATATCACATTGGATGACATCAGCAGCCTTGCCAAAGTTGAGTATGTGAATTATAAGGTGTGTGAGTACCCTAAAAAGCATTGCTCTCTACATAGTCAGAGACAGACACTCACACTCACAGTTGCCAAGTCTGGAATTAGAACTCCTTTCTAACTACTTTTTCACACTATAGCAGTACATGGTTACAGGATGCGCTATGGAGATTATTGGGCTGCAATCTTCCCAGAGATGTATTTCTAGGTTGGTGACATCAGCAGCCTTGGCAAAGTTGAATATATGAATAGTAAGGAGTGTGAGTACCCTAAAAAATATTGTTCTCTACACAGTCAGAGACAGATAGACACACACACACACACACACACACACACACACACACACACACACACACACACACACACACACACACACACACACACACACAAGTGCTCACATTTGCCAGGTATGGGGTTCGAACTTCTAAGTACTTTACTACACTATAGCAGTACGCGGTTACAGGACACGCTATGGAGATTACTGGGCTATAACCTTCCCAGAGGTGTATTTCTAGGTTGTTGACATCAGCAGCCTTGGAAAAGTTAAGTATATGAATTGTAAGGAGTGTGTGTACCCTAAAAAGCATTGCTCTCTACACAGTCAGAGACAGATGCACATTTGTCATGTCTGTGGTTAGTACACCTACCTAATTATTTTATCACACTATATCATTACACAGTTATAGCACGTGCCACTGAGATTACTGGGATATTTATACCCCAAAGGTATATTTCACAGTTGATGATGTCAGCAAACATGCCAAAGTAGGGCAATGGAGGCTGTAGTGCCTGTGAACGGCCTCAAAAACATTGCTCACTACTCTGACAAAGGAACACATGCAAACATTCACACTTACAATGTCTGGGAATAGAACTCCTACCTAACTAGTTTATTACACTACACAGTTACGGCACGCACCGCGGTGATCATTGGTTTATTTTGTTCCCCAAAGGTGTATATCACATTGGATGACATCAGCAGCCTTGCCAAAGTTGAGTATATGCATTGTAAGGTGTGTGAGTACCCTAAAAAGCATTGCTCTCTACACAGTCAGAGACAGACAGACACACACACACACACACAGTCACAGTTGCCAAGCCTGGGCGTAGAACTCCTATCTAAGTACTCTATCACACTACAGCAGTATGTAGTTACAGGACATGCTACAGAGATTATTGGGTTACAGCCTTCCCAGAGGTGTATTTCTAGGTTGGTGACATCAGCAGCCTTAGCAGAGTTGAATATATGAATTGTAAGGGGTGTGAGTACCCTAAAAAGCATCGCTCTCTACACAGTCACACACAAATACTCACAGGTGCCAGGGCTGGGGTTAGAACTCCTATCTAAGTACTTTTTCACACTACAGCAGTACACAGTTACAGGGCACACTATGTAGATTACTGGGCTAGTATTCTCTCAAAGGTGTATTTTACATTGGATGACCTCAGCAGGCTTGTCATAGTAGGGCTATGGGGAGGGCGGTGTGTGCATGGGCCATAAACCATTCTTCTAGGGGTTGACACGCCACATGCAGGTGCAGACGGAGTCATGTGTCACAGGTACATGTATACAGCTGCTAGATGACTACTTCCTTGTACAGTCATGTTGCACAGCTGGCACGTGCACCACATAGTCTGTAATGCTGACAGATACTGGTGGCTAGTATCTGCAGTGCATGACATCTGCACCTCATGTGTTTGGGGCCCTCTGGCTGTGTGCTGGGTGGGACATGCCTGGATGGCTCCTCATCACAGTCACCCTCTTCCACACATCTATGTACATCTACCTTTGGCTTATTATAGTGTGTTGTCCTGACATATATGTCTGTATTCCTATCCACTGTGTGTGCAAGGCATGAGTGGTGCATACTGATGAGTGTCCGCACTAACAACTGCAACTGCCAGATATGTCTGGTCCACTGGTGTTTGCAGTCATGGCCTTCATGTGTTTAAGTGTGTGAGCATGCCCAGTATGAACTTTCACTATGTTGCTGACTGACATTGCCTTCATATAAGTGTGTGACTATGCCCAGTATGGCCGTCTGTATTGAATGTGTAGATCGTGTCCAGGTAGTTTGTGCTGTAGTGCTGACCTTTGTGTTGTACACCAATGGGTAGCATGCTGTCTCTGCAGGGTATCCATTGATCATTTGGCTTTGACTGTTACTACATTTCTGCATAGCAGGGAGGGCACACCTGACTATTTCTACATTTCCACACAGGGTTGGGGGTCACACCTGACCGTTATTACATTACTATGTAGGATGTGGGGGGCACATGTGACACTTGTACACATTTGCTATGACTGTATTGGTATGTCAGGTACTCCATTACATTCTGTATTGCTATCATGCTGACTAGAGGCATACCAGTGTACTACAGATAGTGGCTTTGGTTGCCCTACATATTATTGTCTGACTTCCTACCCTTCAGAACTAACATCCCAGTTCCTGCCCTACTGGGGTCTGTCTGTGTAGGTCTGGGGAGAAGCCTAACCATAGCCATCATTCTGGGGCCATGGCACAGGCTCAGTTTGGGTTTGTCTACTCCTGTCCTGCTGGCTGAGACTGTTGTTGGGTATGTGAACCTTCCTGATTGACATGTGTGGGTCTTATAGACACACATGTTGCTCTGCCCATTTCCTGCAGTGGGATTTGTCACCCTGTGTAGTACTGGCTACTATGGTGATTCTAGTATGTGTTACAGATATCATGGTGCCACTATGGGTGTCTACTGTCTGCTGCCATAACGTTCAGCCACCCAATTCCCTTGCATGCTCACATCCGTACCATAGCTACAGGTAACAGCACATTCTACTCCATTTGGCAACTGGTAGGTTGATTGACTTACCTTGAGGGTGCGCCAGACTTGCAGATGGGGCTGGAAGGCTGCCTATGTCGGATGCACATAGTGTACTCCCTATACATAGTTGAGCACAGGTAGTGTCATGTTTGGCATCCCTTTTACTATATGTGCGAGTCAGAGAGAGGTGTCATTCCCTGGGTCCTTACTGTGTCAGTTCATGTGCTATGAGTTGCCTCTTTGCCAAGGCCAGGGTATACTGGGCATGCCTCCTTCTGCCTACTGGGGCAGGCTCATGTTTTTCCTCCTCCGAGTCACTCTGTGCCTGTGCAGTTCTTGGCATTCATGGGGGGCTGTGTGGCCCTGCCCCATGCTGTTCCTGCTGCAGCTGTTTCCACAGGATCATATTGTGTAGCATAGCACATACCATAACAATTTGGGTACATGTAGCTGGTGAATACTGCAAGACTCCACTGGATGTGTCCAGGCACTGGAACTGTGACCTTAGCATCCCAAACACATGCTCTATTATATGTCTGGCCTGTGCATGTGTCTCATTATGGCGTTGTTCAGGTTTGTGTGCATTTCTGATGGGTGTCATCAGTCACGGCTCCAGTGTATACCCAGCACCCCCCACTAGGTGACTGTAGGGGATGTCCAAATTGGCAAATCTGTGGTACAGCTGCATCAGATGCCATATGTGTGAATCATCATAGATTCCAGGACAGCCAGCACACACATTCATTATAATGCCCTGGGCATCACATATGACCTGGCAGTTGATGGAGGGGATGCCCTTCTGGTTGATGTAGGCCCTACCCTGCTCACTGGGTGGTGCTTTGATGCATATGTGCATGCAGTCTATAGCACCCATGACCCAGGGGTATTCTACTATTTGGTGGAAGAGATGCATATTGCTCGTCAACACCTCACGTGTGTTGAAGAAATATACATGCTCACTGGCATGTGCTGACATGCCATCCAGGAACTGGTGGAATACTCTGGATGCTGATGCCTATGAGATCCCCATGATATCCCCAGTTGTGCTTTTGGAGGTACCTGTGGCTAATATACCTAGGCCTACATATACCTTGGTATCCACTGGGATGGGTTCCCCTCGGTCAGTTTGGTGTGTCAGGTGTGGCTGACACAGTTCAACAATTTGCTGTAGGAGGTCTCTGTCCACCCTAAAGCACCCATTATCTCCAGCTCATGTAGCCCCTGGTAGGTTACCCTAGGTCTGTACACTCTTCTCTGTCTCCTCACTGTGGGTTGTCTGGTAGCATTCACATCCTCACCACCCTCAGCCTCTTGCATATGTTGTTCTATGTTGCATGCTGCAGCCCTTCTCGTTTTGTAGGCTTGTTTGTTAAAATTTCCCCGCTTGTATAGACCGGTGGTGTAGAGTGTGGGAAAGACCGGAGGGGAACGTGTTTGCTTAGTTTATAGTAGTGTTCTGGGCCGGGCTGCTGCTTGTGTAATTGGCTGATTCTGATACATATCATCTGCCAACTAAGCTAGTTCTCCTTGATTACCTTCCTACTGCTGTTTTCCCTTCCCATTGCCTTCCTGTTTCAGGCCAGGGGTGCGCTGCACAAACAGAGTGCTCAAATGTCCACAGAGCTGCTATTTCCTAGTTTACTTTTCTTTTTTCTTTAGAACCCAGTGTGCAGTGCGCACACCCGCTTACGCTTTGTGAAGAGTGCTAGGCAGGTTTAGACACACCCCCTAGCTTAGGTATGCTAAGCTAGGAGCAATACCGAGACACAGGGCTCAATCCGCTTACAGTATGCCTAACACAGACCCCCATGATGTCACCTATATCTTAGTCTTGCACCCAGCTATTCATACTGATACACTGTTGGGACCTGCCTCACATGCTGGAGAAAAATGAGATTCACTATCCTTCCCCTCATTTGCATAGGATTGCCTGCTAATCCATAGTTACATGTCTCACACTGAGCCTCCCCTCTTGACAACCACTACTCACTGGCCAGGTTGTCTTCTGCCTGCCATTGATTTGCATGGCAGAATACTGATTTTAGCTAGAATGCTTATTTTAGGTTTATTTTATTATTTTCCCCCGATCCCGTTTGCGCGCCGCTGCCCTATGCTTAAACAGCCGAGATCAGCGAAAACAAATTAAAAGTTGTTTTTTTTTATCTTTTTATTGTTTGCAATGCCAATGGCCTTATACTTGGCAATTGGCATGCTTCCTCAATGATATGCGGCCTTTATTTGGAGCTGTCATAGCTCCGTTTCGGATTTTGCAGAAATGTACTCAGTTACTAACCGAGTACATTTCTGCAGATAGCACTTGTCTTGCACGGACTATTGCAAGCATCCTGGATTGCAAAATCACCTCATTTGCAAGATTTCCTCCTGCAAATGAGGTGATTTGCATACCAGGGCTTAGTCCATGCATAATTAGTGCAGTAGCTCTCATGCATGCCTCTGCAGGCTGTTCCTGGATAGCACAGCAGACATATTGCCTGCTAGGGCTTCTGCACTAATCATGCATGCCATGCAGGGCATCGAGAATCCGGGGGTAAGTCTAAGATGACTTGCCTGCTTAGTTTAGCAGAAGCATATCAGTGTCAAGTGAGAATGGAAATCAAACTAGAAGTAGATAAAATCAGGCAACAGCTGAATGTGCCAAAAAACAAAAAGAATATAAGGTGAAGGATCAGATCTATATATATATATATATATATATATATATATATATATATATATATATATATATATATATATATATATATATATATGAAGAATGAACGTTGTGACAATAAAGCATACAAAAAGAATGAGAAGGGAATCAACAGCAACCCCAGTATTATTTAGTGCTGTCAGCTTATATCATATCAAGCTGGGCAGGGGTGAGCAAATCACTGCTACCCACACCACAGGCAGGACACTACCAGTGGGCGCAACGTTGTCGATCTGCAAAGTCTACTTTACAAACAATCACAGGGTAGTCCCTGGTGGGACTACCTGAAAATTGCTAGGCGGAGTGGACTTCCGACCATTACACAAGCAAGGGCAGGTATGTTCAAGGACCAAATGGTAGGAGAGCCTTATGATACATGAGTTGGAACAACATACGTGTAGGGTCCCTAACGCTGGGGAGAGGGCACTGTGTGGAGGTGTGTCATGGCTGTGATAGCAACTGGAGAATGGATGGTTTGCATGTATGTCGAACTCGGGTGGGGTGGAGGAACCATGGGTATGAAATTATGGATCTAGGAGTGTCAGGGTTGGATGGCCTGGTTCTAATTGGACCACCCCGTGGAGGTCAGTGAGTTCGTTATAAGTATATATGCATACACACATGTATACATCTATATGTAGAAGTACATTCCCTGTAAGACATTTATTCCTTTTGCAGACATAAATAATATGAAAGTGCCCCTACAAACCTAGACAGTAGATAGAATAATAGGCTGTGCATAAGAGGGAAGGGATGAATCTGCAAAAATACAGAAGTGTGTACATTGTCAGAAGTCAGTGCTGTTCTCAAAAAATCAAATATGAGGACTTTCTCACACATGGAATCATTCCTGTGATCTGCCTGCTATGGCAATGCCAATCACTAAACCGATCCTATTTGTAATATAATTTTGCCGAACACGTACATTATTAGCTCTCATGTGTAACGTGTGCGTTACCACATAGTCATAGTTATTAATTTATTGTAGTGTCATGTTAATGGGAGTAATGATGTGATGAAGTATAGAGTCTAATCTTGAAATAAAGACATGTGTGTCCCAGGTGGGACAACCCAAAAATTGTGACTAGTGTCCTGTTGGTCACTCATTTCACCAATGTGTGTGGACTAAACATTCGGGATGTCTGAGGATACGTGGAGTGAGTCAACCCATGGGATGGGTCTACAGGAGTAGGGAGTGGACAATGTGTAGTGGTGTGGATACACCGTGTATTCAACTGGAAAATGGATGACTGCTGTGTCAGTGAAGTGTTGGGGTGGGTGTTTGGGGAACTAGGATCCATGACTATATGGGTATATATGCAAATGAAGCAGCACAGCAATAGTGTAGTGGTTAGAGCATCCACCTAACGAACAGACATTCCCGTTCCGAATCCTACTGCAGCACATACCATTTTCCATTGGTAATCTGTATATGAACATATTTTGACATCTGTCTGCTGTATAACCTGCATAATAACAATTACAAGTGAAAAAAACAAATAAATCCAAATGTATAAACCACCTCTCAACACTTAAAATAATAAAAAATAATAAAACAGCCACCAAGAACTAAATGTAGGTCTTCACTATTTTAATAAAACACAGAACCAAAGGCCTGGTGAAAGCGCTTAGTTATTTGGTTCTGTGTTTTATTAAAATAGTAAAGACCTATGTTTAGTCCTTGGTGGCTGTTTTATTATTGTTTTCATATTTTAACAATTAAAAGTGAACTGGAGTGAAGTGTTAGTGTCATAATGAATAAGGTGCTAGTAAGCAGGCTTAAGCATAAATAAGCAGTAATAAGCATATATAAGCACCAGTAAGCATGTTTAAGTGTGTTTGCGTGGGGGTATGCATTGCCTTACAGATGTATGTATATATATATATATATATATATATATATATATATATATATATATATATATATATATATATATATGCATATATATGCATTGCCTTACAGATATGTGTGTATATATATATATATATATATATATATATATATATATATATCTATATATATATATATATATATATATATATATATACATACATATATATATATATATATATATATATATATATATATATATATATATATATATATATATATGTACATACATATATATATATATATGTGTGTGTGTGTATGTGTGTGTGCATAGATATACACAGATATACAGCTATGATAGAAAACAGCACACAAGAATAACATATGTTCACCAGCTATGCCAATGGAAGTAAGGGGCCTAAGCAAGAAACATGTAACACGTAGCATGACCCCCCCCCCCCAGCCAGACAGAGGAAACATACACACAAACCCACAAACAATGTAAATAGTCCACTGCTCCCCTGACCACAGGTAGGATACAACCGAGGGGGAGCAGAGTGCACCCGTGAAATCTAATCTTGGTTGCAGGACGCCCAAAAATTGACATATAACCAAAGGAAGCCAATACAATGACCATTCTAGCAGGGGTGTGTACATACCCGGAATACAAGGGTGGGAAAGCCTGATGACCCATGGGTAGAGACAACGTATGACATGGGTCCCGTGAAGTGGAGAGTGGGCATGTGTAGTGGTGTGTTCAGATCTGACCTGCACCCAGAGTAAGGATGGGTGAAGTAGAGGAGGTGTGGGTGGGGGAACTATGGGTAGTTAGTTAAGGGTCTAGGTGTGCAGGTGTTGGCTGATATGGGCCTATATGAACAGCCCCAGGGATGTGAGCAAAAGTATTTGGCGTCACCCAACGAGCAGCCACACCCGCTACGAGTCCCACTGTAGCCAATTCTAATCTACATGGCAGAGAACGGAATAACCAGATGTAGATGTATATATGTAGAGGAATGTGTGTGCATATCTACCCATAGTGACATGGAGATATACCTCTCCGTAGTACAAATGTATACATACAGAGACAGAATACATAAACATACCCACATATAGATATATACATATGCAGACACCCATACACCCATACATTGTTAGATATACATAGACAGCAATATATAAATATATACATGTATGCATTCATATACAGATATATCTGAATATAGTAATGTATATATATATATATATATATATATATATATATATATATATACTGCTGAACTTTAAACTTAAAACTTTAGAAACTCAAAAAAATACAACGACCACTGTGAACAGACAGCTCAAAGTCAAAGTCAAAATATCTTTTATTTAGTCCTATATTATTATTACTGAACTTCTTCCAAATATGTCATACTGAAAACAGTTTAAATAGTAATAGTATGTCCACCATGACACATGACACATCAGACCAATCAAAAAGTAAAATAAAATAAGTCCTGAAAATACTAAATTACTATTATCAATTCTTATATCTATTAGTTAAAATGCTAGTATACTAAATTAAACACATTTAAAAAGTTAACAACCTGAACAACCAATGTTATCTAAACACTTGTGTTATTTATAGGCTTAGGAATGGCACTTATTTTGGTCTTTGTGCTTTGCAAAAAAAAACTATATTCACCTCACTGCTTCATTTAACCTTGGATGCTGCATTGAAATGAGCAGAAAATTCTTTACTTTAAATTCAACTTTGTAACAAATGCAAAACCTACACAAAAACTTTTCTAATACAGAAGTTTTTACTAGTAATCTGGACAAAAACTTTGATGCAATTGCATGCATTTCAGTCCTTATTTTGCGAGTCCTTATTTTTCATAGATCGTTTTTGTTCAGTGTTGACGTTTACTTTCAACAAGTAAGTATTCACAAGAATTAATGTAATGAAAATTAACGTTCAATGACATTAGAGTATAATACCCATAATAATGCACACTTTTTGTTGTTGCTTGCTTACACTTCAAAGTACTATTTGTGTGTCTAAAAAACTTGAAATTTGATTAGAAAAATGTCTTCACATTTGCTATTAAAATTGATCAAATTACTTTCTTCAAATCATTCCCACCAAATTTCTTGTTTTTTTCTGTTTTTTTTTTGTATTTGAATATATATTATTTTTATGTCTTAATATTTCCCTTACTTAATATTAAATTCAATCATTTGATATTCGAATAAAAACCATTTTTCTTTGTGATAGGATTAAATAGCTGATAAATGGGATCAGCTTTAACCATGTTAACTACATAGCTTGTAAATAGGATAGTAATAGTGTGTTATTATCCCCTACATGTCAAAGAACAATATTCTTTTATTATTTTGTTAATTAATGATTCTTTATATCCCTGTCTATAAAAACACTTTAATTTGTGTCTTTCATCTGAAAAAATCAAAAGAAATTGACAAACTTTGAAACAATCAACTGCTTATGGTAATGCTTCATCAACACAGTGTACTCATCTTCCACATGATATTGTATAGCTTTGGGGTGTAAATAAAATAACCTGAAATTTAAATTCCTATCCTGAAATTTAAATATATTTCAAGAAGATCTAATGATCACCAAAACCACTTATAGTGATAAAAAAAAAAAATCCAAGAGATTTAAATATTCAACAAAAAGTGTATAAAAGTTCACCAAAATATATCCATAAAATAAATAAAAAATTCAAGTGTACGTCTACAGAAAAGGAGATAAATAGACTAAAAATAATAGATCAATCAATAAAGCAGTATATAGAGCCATCATATCTAGACTGTGGATGTGGTTGCAAACAAGACGACCCATTGCTATACCTGTTGTTTGCTTGTAATGGATACCTTCAAAATTGAAATAATTGTTGTCTAAAACTAATTCCATCAGACAGCAAACTGTGTTGACCTTATCATTACTCAAAACAGTATGTGTTGACAAGTACTCCCTCAATATTGACACCTTCTTTTTTGATCTATACAGTGTTCAAAAGACACCACATCCAAGGATAAGAATGAAAAAGCTGAACTCCTTCAGTGTTGACTACACTTAAAGTTAATCTTTTATGTAAAATTTAGTTTTCTGTACTATTGGGTTCAAAACATTGTCTAACCAAATAGATATTGTCTCAGTTTTAGAAAAACTTGCTGAGATTATGGGCCTGTTTGGTATGCCAAATAAACTGGCTAATCTAGGATACTCAGTGAACAAAAACTAATATTCTGAATAGGTGATGTTACCCTGACTAAATAAGTCAAATAATGTGACATCAATTTTACGAAAGCTTTCTTCAATTTCTTTGCTAGTTACAATCAAATAGCTAGCTTCATCCTCTAAAAGGGCTGACATAAACGAAACATAGTGGTAGCTTTCATGACAACTAAAGGTGCCTCCTCCTTTTCAAAATCTAAAGCCTCTAGTTCAGAAACAGTTAAATTAGAAATTATGTCATTGTTAGTATCCATTTTTCTAAACTCTTCTTCACAGATCTTACCAAACACATTAATAGTAGAATTGAGTAACGGGTTAAAAGTACTGTTTTTGTTACATCCACTGTTATTAACCATGTTATCAAAAATAAATTTTAAATTTAATTTTCTCAGGTAAAGCCTGAAGTCAATTATCAACTTAGTAATGTTAACATGATTAGATGGAATGAAAGAAAGTCCTTTCTTTAATAATGAAAGAACTTCACATGGCAAAGTCTCTTCTGTCAAATTACAGACTTTAATCTCATAATTTAGTTCTTCCTCTTGTTCTTCTTCTGTATTATTTTGATAAGCCATTTGGTCCCTGTTTAATTTCTTTCGTTTTCTTTCTACTATGGAAGCTCTATACCTGTCTATTTTGGCATTGATACTGGAATACAAAGTAGTATTGTCCTTAAATAATTTGGACACTCTTATCTTGGTGTCCAAAACGTTAGCTTTCTCTTTCAAAGCTAATAATTCAGTTCTATAGTGTTGAATTAAAGCAGTCATGAAAGCTATACCAGTATCGTTGAACAACTTTACCAATATAGTGTAAAGTGAGTCTCCGTAGGAGACAAAATTCGGAAACTTGAAAGTTCTTAGTCCAAAGGGAACACAATTAAGTCTAATATTTTCCTCCAGGTAAAACACTTCTAATTGAAGCGAAACACATCGCAAACACAGTTTTTCTAGTTCGCGAATATCATTTTTGAAAAGCACAACATCGCTAGGGGAATCAATGTCAATGTTAGCACTTACTCTTTCGTGGTTATTTGTCTGCACCACCGTAGAAAAAGGATTCTCTGTAGTTTTGAACACCTGCTCGCTAACATTCTCTTGTGGACACGAAACTTCTCTTGAAGCCACATTTAGTTTTCCGCTTGTATTTGGACCACTATCCTCGCGAAAGCTGTTAACGCTCCTTTGTTGTGCTGCTGTTGATACGCCAACGTCATTTGGTGACGTGAACTCAGAGTCACTTGCGTTAGCGGAATTGCGAACTTCCTCATCTTGATGTGGGTTAGAATGAAGACTCACGGAACTTGTAGTGCTGACTCTTGCTTCCATCTGCCGGGCCATCCTTTTTCTACGATTAATACAGCTTATCCTTTGAAAACCTCCAAAGTTAAAAACAAAATGGTGGGTTCAGGTATTACAACAGGTAAACCTGATATGCGGCTACAAGAGACTGAGAATCAAACAAGTCACGATAGCAATGGTAACACATCTGTTGTTGAATCTATTCCAACAGCAGTGGTGTTTAGTGGTGACAATGATAGTAACATCAGGAGAGATTCTACAGTTTCAGCCAGCACTTCTTATTCTCAGGCTGTAGCTACAAAGAGTAAGAATGGTCCTTTTTTAGTGGACAAAAACGGAAACAAAAGAACACCGAGGTGGTCAGGCAAGATACAGACCAGAAGCAAGACCAAAGGGAAGAACAAGAGGAAGAACTAAATTATGAGATTAAAGTCTGTAATTTGACAGAAGAGACTTTGCCATGTGAAGTTCTCATTAAAGAAAGGACTTTCTTTCATTCCATCTAATCATGTTAACATTACTAAGTTGATAATTGACTTCAGGCTTTATCTGAGAAAATTAAATTTAAAATTCATTTTTGATAACATGGTTAAACTTTACAAAAACAGTACTTTTAACCGTTACTCAATTCTACTATTAATGTGTTTGGTAAGATCTGTGAGAAGTTTAGAAAAAAATGGACTAACAATGACATAATTCTTCCCTGAAAACTTTCTGTTTCTAGACTTTTTAGATTTTGACTAGAAATAGGTGACAAAGTCATGAAGTGAATAAGAGAAACCAATATGTCAACTACTGAGATGAAGCCTTCGTTATGTCAAGAAAATGACTTCGTCAGAATAGGATGTTGACAGTCGGGGTATTGTAACTAGCAAAAGAAATGGGCAAAACAATTCATGACTTTGATGTCACATTATTGATCACCTATAGTCAGGGTGAGTTTTTTCACTAACCAATATACACTTTGACAAGTTTACCCCCATGAAGTAGGGTGTGGGGGGCAGTTCAGGCAGTTCATTAGGTTAGGTTTGAGTGGTGATTTAGAATTTTCAAATTTATAGACAGGGGATATAAGAAATCATGGCTTAACATCATAATAAAAGTTTATGTAATAAGGCTATTCAATATTACAATAATTTCATAATGACAATAAGGTAGTTAACATGGTTAAAAGCTGATCCTATTACACTAGCTTTTCCTACAAAAATAAGGACTCGACAATGCCCTGCAAAGGCAATACAGTGTGTTTGTCCATTTTCAAAAAGATATATATATATATATATATATATATATATATATATATATGTGTGTGTGTGTGTGTGTGTGCGTGTGTGAATATACACATGTAAATAGCTAGGATATGTTACAGCAGTTACGAATTACATATGTTCACAGGCCATGCAAATGGGGGTGAGGGTTCCAATCAACAAACGTGTAACACATAGCATCAACCACCCCCACCAAGACAGGTGAAACATACAAACAGACGATACAAGTAAACACACTACTGCCTCCCAGACCATAGGCAGGATATTACCAGTGGGAGAGATCTGCCAGGTCTAATCTTGAAACAAAGACATCAATGACCCTTGTGTGCCACCCCATAAATGACTAATCATCGGAGTCAGTCCTTGTAATGATTCATCAAACCAGGCTGTAGATGTACACTGACCAGTAGGTTGTGCAAGCCTGATAATTCATGGGTGGACACAACGTACGACATAGGTCCTGACACTTGGAGAGTGGGCAGTGTGTAGTGGTGTGGTTAGACCCCACCAGTACCCACAGTAAGGATGAGTGCTGTAGAGGAGGGGCAGGTGGGGGAACTATGGGTATGCAATTATGGGACTAGGCATGCAGGTGTTGGCTGGTGCAGTTGTATTAGGACCGCCCGGGATGTAAGTAATATTCCGAAATGGGCAGAGCTTACGCCCATACCTCTCAACCCCTAAGAGCAAAACCACTGGACAGAACATAAACCATTGGGGGAACAAATAGGGACAGAAAGCACATATTCCACTTACAACCTTAGAAAGCTGATAGAATAATAGGTTTGCATTAGCATGACTCGGCTGAAGGATGTGGGGTCCTAAACCCAATTACTTGTCTGTATTTAATGGTGTCAGTTCCCAGGTATTTGCCAGACAGGTGCAGATTGTAAGAGGAACACACCAATAGTATGAAGCAAACTCTGGACAGGCTGTGGATTCTGTACAGTCGACCGGCATGCTTACACCTAATGGGCAGCCATTCCCGATATGGGTCCCACCGCAGCACAGTCCAGTTTAAATGGCTAAGTACGGTATGACCATATGTGCATAACCCACTACACAACATCTACAAACACATGGTCGTAACACCCCACTGTAGGCATGTAAGCCGATGTAATAGGCATCACAAGGTATTATTGTAGACCTCACTACCACCCAGGGGTATGAGTGTCAGATGCAAACACCAAATACAGTGCATTTGCAAGTGCGGGAGCAAGTGAGTGTAAGCCTATTTGGCCACCGGTATGCGAGTATCACACTGGTGAAACAATGCAGAAGCTAAATAAGCATAAGAAACTGTAACTGGAGTTTAGTATTGCTTAGCTCCATGCAAACCCACGCACACCCATCCACAACTGCTTTAAAGTGCCTTAATCACTCTGTACCCAACAGCTCATGTTCTGCCAGCAACAAAATGAACAGCTTCTGCAAGGCTAGAACTCAGGACCCCTGTACATCACAGTCACATTAGTTAACCACTACACCATGATAGCAATACATATAAAGGAGGTATCAGCAAACTAATCCTCACCACAGGGAAATCAAATTAAACATATGAACTGAATCGATGTACAGTGTAATGTTCTATAACCTGCCACAGACCATATATATGTGAATTGGAGTACTGCAGTAAACATAGAGTTGAGGTGTCACTATAATAAAGTTATGAATTCCCCAGGACCCCATACAGTGTATGTACACATGAATGACATATACCCGACACATATATAACCTGTAATGAATAAGACATAACTTAGCCTTTTCGAAACCAGCCAGTTATAGAAAAGTGTGGGAATCCGGCCCTACTTAAACTGAAGAGGCAGGAATATGGCTCATAACTGGTTGTAGCATACCGCTGCAGGCAGAATGGCTGGAGTGGGAGAAGGCACTTGATTTAGAGCACAGTGCTGGGGCATCCAGGAGTACAAATTCATGGTATGGCTCCTGGTAAAGAACCATGACAGGAGACTACTGTGAGCCAGTACCAGGGCTCTCACTACAAAACAGAGACCTGGGACAGTCTTGCCCGTGACCTCAATAGTGCCAGAAGTATCCCGCAGACTGGTGAGCAGGTCAGGTACCACCATGCAGACCTGAAGCGGTAGAGGGGAGATGTCCTGGAACAGTAGATCCAGGAAGCAAGGCGCATGCAGATTGCCCCAGAACTGAGTAAGAACTCCTTCCACTATGTAGTTAATAATTGCCTAGTTTGTGTATACTATGGATAGGTATGGCTAAATATCACTGTACTTCTCTGACAGCTGCAGATGAGTGTGCTGCGAACCAGCAAGTCTATGATGCTAGGCTGCAAAGGATACATCGCAAGTCAGGTTAGTAAATAGCCTGCATGTACTGTCATAACAGATAAATGTAAGAGCTTCAGAAAGTGTTGTACCAGTGTACAGATTTGTGTAATATGCTGTGAATAAAGGTGTAACCCCTGCATTGCTTCTATTTACTCTGCAGTCATATGTTGTTGTACTGCTGCAGTTATTAAATAGAACTGTTGCAGTAAGTTTTACCCACACTATTGTATGCAGATAAAATGTGTATGAAGTGCTGTATAACAATGTTGGAAGTGCAAACAGGTCAGTCATATTAGACTAAATACATTGCAAAGCCTCAAAACGATTGCCTGATAGCATAGTGTACAGTGATCTTAACTGTAATGCTTTTGTCACACACAGCAGGGCTTTGGATCCCAGGAGTGCCAGTGAGTTGTATGCATAATCATTCCACACAACTGCACACAGTTCGTTAGAATGTTCAGAGAGAAAGCTGTATGCATATTTACACTTAACAACTGTACAGATTATGCTAGAATGCTCAAATAGAAAGTGATATGCATATTCATACACCTCAACTGTTCCAATCTGCCCAGTATGTCCTGATAAATGGCCCACATCACCTGCCTTTTGCCCTGTTCCCCTGACAAATTAGTGTTATGATCCATGAAATGTAGGCAGCTGTAAATGACAAATAACTGATAGTCAGACTTGTACATAGAGTATGTACATGCAAACATACCTATCATCCCAGCATCTCACCAAAATTGTATGACAGCAGTCAGCAGTCTCCAAACATGTTGCATTACACCTGCATCTTGTTAAGCCAGTACATAAGACACAGGTCCCGTACATATTAATCTACAAACATACCATTGTACAATATAATGCCATTGGGTAGTGTAATAATACATGTAAGAGACAGACCACTGCAGTGACTACGAATGTTGTGTAAACTACAAGGATTTATTAGTTGTTAATTGAACTCTCTCTCTCACCCATACCATATGTGCAAAAATAACCGATTTACACAACTCATTTGGTATGTCTACACTCCTAACCTTTGTTGGGACATATGTCCTATTGGTTTATAAATATTTACATCTGTTTCTATGCATGTGCCATGTTAAAATACCCACATATTGGTGTTCTGCTGCCATCAATGAAACCTGCATGTTGTTGTAATGGCCACTGTTTACCCATATATGCATGTGTTCTGCCTGTTCTGCAACTATTTTATATCTGGTGCCCTGGGTAATGGGAATACCTATGCATGCTGTTATAACTAATCATGAATGCTGTTGACTATTACTAACCCATATCCACCTTAAACATGCTACAACATAGCTCGTATGGGAAGGCCTGTCCCAGCGGACCCACCTGTCCCACATCAGCTGGCCATGGCACCAGGCACCAGCACATCTGAGGCCCAGCTTGGGATGGCCCTGCACCACCTTTGGGTGGAACTGCCACAGGGGATGGGGCTTGCCCCCCCCCAGGAGCAGACAGGAACCTGTCACCCATGGTACGGTCCGGGCCGTGGTGCGTAGGGATCTTGACAGGGAAATTGAAGACCACCTATGCCAGCTTGAGGGCCGAGTGGCGCAACTAGAGGGTAAGCCTGCCCCTCCTACACAGCCCCCAGCACAGCCACCTGCTGGGCTGTGAAGGTGCAGTGGTGACTGCCCATGGGTGGGGACCTCAGTCCCACTGTATCCATTTGTGGGCTCATGGGCTTGCAACTTCCAAACACCCCTCCCCGTCCAAGGTGTTTCCCCCCACATGTGTCATATACTGCCCCTGTACATGTCTTGTTTGTCTTGTCTGTCATCCTACCCAACCTATCCTCCCTGATCCAATCTACTCTCCTTCCCCAACATCCCACTCTCACCTAAAAGTAAAAGAAAATAAGGGCAATCTGTTCCCGCAAAAAAAAGCACTCCCCATACATAGCTGTCCATTTCACACACATGTCACTGGACACGTAAACGTTTCTAATTGGCATCACAACATACTATTGTTGTCCTCACCCCTCTCTCAGGGTTGTGAGTGTCCAAATGTACCTCTGAATTTGTTGTATATGCACAGCCGTTGCTGTAGAAGAAATGGACAGCTATGGACCTTCCCTACACCCTTCCTGCACATCCCTAGCTACCTTGCCTACTGTCTTTCCCTCTTTGTGCCACTTTTTCACCACTTTTCTATCACCCCTTTTTTCTTTTCTTTTAAAGAAATTAGCGCAGAGGTAAGCGGGAGTAAGCACTTTTAAGCAGCAGTGAATTGGTTAAAGCCTGTTTGCACAGGGGTGAGCACTGCTTACACAGGTTAAGCAGTCAAGAAAGTAACTGAGTGTAAGGAACTGTAACCGAAAATAACCACTGCTTACCATCATGCAAACCCGCACACACCCGCACACAACTGCTTAAAAGTGCCTTAATCACTCCATATCCAACAGCCCTTGTTCTGCCCAGCAACAAAATAAACGGCCTCTGCAAGGCTCGAAACCAGGACTCTGCCCACCACAGCCAATGTGATTTACCAGTAAGCCATTGCAGATATACAGACATTGGATGTTATCACAAACATAGCATCCAGCACAGTCATTCAACAGTATAGGAAATGTATTCCATTATGTAGATGTATATGTGTGTGTTTATGTCCAGATATATATACATACATAGATATAGATATATATAGATATATCAAGAACATACCATGTGACAACAAAGCAGTAAAAAATAATGAAAAGTGAAACACCAGCAACTCCTGTATTATGCAGTGGTGTTGTCCTATGTATTATCAAGACTCCCTCAGACAGACATGTGTCACTAATACACGCAAACATTAAATACATCACTTTGAGAATTTCATTTACAGTAACAAAACAGGTCCTGTCAAATCATTATATGAGAACAGTACTCTTGCAAGGTGCTGTGTGCAACATCATCATCATTACAAAGTTAAATGGGGTAACCATAGAGGGACCGGTAGTGTTGTGTGTACAATGGGGTCGTCTGCATCACGTGTACCTGGAACATTTAGGAGTCATGTGCATACCAGGATCATCTGCCTGAGAGAGGGGTGAGGACAACAGTATTATGTTGTGATGCAAGTTACAAAGATTACATGTGTCCAGTGGACACGTGTGTGAAATGGACAGCTATGTATGGGGCGAAAGGTGTTCTGGGAATAGATTGGCCTTTTGTTTCCATTTTTATAAGGTGAGATTGGGATGTTGGGGAAGGAGAGTAGGTATGCTCAAGGAGGATAGGTTGGGTAGGATGACAGACAAGACAGCATACAGGGGTGGTATATGACACATGTTGGGGGGATACACCTTGGACAGGGAGGGGTGTTTGGCAGTCACAAGCCCATGAGCCCCCAAATGGAAACAGTGGGATAGAGGTCCCCACCCATGGGCAGCCACCACTGCACCGTCAAAGTCGCAAAGGTGGCTGTGCTGGGGGCTGTCTAGGAGGGGCAGGCTCACCCTCTAAATGTGATACTCTGCCCTCGAGCTGGTGTAACGTGCCTCGAAACCCCTTATTGAGCCCCCTACACACCATGCTCTGGACTGTACAATGGCTGACAAGTTCCTGTCTGGACCTGCTCCCAAGGGGGCAGGCCCCATCCTCAGTTTTGGTTGCAAATGAAGGTGGTGCAGAGTCAACAGAGGTGGAGGTCCAAGGCTGGGCCCCAGATGTGCTGGTGCCCGGTGCCATGGCTAGCTGAAGTGGGACTGGTAGTTCTGCCATGACCTCCAATCCCATACAGCCTATGGTGTTGCAGTTTTAACACAGATAAGGCTTAGTAATAGTCTACAGCATACAGGATTACTTATAACAGCATGCATAAATATTACCATCAACCCAAGACAACAGATGTCATACATTTGCAGAGGGAGCACAACACATGCATATATACTGCATGGCAACTGTCTAAAGCATAGATTACTTGTGACTGCAGCTATGAACAGTTGCCTACTATTGGCACGTCACTGTGATAACCTCAGACAGTGACTGTCATACCATTGTTTTATGTGACGTATGTCCAATCAGGGATGCTCTGTCAGTAACTCTCATCACTGTCACCATGTACTGACTGCAATCCTCACACTATGCCTCTGCAGTTCACAGATGTGTGTTCTGTGAGTAACACAAGAAACAAATGGATCCAGACACTGACCAGTGCACAGATGATCCTACAGATGGGGGTTTCCTCACAAACAATGCACTGTCTTGTCAGTTATTAAAACATGCAGACTAGCCATTACCACATACAACTTGTTAAACTGGCAGTAGTATGAATGAAGCATAGCTACACTTACATGCTGTAGTCATGTCTGGCACATCACCCGCCCATCTTTAGGCTATTTTCCACTGTGTATGTCATTTGAGGAATATCCCGATTTCATCTGTGATGCTGTTAACCAAACACCAGATCCAGGTTCCACTCAAAGCGACTGTCATGGGCCAACACCAACATGATGTTCCTAGATATTGTACTGTGTTTCCATGCAGTTGGCTATGGGAATGTCACCACAGCTGTTCCACATGCAATCAGCTAGAGGAGGACTGCAATAGGTGCAGAGGCCATCACCTGATCATGACCATCACTTACAAAACACAAGCTGCTGCTGAGCAGGTGTACATCTCCACATTCACCAGAGAGTGTGTATGAGGGACAGACAGAGGCAAAGTACATCAGATAAGGGCTGGAAGACTAAAACCTAAGCATAGTCTATCATACACCTATTAGTACAGAGGTTAAAACCCCTGACTGACTAGCCATTACTATTACAAGTGCATGCAGTTACTCCATGTGCCACACAGCTGACATGATGTACTGTAAGAACATATATGTGTGCTGGTGAGTGACATCTGCAACAGAGATATAGTAGACATACATTAGGTGTAGCACACATGGCTATCCACATGAACAGATGTCATTGTCAACACAACCACACTCTCTAAGGGACTCAGATACATTGGCACACTTTGGCAGGCTCACAAATACACTTCCTAACTACTTAGTTTGCCACACTACAGTAATGCACAAGTATTACATGCACCGCAGGGGTTATCCTGAGGTTCTATGGACTAGGGCATGTGAACATGTCTGACATCAGTCAGTATGCCAATGGGAGTTATACTGGGTGCGACTGTGGTTGGGAACATCATACCTCATACGCAGACACAAGGTGCCAGTATTGACATTCATATGTGCATTGCTTCATGGATGTGTAGTAGTTGGCTTTGCAAGATGGCTGTACAAGGCTGGGTGAGGGGTAATCCTTGGCATCAGGTCACCTGACAATGGTTTGCAGTGTGGTTCAGGGATGTAGTGTCTGCAATATCCCACACAGATGGGCATTGTATTAACTGTCCTGTCATCCTGGTTACCATTGTGTGTGGCCATTACTTTGCAATGCATGCCATGTCTGTGTGTGATAGTCATTGACATGGACATTGCCTGGGATGTGCATGTCCTACATTAATGTACAGTGACATGTTTAAGGGTACCTGGTTTGCCTGGCACATGTTGTGTACACAGACTTTTATCAGATGTGCCAATCCTGGCCTGGTGTGGCAGGACCTGCTAATAGACAGCAGGTAGACCCTGCACCATGTACCAACATGTATAAACGGGTATGTAAGTAATATTCCGAAATGGGCAGAGCTTACGCTCATACCTCTCAACCCCTAAGAGCAAAACCACTGGACAGAACATAAACCGTTGGGGGCACAAATAGGGACAGAAAGCACATATTCCACTTACAACCTTAGAAAGCTGATAGAATAATAGGTTTGCATTAGCATGACTCGGCTGAAGGATGTGGGGTCCTAAACCCAATTACTTGTCTGTATTTAATGGTGTCAGTTCCCAGGTATTTGCCAGACAGGTGCAGATTGTAAGAGGAACACACCAATAGTATGAAGCAAACTCTGGACAGGCTGTGGATTCTGTACAGTCCACTGGCATGCTTACACCTAATGGGCAGCCATTCCCGATATGGGTCCCACCACAGCACAGTCCAGTTTAAATGGCTAAGTACGGTATGACCATATGTGATAGCCCACTACACAACATCTACAAACACATGGTCGTAACACCCCACTGTAGGTATGTAAGCCAATGTAATAGGCATCACAAGGTATTATTGTAGACCTCACCCCCACCCAGGGGTATGAGTGTCAGATGCAAACACCAAATGCAGTGCATTTGCAAGTGCGGGAGCAAGTGAGTGTAAGCCTGTTTGGCCACCGGTATGCGAGTATCACACTAGTGAAGCAATGCAGAGGCTAACTAAGTGTAAGAAACTGTAACTGGAGTTTAGTATTGCTTAGCTCCATGCAAACCCACGCACACCCACTCACAACTGCTTTAAAGTGCCTTAATCACTCTGTACCCAACAGCTCGTGTTCTGGCCAGCAACAAAATGAACAGCTTCTGCAAGGCTAGAACTCAGGACCCCTGTACATCACAGTCACAGTAGATAACCACTACACCATGATAGCAATACATATAAAGGAGGTATCAGCAAACTAATCCTCACCACAGGGAAACCAAATTAAACATGTGAACTGAATCTATGTACAGTGTAATGTTCTATAACCTGCCACAGACCATATATATGTGAATTTGTGTACTGCAGTAAACATAGAGTTGAAGTGTCACTGTAATAAAGTTATGAATTCCCCAGGACCCCATACAGTGTATGTACACATGAAAGACGGATACCAGACAGATATATAATCGACGGATACCAGACATATATAATCTGTAATGAATAAGACATAGTTTAGCCTTTTCGAAACCGACCAATTACGGAAAAGTGTAGGCATCCGGCCCTACTTAAACCGAAGAGGCGGGAATATGGCTCATAACTGGTTGTAGCATACCCCTGCAGGCAGAATGGCTGTAATGGGAGAAGGCACTAGATTTAGAGCACAGTGCTGGGGCATCCAGGAGTACAAATTCATGGTATGGCTCCTGGTAAAGAACCATGACAGGAGACTAATGCGGGCCAGTACCAGGGCTCTCACTACAAAACAGAGGCCTGGGACAGTCTCGCCCGTGACCTCAATAGTGCCAGAAGTATCCCCCGGACTGGTGAGCAGATCAGGAACCACCATGTAGACCTGAAGCGGCAGAGGGGGGATGTCCTGGAACAGTAGATCCAGGAAGCAAAGCGCATGCAGAATGCCCCAGAACTGAGTAAGTA
Organism: Protopterus annectens; assembly: GCF_019279795.1. Classification (NCBI taxonomy): domain Eukaryota; kingdom Metazoa; phylum Chordata; order Ceratodontiformes; family Protopteridae; genus Protopterus; species Protopterus annectens. Next base: position 444,728,726 of record NC_056730.1, read on the forward strand.
CTCCTTCCACTATGTAGTTAATAATTGCCTAGTTTATGTATACTATGGATAGGTATGGCTAAATATCACTGTACTTCTTTGATAGCTGCAGATGAGTGTGCTGCGAACCAGCAAGCCTATGATGCTAGGCTGCAAAGATACATCGCAAGTCAGGTTAGTAAATAGCCTGCATGTACTGTCATAACAAATAAATGTAAGAGCATAAGAAAGTGTTGTACCAGTATACAGATTTGTGTAATATGCTGCGAATAAATGTGTAACCCCTGCATTGCTTCTGTTTACTCTGCAGTCATATGTTGTTGTACAGCTGCAGTTATTAAATCGTGCTGTTGCAGTAAGAAGTGTTACCCACACTGATGTATGCAGACAAAATGTGTATGAAGTGCTGTATAACAATGTTGGAAGTGCAAACAGGTCAGTCATATTAGACTAAATACATTGCAAAGCCTCAAAACAATTGCCTGATACCATAGTATACAGTGATCTTAACTGTAATGCTTTTGTCACACACAGCAGGGCTTTGGATCCCAGGAGTGCCAGTGAGTTGTATGCATAATCATTCCACACAACTGCACACAGTTTGTTAGAATGTTCAGAGAGAAAGCTGTATGCATATATACACTTAACAACTGTACAGATTATGCTAGAATGCTCAAATAGAAAGTGATATGCATATTCATACCCCTCAACTGTTCCAATCTGCCCAGTGTGTCCTGATAAATGGCCCACATCACCTGCCTTTTGCCCTGTTCCCCTGACAAATTAGTGTTATGATCCATGAAATGTAGGCAGCTGTAAATGACAAATAACTGATAGTCAGACTTGTACATAGAGTATGTACATGCAAACATACCTGTCATCCCAGCATCTCACCCAAAGTGTATGACAGCAGTCAGCAGTCTCCAAACATGTTGCATTACACCTGCATCTTGTTAAGCCAGTACGTAAGACACAGGTCCCACACATACTAATCTACAAACATACCATTGTACAATATAATGCCATTGGGTAGTGTAATAATACATGTAAGGGACAGACCACTGCAGTGACTATGAATGTTGTGTAAACTACAAGGATTTATTAGTTGTTAATTGAACTCTCTCTCTCACCCCTACCATATGTGCAAAAATAACCGATTTACACAACTCATTTGGTATGTCTACACTTTTAACCTTTGTTGGGACATATGTCCTATTGGTTTATAAACATTTACATCTGTTTCTATGCATGTGCCATGTTAAAATACCCACATATTGGTGTTCTGTTGCCATTAATGAAACCTGCATGTTGTTGTAATGGCCACTGTTTACCCATATATGCATGTGTTCTGCCTGTTCTGCAACTATTTTATATCTGGTGCCCTGGGTAATGGGAATATCTATGCATGCTGTTATAACTAATCATGAATGCTGTTGACTATTACTAACCCATATCCACCTTAAACATGCTGCAACATAGCTTGTATGGGAAGGCCTGTCCCAGCGGACCAACCTGTCCCACATCAGCTGGCCATGGTACCAGGCACCTGCACATCTGGGGCCCAGCTTGGGATGGCCCTGCACCACTTTCTGGTGGAACTGCCACAGGGGATGGGACTTGCCCCCCCCAGGAGTGGACAGGAACCTGTCACCCATGGTACGGTCCGATCCGTGGTGCGTAGGGATCTCGACAGGGAAATTGAAGACCGCCTATGCCAGCTTGAGGGCCGAGTGGCGCAACTAGAGGGTAAGCCTGCCCCTCCTACACAGCCCCCAGCACAGCCACCTGCTGGGCTGTGAAGGTGCAGTGGTGACTGCCCATGGGTGGGGACCTCAGTCCCACTGTATCCATTTGTGGGCTCATGGGCTTGCAACTTCCAAACACCCCTCCCCGTCCAAGGTGTTTCCCCCCACATGTGTCATATACCACCCCTGTACATGTCTTGTTTGTCTTGTCTGTCATCCTACCCAACCTATCCTCCCTGATCCAATCTACTCTCCTTCCCCAACATCCCACTCTCACCTAAAAGTAAAAGAAAATAAGGGCAATCTTTTCCAGCAAAAAAAGCACGCACCATACATAGCTGTCCATTTCACACACGTGTCCACTGGACACATAAACATTTCTAATTGGCATCACAACATACTATTGTTGTCCTCACCCCTCTCTCAGGGTTGTGAGTGTCCAAATGTACCTCTGAATTTGTTGTATATGCACAGCAGTTGCTGTAGAAGAAATGGACAGCTATGGACCTTCCCTACACCCTTCCTGCACATCCCTAGCTACCTTGCCTACTGTCTTTCCCTCTTTGTGCCCCTTTTTCACCACTTTCCTATCACCCCTTTTTTCTTTTCTTTTAAAGAAATTAGCGCAGGGGTAAGTGGGAGTAAGCACTTTTAAGCAGCAGTGAGCGGGTTAAAGCCTGTTTGTGCGGGGGTGAGCTCTGCTTACACAGGTTAAGCAGTCAAGAAAGTAACTGAGTGTAAGGAACTGTAACCAAAAGTAACCTCTGCTTACCATCATGCAAACCCACGCACACCCGCACACAACTGCTTAAAAGTGCCTTATTCACTCCATATCCAACAGCCCTTGTTCTGCCCAGCAACAAAATAAACTGCCTCTGCAAAGCTCGAAACCAGGACCCTGCACACCACAGCCAATGTGATTTACCAGTAAGCCATTGCAGATATGCAGACATCGGATGTTATCACAAACATAGCATCCAGCACAGTCATTCAACAGTATAGGAAATATATTCCATTATGTAGATGTATGTGTGTGTGCTTATGTCCAGATATATATACATACATAGATATAGATATATATAGATATATCAAGAACATACCATGTGACAACAAAGCAGTAAAATAGAATGAAAAGTGAAACACCAGGAACTCCTGCATTATGTAGTGGTGTTGTCCTATGTATTATCAAGACTCCCTCAGACAGATATGTGTCATTAATACACACAAACATTAAATACATTACTTTGAGCATTTCATTTACAGTAATAAAACAGGTCCTGTCCAATCATTATGTGAGAACAGTACTCTTGTAAGGTGCTGTGTGCAACATCATCATCATTAAAAAGTTAAATAGGGACCGGTAGTGTTGTGTGTACAATGGGGTCATCTGCATCACATGTACCTGGAACCTTTAGGAGTCAAGTGCATACCAGGATCGTGTGCCTGAGAGAGGGCTGATGACAACAGTATTATGTTGTGATGCAAGTTACAAAGATTACATGTGTCCAGTGGACACTTGTGTGAAATGGACAGCTATGTATGGGGCAAAAGTTGTTCTGGGAACAGATTGGCCTTTTGTTTCCATTTTCATAAGGTGAGAGTGGGATGTTGGGGAAGGAGAGTAGGTATGCTCAAGGAGGATAGGTTGGGTAGGATGACAGACAAGACAGCATACAGGGGCGGTATATGACAGATGTGGGGGGATACACCTTGGACAGGGAGGGTTGTTTGGCAGTCACAAGCCCATGAGCCCCCAAATGGAAACAGTGGGATAGAGGTCCACACCCATGGGCAGCCACCACTGCACCGTCAAAGTCACAAAGGTGGCTGTACTGGAGGCTGTCTAGGAGGGGCAGGCTCACCCTCTAAATGTGATACTCTACCCTCAAGCTGGTGTAGCTGGCCTTGAAACCCCTTATTGAGCCCCCTACACATCACGCCCTGGACCGTACAACAGCTGACAAGTTCCTGTCTGGACCTGCTCCCAGGCCCCATCCTCAATTTTGGTTCCAAAAGAAGGTGGTGCAGAGCCAACAGAGGTGGAGGTCCAAGGCTGGGCCCCATATGTGCTGGTTCCCGGTGCCATGGCTAGCTGAAGTGGGACTGGTGGTTCCGCCGTGACCTCCAATCTCATACAGCCTATTGTGTTGCAGTTTTAACACAGATAAGGCTTAGTAATAGTCTACAGCATTCAGGATTACTTATAACAGCATGCATAGATATTACCATCAACCCAAGACAACAGATGTCATACATTTGCAGAGGGAGCACAACACATGCATATATACTGCATGGCAACTGTCTAAAGCATAGAATACTTGTGACTGCAGCTATGAACAGTTGCCTACTATTGGCACGTCACTGTGATAACCTCAGACAGTGACTGTCATACCACTGTTTTATGTGACGTATGTCCAATCAGGGATGCTCTTGCAGTAACTCTCATCACTGTCACCATGTACTGACTGCAATCATCACACTATGCTTCTGCAGTTCACAGATGTGTGTTCTATGAGTAACACAAGAAACAAATGGATTCACACACTGACCAGTGCACAGATGACCCTACAGATGGGGGTTTCCTCACAAACAGTGCACTGTCTTGTCAGTTATTAAAACATGCAGACTAGCCATTACCACATACAACTTGTTAAACTGGCAGTAGTATGAATGAAGCATAGCTACACTTACATGCTGTAGTCATGTCTGGCACATTACCCTCCCATCTTTAGGCTATTTTCCACTGTGTATGTCATTTGAGGAATATCCAGATTTCATCTGTGATGCTGTTAACCAAACACCAGATCCAGGTTCCACTCAAAGCGACTGTCATGGGCCAACACCAACATGATGTTCCTAGATATTATACTGTGTTTCCATGCAATTGGCTATGGGAATGTCACCACAGCTGTTCCTCATGCAATCAGTTAGAGCAGGACTGCAATAGGTGCAGAGGCCATCACCTGATCATGACCATCACTTACAAAACACAAGCTGCTGCTGAGCAGGTGTACATTTCCACATTCACCAGAGAGTGTGTATGAGGGACAGACAGAGGCAAAGTACATCAGAGAAGGGCTGGAAGACTAAAATCTAAGCATAGTCTGTCACACTACTATCATAAGTGCATGCAGTTACTCCATGTGCCACATAGCTGACATGATGTACTGTAAGAACATATATGTGTGCTGGTGAGTGACATCTGCAACAGAGATATAGTAGACATACATTAGGTGTAGCACACATGGCTGTCCACATGAACAGATGTCATTGTCAACACAACCACACTCTCTAAGGGACTCAGACACATTGGCATACTTTGGCAGGCTCACAAATACACTTCCTAACTTCTTAGTTTGCCACACTACAGTAATGCACAAGTATTACATGCACCACAGGGGTTATCCTGAGGTTCTATGGGCTAGGGCATGTGAACGTGTCTGACATCAGTCAGTATGCCAATGGGAGTTATACTGGGTGCGATTGTGGTTGGGAACATCATACCCCATACGCAGACACAAGGTGTCAGTACTAACATTCATATGTGCATTGCTTCATGGATGTGTAGTGGTTGGCTGTGCAAGATGGCTGTACAAGGCTGGGTGAGGGGTAATCCTTGGCATCAGGTCACCTGACAATGGTCTGCAGTGTGGTTCAGGGATGTATTGTCTGCAATATCCCACACAGATGGGTATTGTATTAACTGTCCTGTCTTCCTGGTTACCATTGTGTGTGGCCATTGCTTTGCAATGCATGCCATGTCTGTGTCTGATAGTCACTGACATGGACATTGCCTGGGATGTGCATGTCCCACATTAATGTACAGTGACATGTTTAAGGGTACCTGGTTTGCCTAGCACATGTTGTGTACACAGACTTTTATCAGATGTGCCAATCCTGGCCTGGTGTGGCAGGACCTGCTAATAGACAGCAGGCTGACCCTGCACCATGTACCAACATGTATAAAATCTTTCGCTCAACATGTACCAACTCTTTTGCTCAACCATGTAAACATTTTTTGCTCAATGTTTTCTAGAATTCGTAAATTCTAACACCTTGCATCAACTTATTCACACCCCCACCAGGGGCAGAAATATCCCAGACCAGGTCATTACCAACATGGGCAACCAGTGTTCCACACCAGAGGTCAATTCCTCATTGGTCAGATCCGACCACAAGCTAATCACCCTAGATATCCACATCCCGTCCCCACCCCCAATTAGGGAAACCACAGTAAAAAACTTCTCCAAAGCCAACTTCACACTTCTTAAGACAGAAGTGGCAAACTTCACGACACCCATGCAGATGGACAGTAGAAGTACAACTGCTGAATCCTACACAAATGCACTTTATAAGGACTTACACGAGTGCATGGATCATGCTATCCCTAACCAAGATGCTGTCCTTGAAATAAAGGAAGCCAATCTGGTGGTCCTCTGCCATAAACAAACTACAACAGAAGAAAGAAACTATTGCAAAAAAGAGTAAAATCCCATGACTGGAGGAACTCCCTGGTCAACCTCAGTAAGAAGCTGAGATCCCTCATAAAATCCTCCAAAGCTAGTTATGAAGACAAAATTGCCACTGAGTCTAAAGACAACCACAAAGCACTCCATAGCTATGTCAACAATCTCAATAGCAACACTCAGATCTGCTCTGAGTTACAGCACAATGGCACTAAATATGCAGAACCAACTGATATTGCCAACATCCTGGCAGATAGGTTCAGTGCTAACTTTACCCCCCTCTCATCTCCTAGAGGGCCCCGGCCCGTCTTTATACCGGAAGAATGCAAAGTTCCAGCAATCACGGCTGCACAGGTAAAAAAAACACTCTCCAAAGCCAAGAACACAGCATCCAAGGGACCTGACAATATCCCAGGCTGTGTTCTACATGAACTACAAAATGAACTGGCACCCTACCTAAGTACCATATTCAATCATAGCCTCACCTCAGGCTTTGTGTCCACTGAATGGCACACCGCGATGGTTATCGCACTCCACAAAGGGAGAGCCATGACGGACTCTGGGAACTACCAAACCATTAGCCTGATGAGCCTGGTCTGGAAGGCCATTGAACGTATCATCATGGAACTCATAAACAAAGACATTGGTAATCTCTAAACTCTGGACCCTACCCAGTTCGGTTTTGTAAAAAGCAGATCATGTCTCCTAAATCTGATTGACTTCTTTGAAACAGTCACCAAAGCCATAGATGAGGGTAAGGTGGTTCACACATCTTATCTAGATCTCGCCAAGGCTTTTTATACCATCCCCCACTCTGGAATTATAGATAAGTTCACTAAACTAGGTATAAATCCCTATGTCACAAGATGGTTTGCCAACTGGCTCATGGACAGAACCCACACTGTGAAAGTAGCAGACTCCAAATCCGACTTCAGACCAGTGACAAGTGGAGTACCACATGGTTCAGTCCTGGGTCCTCTCCTGTTTGGTATCTACTTCTCTGAAGTACAGGCTAACACAGAAGGTCTTTGGCTAGCAAAGTTTGCAAATGACTGAAAACTAGGAGCCATAATCAAAACTCCTAACAATGTGGACATACTACAAAAGGGCCTTACTGAGACAGATGCCTGGTGTCAAAGCCATGGCCTGAATCTCAATGCCAAAAAGTGTATTGTCATCCCCTTTGATACAAACTCTGTACCCATGATCTACCACATAAGTAGTAGTCTACTTAATGCCGAAAGCGTGATAAGAGACCTTGGGACACAGGTGGACAATAGTTTCTCCTTTGATAATCACATTGCCACAGTGGTTAGGAAATCCTTCTATGTGGCTCACCTCATCACAAAAGGTTTCTCATCCAGTAAAAAGAGGTCATTGTTCCCCTCTACTTATCAATCATTAGACCCATTACAAAGTACAATGCCCCTTTTGGTATGTACCTCACAAGACATCTACAACAACTGGAAAGGCCACAGAAATACCTCACAAACTCAAACTGATGCCCTATGCAGACAGTCTCAAAAAACTCCAGCTTTAATCCGTTGCATATCGCCTACTCAGAGGTGATCTCTGCCTAACATACAAAGCTATGTTAAACCCAGAGATGTTGGACATGCTCCACTTAAGGAAATCCCAATCCCTCCAAGCTACATGCTCTAGGGAGCTAAACCTTGTCACCACAATAAACAGAACATGCTGGATAGATAGATTCCTGTCCCAGAGACTTCCCATACTCTGGAACAGACTACCTATCTATGTCAAACAGAGCTCCTCATTAGCACTCTTTAATTAAAATCTTGATGATTGGATGGGAAATAGGAAATTCACCCCAGGGATCACTTCTGTAGCTCTGCTCGACAGGGGCACAGGAAAATAATTTTCTTGGGTGGCGAAAGCCAGGGTACATTTTTGGCTAGGTTTATATAGGCCCTAGGGCTAATAGCCTAGTACCTACCTAGGAACCTAGGAACCTATGAACCTGCATTGATAGCATTATACAGGTATTCCTTGGTGTCAGTGGCATCTGTCCATAAGGGCATGTGTGTAAAGCATTGTATGTCTTTTGTGGATCACATTTGATGGCACCACATATGTTGCAGGTGTCCAGTGGGGAACATAGCGAAGGTGCATTGTCCACAATTATGTGCCTATTGTACTAGTGGACAGGGTGCCATGCCCTCTGCAGCCCACTGCATTCACACCATGCCTACTATCTGTCAACAACGTGCAGGGTAATAGCAATATAGCGGGATTTTCTAGACAGGTGTGTTTGTGTATGACACATGGGTTCAGACAGTATTCCGGGTAATAGTAGGGGTGCTTACTTTGTTTACCAGGCCTTTTGCTAGATGTAGGGGTATGGCTTGACAACACAGTCTCTTGGCTGATTGAAATCTGTAACCCTCGTGAGGTGGACATTGTGACATATAATATGGCCACCATATAGGAAAACTACAAAAAACGCTCCTCAACATGTCCAGTGGTTAGACACTCACAGCCACCTCCACACAGGCTCTGGACTGTCAAACACACACACACACTCACACACCTGCCACGTCTTGGAATAGAATTCCTACCTAACTAGTTTATCACACTACAGTGTTATGCAGTTATAGCTCGCACTATGGAGATTACTGAGCAACCTCATCCCCAAAGGTGTATTTCACATGGAATGACATCAGCAGGGTTACCAAAGTAGGGCAATTCAAATTTCCTGCAAGCAAGTAGCCCAAAATGTATTGTTCACAAAACAGACAGTGAGAAACACATAACTGACATTTGTGGGTATAGAACCCATGACCAAGATCAATATCACATTACTGCTTGGAGATGTTATAGGGTGCACCACAAGGATTACTAGGGGACTTGCTCCCCAGAGGTGTATTTGACAAGGAATGACAGCAGGATCACCAATGTAGGGCATTGTAAATGCCCTGTGAGTGAGTAGGCTATAATGCATTGCTCCCTACACAGACATTGAAACACACAGAAACCACATAACTGCCATGGTTGTGGATGGAACCCTACCACAGTTCTAAATCACACTCCAGCAGTACGCAGTTACCCAACACACTACAGAGATTACTGGGTTACAGCAGTCCCAGAGGTGTATTTCTAGGTGGGCGACATCAGCACCCTTGCCAATGTTGAGTATGTGAATTGTAAGGAGTGTGCATACTCTAAAAAGCATTGTTCCCTTCTCAGGCAGATTGACACACACACACACACACACACACACACACACACACACACACACACACACACACACACACACACACACACACACACACACACAGTTGGCAAGTCTGGGGTTAAAACATCTAGCAATCTAGTTAATCACACTACAGAGCATCTTAGTAACAGCCTGCATATCATTGCTGGAGCCTTCCTGTGTCCTGACAGAGTGCCCTTCAAACTATCTGGAGATATACAGAGCCAAGTATATTTTTCTGGCACTTCAGAGTTGTGTGCTGTTAATTGCTGCTTGACTAATTTTATATCATTGCTGGCTGACTTCAGAGTTGTGCACTGTTATTTTTGCTTCACTGTATAGTTTTTCAGATCTCTGCTGAAGGTGATGTTTTTGGAGGCTTTTGCAGTTGTCCACCCCACTGTAGATTTGATCTGGAACCCTCCCCCCAGTCCCATCTCTTTACCTCATTTTATCTAATAGACTCCTTCTGCGCTTATTTTTAGTCATTTTTAATTTAATTGCTTTTTTTTAAACTGTTTGATCTAAGATTGCTACATACTCAAGTGTGCTAGCTTGCACTGCATTTGAATTGTTTTTACTGCTGTTTTAGCTACTTTTCTGTATAAAAAAAAAGAAAAAAAAAATCTAAGGCTGTTTCTTACCTTTCCTGTACCTAGTGTAGTTCAGATTCAGACTTGCTGTATCCAGGACTGTATGTAAGCTTCAGAGGCTCCAAGGCTTTCTCTGTTGGAGGGAAGCCTTCTAGCTTATCAGTGGGAGTGGTAAGCACTAGGTAACATATCTACCACATAAGGAGTGGTTCTGGCCCAGAAATTGTAGTTATTGGCCATTTGGGCAGTTTTTCCATATCTCTCAACTTTCTGATTTAAAAGCCCGCATTTGCACTTGTTTCCCCCCTTTCCTGTAACTAGTTTAGTCCAGATACAGATTCTTAGTTTTAGCACTTGAATTTGCTTATTCATGATCAGCACTTGTTCAGAACTTGTTGTAAGCACTAAATAAGCTACTAATTACTACAGCACTCAACCTTCCTCATTATCTAGAGGAAAACAGTTTTGGTACTTACTTTCCTCACTTGCTTAGAGAAAAACAGCTCTTGTACTCACTTTCCTCACTTATCTAGAGGAAAATGTTTTTTTATTCAGGCATGTCCAAGGGTCAGCTCCCAGTGTTCTCTCCTGTCTATCTGATGAATCTGGGCATCTTGGGGCAATGTAGAAATTGCCTCTAGTACACAGACAACCCTCTCCTCCTACCACCCAACACTACAACCTATGAGAGATGCACTTATCTAGCCAAACTGGAGGTAAAGCTCTCTCCAACCAAGACTGAACTTGACAGTCAAGTGGAGAAGGTAAACACTTGCACCATACCACACTCATCACATAGTCTCACTAAATCTACACCACCGAAATCCACACAGAAACACAAAAACATTTGCAGAGGCCCTCAATAATAATCTGCTCAAGCAACAGAGATCTCCAAAGCAGAAATGCAAGCAACCTCCACCCCCCAACACAGCCCAGATGACACATAGCCCGCAGACTCAGTGTGCCACTCAGCAACAGCCAATAAGGCAAAATAATTTACCCAACACACTAGTCATAGGTGACTATAGTCAGGCACACTGATGTCCCACTCACCAGGCTAAACAAGGAGAAGGTTACTGTCAGCTGCCTGTCGGGTGCCAGGATCCGCCACATAACCCATGCACTCAGGTCACTCCACAACAAGTACAAATATGACTCTGTCATTGTCCATGTTGGTGTGAACGACCTGAGACGTACCTCCCTGGACTACATGAAAAGAGACATGGAAGAGCTCTCTGATCTTGTAGCCCAGGCAGGTATGACCCTAGCCCTGATTAGCATTCTGCCATCACCCAGAATGATTCCACAGTGCAAGGACAAAATGATTGACTTTAACAATTGGCTAAGCTTCTGGTGTCATTCTAAAGGGATGCAATATCTGTCTGCCTGGGATGACATGGTTGACAGACCATGATGCTTTGCCAGAGATGGCCTGCACCTGTCACCCTTGGGATTCCGAATACTGGCTAAGGATCTTGCCACCCTTATAGTGCCTTTTTAATGCAAGTTTCAAATGACAAATTCACCACCATAACAGGAACAGGCAAGCAAAAACTGAGGGTGATGCTACTCAATGCTAGAAGTCTAAATCTCAGAATGCACTCACTCAAGGCACTCCTTAAGATGGAGAACATTGATATCTGTGCAGTGACTGAGACCTGGTTCAAGGCTCCAGAGAGCACCCCTGCACTACCAGGCTATAACGCATACCACACATTTTGGCCATGTAACCTGGACCGGAACACCAAAGGCGGAGGTGTGTCCATATTCATTAAGGATATCCACACCTCCAGGCTAGTTGTTCAGCATAATGCATCCGAGGTTATCCAAGTGCAACTAACTCTGGGCAAAACTGCAATCCAAATTGTAGCTTGCTACAGATCCCCAACCAAGCCCCAGAATTTCCACTCCTCTTTTCCTGATGTACTGGAAAATATTAAGGTTCAACCAAACACTCTAATAATGGGCGATTTCAACTGCCCCACCATTAACTGGGAAAACTACTCATGTACCAACCCCTTCACTCAACGCTTTCTGGAATTCATAAACTCCAATGCCCTGGATCAGCTTATCCACACCCCCACCTGGGGCAACAATGTCCTAGATCTAGTCATTACCAACATGAGTTACTTGTGTTCCACACCTGAAGTCAATGCCTCATTGGTCCGGTCCGACCATAAGCTAATCCCACTAGATATCCACATCCTGCCCCCACCCCCCCTTTAAGGAAACCATGGTAAAAAATTTCTCCAAAGCCAACTTCATGCTTCTTAAGACAGAACTGGTGAACTTCATGACATCCATGCAGATGGACAATACAGTTACGACTACTGAATCCTACACAATTGCATTTTATAAGCACTTACACGAGTGCATGGATCGTGCTATCCCAAACAGAACCAAGACACTATTCTCCAAAAAAAGGAAGCCAATCTGGTGGTCCCCTACCATAAACAAACTGTACAACAGAAGGAAGAAACTGTTGCAAAAGAGAGTAGAATCCCATGAGTGGAGGAGCTCCCTGGTCAGCCTCAGTAAGAAGCTGCGATCCCTCATAAAATCCTCCAAAGCTAGTTACGAAAACAAAATCACCACTGATTCGAAAGACAACCACAAAGCATTCTATAGCTATGTCAAGAATCTCAATGGCAGCACTCAGATCTACTCTGAGTTACAGCACAATGGCACTAAATATACAGACCCAACTGATATTGCCAACATCCTGGCAGATAGGTTCAGTGCTAACTTTACTCCCCTCTCACCCCCTAAAGGGCCCATCTCTATACCAGAAGAATGAAAAGTTCCTGTAATCACGGCTGCACAGGTAAAAAACACACTCTCCAAAACCAAGAACACAGCATCCGTGGGACCAGACAACATCCCAGGCTGCATCCTACATGAACTACAGAATGAACTGGCACCCCAACTAAGTACCATGTTCAATCATAGCCTCACCTCAGGCTTTTTGCCCACTGAATGGTGCACAGAGACAGTTATCCCACTCCACAAGGGGGGAGCCACCATGGACCCCAGGAACTACCGCCCCATTAGCCTGACGAGCCTGGTCTGGAAGGCCATGGAACGTATCATCATGGAACTTATAAACAAAGACATTGGTAATCTCCAAACTCTGGACCCCACCCAGTTCAGGTTTGTAAAAGGCAGATCATGTCTCCTAAACCTGATAGACTTCTTCGAAGCAGTCACCAAAGACGTAGACGAGGGTAAGGTGATTCACACAGCCTATCTTGATCTTGCCAAGGCTTTCAACACCATCCCAAACTCTGGAATTATAGATAAACTCACTAAACTAGGTATAAATCCCTATGTCACAAGATGGGTTGCCAACTGGCTCACTGACAGAACCTACACTGTGAAAGCAACAGGCTCCAAATCTGACTTCAGACCAGTGACAAGTGGAGTACCACATGGTTCAGTCCTGGGTCCTCTCCTGTTTGGTATCTACTTATCTGAAGTACAGACTAACACAGAAGGTCTTTGCCTGATGAAGTTCGCAGATGACTGCAAACTAGGAGCCATAATCAAAACTCCTAATGATGTGGACATCCTACAAAAGGGCCTCACTGAGACGGATGCCTGGTGTCAAAGCCATGGCCTTAAGCTCAATGCCAAAAAGTGCATTGTCATCCTCTTTGGTAAAAACTCTGTATCCATGAACTACAACATAGGTGGTAGTATACTTAACACCGAAAGTGTGATAAGAGACCTTGGGACACATGGACAGTAGTCTCTCCTTTGATAGTCACATCACCATAATAGTCAGGAAATCCTTCTATGTGGCACACCTCATCACAAAAGGTTTCTATCCATCAAAAAAGAGGTCATTATTCCCCTCTACTCATCACTCATTAGACCCATTATAGAGTACAACACCCCTTTTGGTATGTACCTCACAAGACATCTACAACAACTGGAAAGGTCACAGAAATACCTTACAAAGAGGATTACTGGCCTCAAACAGATGCCCTATGCAGACCATCTCAAAAAACTCCAGCTTTACTTCATTGCATATTGCTTACTCAGAGGTGATCTCTGCCTAACATACAATGCTATGTCAAACCCAGAGCTGTTGGACATGCTCCACTTAAAGAAATCCCAATCCCTCCGAGCTACACACTCTAGGGACCTAAACCTTATCGCCACAATAAACATAACATGCCGGAGGGATAGATTCCTGTCCCAGAGACTTCCCATACTCTGAAATAAACTAACTGTCTACATCAAACAAAGCTCCTCATTAGCACTCTTCAAGAAATATCTTGCTGATTGGATGGGAAATAGGAAATTCACCCCGGGGATCACTTCTGTGGCTCTGCTTGACAGGGGCACAGGAAAATTATTTTCTTGGGTGGAAAAAGTCAGGGTATCTTTTTGGCTGGGCTTGTATAGGCCCTAGGGCCAATAGCCTAGTACCTACCTATGAACCTACAGCATTACGCAGTTACCCGACACGCTACAGAAATTACTGGGTTACGGCAGTACCAGAGGTGTATTTCTAGGTGGGTGACATCAGCACCCTAGCCAAAGTTGAGTATGTGAATTGTAAGGAGTGTGCATACTCTAAAAAGCATTGTTCCCTTTTCAGGCAGACAGACACACACACACAGTTGGCAAGTCTGGGATTAGACCACCTACTAAACTAGTTTATCACACTACAGCATTCCACAGTCACAGGACGCGCTGCAGAAATTACTGGGTTATAGCAGTCCCAGAGGTGTATTTCTAGCTGGGTGACATCAGCACCCTTGCCAAAGTTGAGTATGTGAATTGTAAGGAGTGTGCATACTCTGAAAAGCATTGTTCCCTTCTCAGGCAGACAGGCACACACACACAGTTGGCAAGCCTGGGATTAAACACCTACCAAACTAGTGTACTACACTACAGCATTACGCAGTCACAGGATGTGCTACAGAAATTACTGGATTATGGTAGTTCCAGAGGTGTATTTTTAGGTGGGTGACATCAGCACCCTTGCCAAAGTTGAGTATGTAAATTGTAAGGAGTGTGCATACTCTAAAAAGCATTGTTCCCTTCTCAGGCAGACAGACACACACACAGTTGGCAAGTCTGGGATTAGAACACCTACCAAATTAGTTTATCACACCACAGCATTACACAGTTACAGGACATGCTACAGAGATTACTGGGTTACAGCAGTCCCAGAGGTGTATGTCTATGTGGGTGACATTAGCAGGATTGCCAAAGAAGGGCATTTCAAGTGTACTGCAAGTTGTACAAGTCTTTTACCTGTGTGTACCCACTGCTTACTGTCGCGAAAAAATATTTACACCCACTTGCAACGTGTCTTATTCAGTTTTGCATGACATTATCAACAAACCTTGCAGATCTTGAACCCTAGACCATGCACACAAAGGTTATTGGACTTACCGCTAAGCCATCTGGGTTGTATACGTTTCATGGTTTTTATAATACACATTTTACTACAGGTATTCCACAGTACTGAAAACAAATGGGACAGTCACTTTGTGTACATTTGTACAGTACCCTTGAATGTACTGTACTCTTTTAAACAACATAGACAAGTCTACATATGTACAACTGTTATAACTAAATACTAAATACATATATGCACTTATGGGATGTGTATATACACACACACACACACACACACACACATATATATATATATATATATATATATATATATATATATATGTGTGTGTATATATATATATATATATATATATATATATATATATATATATATATATATATATGCATATACACAGACATAGCTATAGACATATATATATAAACATGTCTGAACACCCTTTGTGACACAGAAGGGTTCCAAAGGAATTGACATGTACACAAAACAGAGGCAGCTCTTGTTTTATAACATTTAAATCTTAATCAGTTCACCAGAGAAGTGATGGTTGTGTATGTGGAATTTGGGGTGGGGAATGATGGCTAAGGAAATGTACCCCAGAGATTGTGGAGTTTGGGTGGGGGAATGATGGGTATGGACATACACCCTGGGGACCACATCTGTGTCACTGCTCGACAGTGGCACAGGAAAATAACATACCCAACAGTAGTTGTTCTTGACTGTCTATTCTTTTCTATTCCTATGTAATGATTTGTAGACTTCACTCACCACAGATGACTACCATGGTGTACAGCATGTTAAAAGACATAACACATGTGTATGTCTGGCTGCAGGGTAGTCACACACAGACAAACACACACACTTTCCAGTATTGTGCTTACAAGTCTTGCTGATGTAAAGTTAACTAGTATAGTGGTATGCAGTTGGGGTATGTGCCACAGAACCCATACAATTACACTTACTCTGATTCTGCTTCTGAGCTGGGTGACATCACAAGACTGATTACATGCAGTGGGGAGGGGGGAAAGGGTGGTTTAGAAGATGCCAAGGATAAAGGCCAGTGCAAAAGGTGGTTTCTCTTTGGAAAGTGGTAAAACCCGCTCTAATGACAGGATGCAGACACAAATACACACACACAACCACACCCAGCCATTTGATGACACACACACACACACACACACACACACACACACACACACACACACACACACACACACACACACACACACACACACACACACACACAGTTGCCAGTGGTGAGATCAGAACTCCTGCCTATCTACAGATCACTATTACAGTACTACTCGGTTACAAGACGCGACACAGATATTACACATGTCAAGGCAGTCAGAATGCCCTTCTAAGATTGAGGACATCAACAGGGATACTGACAGTTAAGATGTACATAGCTGTAAACCTGTGTGTTTAAAGTAGGAGTCCATTACAACCTGTATGCACAAACAAGACACATCATCTGCAGGAAAGACATAGGTAGGCCTGAGAGGTATAGTTGTAGCACAACAAGCCCTGAACTGGAGTATGTCCATCTGTGGAATGGGCAACTACTATCACTTTACAGGGTTACAGTGGTGATGCTCATACATATAGAATCACAGGACTCGTTTGGATGCATTGACTCCAGTTACACAAGGTCACAGTGGGCATGCTCATACACTTAGTAGCACATAGCCATTTTGGATGCACTATGACTACAACTACACAAGGTTATACTGGGCATGCTCATACACTTAGAAACAAAGGGCTTGGTTGGATGCACTGACTCAAATTACACAAGGTGGCAGTGGGTACGCTCATGCACTTAGTAGCACAGGGACTTTTGGGATGCACTCCAATTCTAACCACAGAAGGCCACAGTGTGCATGCTCATAGACTTAGATGTACAGAACATGTTGTAATGGACTCCTATTGTAAATACAAAGGTTTACAGCTATGTACATCTTAACCATCAGTATATATGCACATCATACATGTTTACTACCAGATACCTGTATGTGGCCTGTAAATGATATATCTGCATCTGTGCTGTGTGATACACCTGCATACATGTACATGAAGTACTGCCATATATATGTGAAGTATACACAATCATGCATGTGTGGAAGTGACAGACAATAGGTTAACTGGGACACACAGTTGGATGCTAACTACAGCATATGTCACACACATTGCTGCCCTGACAGGCATACATTGATATCAGGTTGTGGATAGTGGCATTATACTTGGAACAGTGGCATGTGCAAGCATAATATGTGAGCCCCATTGTCTAATGGTGCTGAGGTGCAGGAGTCAAAATGACCTCTCCCGGCTATGTTAGTAGTTGACATTATTAGCAGGACCACTCCACTAAGCATATCTGGTATTGATCATCTACACAATGTCTGCTGCTGTCCATCACCTTAGATGTAACATTTGATACCAAGCACAATACTGCCACTCACAATGATGTCATAGTACAAGTGGCAACTGCTTGACCAAAACAATGAGCCAATGTTCTGCTGTAATTATGATGTTGTCCAGTGTCTGTCATTCCGGGATGTCATGACTGAAAGAAGACATGCCTTTGTCATAGAGCACATGCATCCATGATTCAAGGGAGTGTGGATAATATCTAGGTCGCATTTACTTATATAGTGGCATTCCAAGGCACAAGTCCTAAACACAGAGGTAACAGCCTGACACCTATAAGGGAATTGCATTGGATGCTTATGCTAACCAGTCCTAGATGTGTGGCTTTCATAATCCATTTGCTCAATGTAGACCCTACAATGGGAAATACTGACATATGTGCAGTGAGGAACACCTGGCTGAAGGCTCTGTAGTGCACAATAGCACTACCACCATATAACTCAGCTCAAGACATGTGGGCCATGACACTGGTACTGACCACTCCAGGTAGTGGTGTCCACATATTCATAAAGGCTACTCACAAGTAAAGACTACTACTCTGACATAATTCATCACAGATGTGTCAGGTACAGGTGACAGTGGCAAAAGCTGCATTCTATGTAGTATCCTCATATACATCCACCATCATGTTCTCAGACTACCAACACACATCCATACATGTGGTATGAAATAGTATGGTAGAACACCAAATAACCATCGACTGGTGGAGTGTACCTAGCCCTACATCAACTGTGCAAAGTACCCATGTACTGACACAGTTGCATAATGTGTTATGCAATGCAATAATACCACTGTTTGTAACCAGGTCAGTTGTACACATACCATGGTCTCTCGGATGTTGTCAGCATTAACACAGTTGACTGTTGCTGTACACCAGTAAACAACACCCTCATGGTTGGATATGACCCAGATGTACCTGCCCTGGATATGTACATCCCACACTCATACAACATAAATGAGAATACCATTGCTGTTGTTGTCCTTTGTACATACAGGTGGCTACATTCATTACACACATGCACATGGAAGATAGGTCCATGGCTGCTGAATGCTAACAGTACATATGGTTTAATATCTATGTTGACAGAGGTAATATTCCCTCTCTACTGGTCACCCATGACACCTATCATATCATACAACAACCCATGTGGCATGTATGTCATTAGACATGTCCACCTAATGTAATGCCTACAAACATATCCAAATAACAGGATCATAGGACCTACACACATAGCCTGTATTGACAGACTCAAGGGAATACAGCTATGCTCTGTATGTTCCTGAGTAGTTACAGGTGATATGTCCATGACATGTACAACCATGTGTACCCACAGCTTCTACATATACCCCATGTCAACAATTGCAAGCCATGCATGCTGAGTGCTGTCTGGACATTAACCTTATTACCACAATAGCCAGAATGTGCTGAGGTGAGATGTTTACAAGCCACAGTCCTCGCACATGCTTGAATAAGTGTAATGCCTAGCTCAAACAGAGTACAGTGCTGGCACTCTTCAAATAATCATGAGGTGTGTGTGTGGTAAATATGATGTGCTCACTGTTGACCATTCCAGTGCCCTGGCTTCACAGTGGAACTGTCAAATAACAGTTTGTGGGATCATGACATGGAATATTGCTGTGTGTGTCTTGCTGATGTGCTGTTGGTATAAATGTACACTTGGCTACTCACTGAAGGTGGTTGTGTGTCCTACCAGTACATGAATACAACATGCATTATGGTGTAATGATCAGTTAAGTTTCACATATGGTGTGGGGATGGTGTGGAATGTCTTGTCCTGCTAGTCCACTTACTGATGGAGACTGCATATGTGTACATGTATTGATGTGTGTTTAGATTTCATGCGTGTGCAGTGTCTGATGTTTGAAGGTGACTGCTGTCTTACTACATCATGCAGTTGCAATGCAGCCTCAACATTGCCAACTGTATATGGTGATATGCTCAAAGTACAGTAAGCTGTACTTTAGGTATGGACAGATGTTTGGACATAACTACTAAGTGGTGGGGCTACTTTGCAGATGAATGATTACTGTGGACAGCTCACAGGTGTGTTACAACCATTCCTACAATAACCTGTGTAACTGCTAAGCTATGGTTTTCTTAAATGAAGGGGAGGACACACAACATAGAATGCAGTAAGGGTGACACTGAAGGCAAACTTCTTGACACCTGGAACAGTAACTCCTCCCCTGTAAATATATTGGCACAGTTAGCAAAGGAAGGAGTCAGTATGCTTTGTAGCAAGTGCAGTAGTGCTGTCACTATGTGATACCTATCATGAGATAGGCAGGTGTTTGGTTCACAGTACTGGCACGTGTGGGCGTGTGTGTCCATATATGTCACGTATGGCGGTGAATAAATTCCACATGTTTTTCACTCTCCTGTACACTGTTGTAGACATCTGTACAGAGTGAAGTGTAGAAAGCAAGACATAGGCAGGTGTTTGAATCACACACATGTCAAGTGTCTGTATGTGTGTGACATAGGTGTATATATTTGTGAATGCTGCAGTGTGTGTGTGTGTGTGTGTGTGTGTGTGTGTGTGTGTGTGTGTGTGTGTGTGTGTGTGCTTGTGCACGTGTGTGTATGGCTGTCTGGTCCCTGGAGTGAGGCTGTATTTTACCGTAGTGAAATTATAAGTCCCCTCCCCCCATCCACTCAATGCAATCTAGTATCCCTGTTGATGTCATCAATCTTAGAAGGGTATTCTAACCGCCTGTAAACATGTACACCCTGGGGTGAGGCTTGTTGTTACATAGCCTACTGATGAACCCCCCTCCCCACATACACTCACCGCAATCTAGTATCCCTGTTAATGTCCTTGATCATAGGCCATTCAGACTACCTGTACATGTGCAGTCTCTGTGGCGTGTCTTGTAATGGTGTAATACTGTGATGATGATTTGCACATAGGCAGAGGTTCTCATCCCAGCACTGGCAACTGTGTGTGCGTATCAGAGTCTTTGTTACTGTGTCTGTGAATCCCTGAGGGTGTGGGTGTGTTACTGTGTCTGTGAATCCCTGAATTTATGTATGTGTATGCATCCTGTCATGAGAGCAGGTATTACTGCTTCACAATGAGAAGCCACCTTTTCCACTGGCCTTTATCCTTGTCATCAGCTAAACCACTCTTTTACCTCCTCCCCGCTCCAGGTAACTATACCTGTGATGTCACCCACTATGGATGTGATGGCTCTGGCCACAGTAGCTTACTACTCAGCTATCATGCTCTTGGATCATTAGATCAGTAAACATGTTTGAAACATGGGAAATTATAACTGTTATGTGGAAGCTAAAAAGTGCATGCAGGTATTGTCATACAGACCTGTGCGTAGTCTACATTTACATATGGGACACTAACTGCAAACACTGACATCCCCTGGTACATGCAATTACACCTGAAAGAGGAAGGCAGAACATCAAAATCAACATGCAGTTACTGTTGTTACACATGATACATACTGTTGAAAGTACAAACCACATTTTAAAACTGTAGTACATGGTATGTCTGCTGCCTGTCAACACCACTCAACGATTGTAATCTACAATTGTCTTCCTAGTATGTTCACTCTGTGCATCAGCTCATATGAGCATGTCCCTGCACCAATGGTGTGGATGAGAGGAATGTGGCACAGTCATGATCATAGGCACAGTGTGATAATGTTTGCCAGAGGCCTAGTCTGCACCATTGGATGACATCATGTGTGTGGGTTATGGCCATTGATCTCATTGGGTGTGTGTGGATGTTATGAGTGTGTGTGTTGAGGTGCCTTACGTTTGTTTCTGGTGTGTGGGTGTATGTATGTACACAGGTCTGGCATGTGGCTGGCCTACACAGGGGTATTATTGACAGCTGCAGACTGTACAGGGCAGGTTTCACAGTTCACAGTGTCCGAGCATGGCCACGTGACCTGCGCCTGCCAGGGATTGCATGGGCACTACCAGGCAGAGGTCCGGATTGGGTACTGTCTGATGACACATGTCCACTGGAACCGTGTCCCTGTTGGGACCATCCAGGACCATATGCATGTGACCTGCTGTGTCCTGATGTGGACAGCACAGCACCAGCTGCACTGCTGCTGCTACCGCCACTATGGGAGTGGGCATGTGAAGTAGCATGTTCACGTAGACCATCAACAGGTGATGTAGCTGGCCTACTTCCACATGTCCAATGTTTCACTCCCACCAGATGTTCCAGCACAGACATTCCACGCTCAAGGATTGACATGCCATGGTCAATGACTCCCACCATGTAACCCACTCGTCTATCCAAAACATTTGCAAGATGATAGTGAGCATTTGCAATTGCCTGGATGTTGTTAGTTAAAGAGCAGACAGCAGCCCTCTGAAGCCTCAGAACTTCTCTGTTGTGCCATTCAGCACATGCCTGTGCCTCCATTACAGCCTGAAACATGCATCTGGTGACACCAGCTGATGTGCTATGTCTTGTAGGGGGATGTTGGTCAGGGGTCCTCCTACGAGCAGCACTGGGCACATGCCTGTGTGGGACGTCACCAGTCAGTTGGCTGGGATCATGGTGTGCAGGCACACCTTCCATTGTCTCCACACTTTCCTGTTCCATGCTACCACATGCCAATTGTCCTTCCTCTATGGCCACTGTTGATGAGGTATGTATAGGCATGAGATCTGTGTGGGAGGATGAGGGGGATTCAGGTGGAATGGCAACCAATGGCACAGTTTCAGCCCCTGACAACCCTGCCTCTGCCTCAATCATACTTAACCACTGCTAGAGTCTGTGGAGACACTAACATCAGGTGGACTGCAGAAGGGCAATGCACCTACATCAACACATGTGAGGGCAGACAAGAACTGTACATTACAAGTTATACAGCACAGTACACACACAGACACTCACACAGAGACAGACACACACAAACACACACACACACAGACACACACAGACAGACACACACACAGACACACACAGACACACACACACACACACACACACACACACACACACACACACACACACACACACACACACACACACACACACACACAGACACACCCATAGACACAGACACACACAGACACCCACAGACACACACACACACACAGACACACACACAGACACACACACATACAGACACAGATATCCACAGACACACACACAGACACAGACACACACAGACACACACACATACAGACACATACACACAGACAGATACAGACACACTCGCACACACAGACACAGACACAGACAGACACAGACAAAGACAGACACAGACACAGACAGACACAGACAGACAAAGACACATGCTATGACACCCAATGGCATGCAACATGCATGTGATATGGCAGAAGGCATTCAGCTTAGACATTTATAGCGGTAGTTATCATACATCCCTGAGTAGCACACAACAGCATGCATGTGTTATTGCAGAAGGCATGCACCTTACACAATTATAGTAGTAGTTAGCATACATCCCTGTGTTGCACCATTTGTGTTAGTAGGTTATGCACCAAACCTGCAACACAATGCATGCACTATGCATCGTTGCACCGCACTGCCATGTTTTGTGCAACATACCCCACATGTTAACAGACCATCTTTGACATTTGTACATCTGCCACAGATGCTTTGTTTTGGCCACTGCCTCTATGTGTGATGAGGACATGAGCAGAAGTGTATGTTGAGTGAATACTATGTTTGCCTGAGCCCTAGCTTGCATATCTCCCACAAAGCAGTGCATGTCTGTTCAACATTATTCTGCATACCCCTGAGCCAAGTCTACAGACAATGTCCATGTGGCTGTACACACATGTTTGACATGGCTGTCCCTACTTTGCAATGGTGCCACAGGCCAGCACTGGTTAACAGTATACCAGCCTGATATGTGGCATATGTCCTTGCCAATCACATGTAGTATGACATGTCTTCTGCTGATTTGTTGAATGACATGCATACATGTTTAACACAATGGTGTCCTTTCAAATATACAGTGAGGTAATGGTGTCCCAATGCAGGGATGTGTTATACTAACATGGACCTTCAGCTGACACAATCAGTCCACCCTACAGATATACAGTGACATACTGCACATTGAGCTGATGTGCATAGCCATTGCAGGGCATCATGTGGCTTCACTATTGCTATACAGTGTGAGTTACAGACACAGTTCATAGCCATGACTGTGTTCAGATACAATACATATCTAATGTGGAATGTGACCCATGTCACTGAGGTGTATACACACTAAATCCTACTGTGGAATGTGTGACACAGGTCACTGAAGGGTATACAGATGACACCCCTGCACATCTGCAACCATATTGCTGATGCCTGGCAACTATGCCCAGACATGGCTAACTTAGCAGTACTCCATGTCCCACATGCCATCTGTGTACCTCACACACATGAGGAGCAAGCATGACAGTGATGTCTGACACCAGCAAGGTGAATGTACTGTATCTGTGGCCTGATGTGGTTGTATGTGTATGTTGTGCAACACATGTATGTATTTGGATACTGTATAGGTGAATGCTTTCATGTCGTGAAACACTCATGATGTTTAAGACATGCTATGTGGTGGTTTGTTGTCATGCCTAAACAAGCTGTGCACAGGCCTGTATGATGTTTAGTGTTTCACATCTGCAATATCACCATTACACAAAGGCCATAGTTGTATTGTGTTGGCCCAATGTAAAACAGGGTGTACATACATGTACATCACTTCTGTGTGTGTTGCTTCATGTCTCTGGCCATCCTCCATGGCCATGTGTAATCATGTTTTGTCCAATGATTGTGATGGGCATCTATTTCACATGTCAGTGTTGTCCCATATGACATACACCCATAGATGTCATATGCTCCACTGAGGACAGGGTTATGCAGACAAAGGGTGGTATGTTTGAGATGTGAGTTATCATGTTTTGCAGGATAGTTAAGCAGTGTTGCAGTCAGCCCACTAAATGTCATGGACATGTCAGATAGCACATGACATTGTGTAACATTCATAGCAAGGGTATAATCCACAAGGGTGAATCCTGTGGGCTGGTCACACTCCAGCTCCAAAACATTTAGAGTGTGTGCACACATATGCTCTCTGTATAGTACTGTTTGTATTCCCCACATGTGTAATGCTGATCTGTAGTACATGTCCCTACAGTGAGCCACACATCCACCATTGTATTCACAGCTGTCCACACATCTGGCAATGACAGTTTGTAAGGTTTAGTGTAGGTGTTTTATATAGTCTTCAATTATTCCACATGGGTAGCCACTGTGATGCATTGCAGGTCTGACCTGTATATATTAACAGGGCCACCATACATTATGTGTAAGTGTGTTAAATGGCTACATGGCAGATAGCATGCAATTAATATGATCTGTGCATTATTGAGCCTGATAAATAATAACAATCTCACCTGCAACAGGCTGCTGTCGCTGCAAAATGCCAGAGGTACCTAAATAGGAGTGTCACAGCACTAAGATTATTATCCACACCTGTTTGATAGCTACAGGGTGCAATGTGCATGTTACCACATAAGCCAGTACAATAGACTATACTATGGAGTATGCACATATGTGCAGACATAGAGTAGCAAACTATGGTATGTGGCATGTGTGCATACATGCCTTGCATATGATGTTACATTACATATTGTACAGTAACACATGTAACTATATGAAATATAGTTGTGTTATATGTGCAGTAGTGCCTTACCAGGCAATTCCAGACTCAGTGGTTGTGAGACACCCACCTCCACAATACCAGCTAAAGCTTGTGGATGGAGTTCTGCAGGTGTCCCCAGGTTGGCCAGTAGCTCCTCAGTACATGTGAGTGGGGGCTGGGTGAGTGGCCTCCCACCTTTTGCACCTTGTTCCCTGGCAATTGTATTTGCATGCTGTTTCACCCATTTAATGATGTTGGTGCAGTGTCAGTGCACCTGCTGATAGGTGCAATTGTGGCCTCCAACATCATTTACCCTCCTGCGCAGTTCCTCCCACTGGGTATCCTGCTGGTGTGCATTCTGTGGCACATGGCTGAAGAGTGTTACATGGTTGTCAAGGAGGTATGGAATGAGGACCTCATCCTCCAAGCGGGTGTATGGTGGCAGCCTGACATGCAGCATACCTGGAAGACATAATGATGGAGACAGGTCAAAGTAACTCACAGAGAAGTACAGAAGTACAGCTGAACATACATGTGTGTCACATTTATTAAGATTACAAATATTTCTTTGCAAATCTACATGACACTAACACCACTGACATGTTTAACTCACACACATTTGACACATACTGGTGATTTGATGTTTTCACCATATATGTGTGTGTCAAGTGATGACATTGCTCATACTTCATGTGGATGTTGTCTTGATGTCGGCATGTCTGTTTACCTGTACTGGTGTCTTTACCTATCAGCACATGCCTGGATGTGTTCACATTAATGCAATAGACCTTAATGCTGTGTATATGTCACATATATAGTCATACACATCCTTAAGGGACATGACCTGTGACCCTGCAGACTTGCTCACGGAAAGTTTTACATGTATGTGTTTTGCCATATACATCTACATGGCACTGTACAGCAGTTTAGCATCCTGCCATGTATTACCTGTGTTGCACATGTGAAACACATGGGGCAATGGCTAGCTTGATGTCATTTGCAGGGTTGGATATCAACTATAGCATGTATGGTCATAGTGAACTAGTAGGGTATATGCCCTGGGCCATTTATGAGCCTAGGCTGAAATGTTACCTAGCTGTAGCCAACAGACAGTTAAGTTACAGTGGCCAGTTCAAACAGTGCCACAGAACTGATCCACAGGGTTACTGATATATTTGTCATGCGGTCATCTCACCATGTCTCAAAGAGGGGTAATGTGCAGCTTTGCTGGACAAGGATGCATAGTATGGCAGGAGTATGTAAAGTGTATGGGACAGGGATCTGTCAGGCATGTTGTGATCCTTGTACTAGAAAGGTGGATGTCCATGAAGTATGTGTTTATTTGGAATCAGGATGTGTAGGTGTAGCATGTCCAACATATCTGTGTGTGACATGGCTTTATTCAGGGTAGGCATCATGCTACATAGTGGAGCTAGGGATTGGGATGGCCAGTGTAGGCCATCTGAACATGGCCAATAACCCTTAAAGAAAATATGTGATCTATTATGGGTCACTTGAGTGTTGAGTATGGCTGAACAATGATCTCTATATTCATGGATGGCACCGTGTCATGATTAGGGGTGCCACTTATGACTACCTAACTGGTGTGGTGAAGTAACTATCAAAGGAAAGACTACTGTCCAGCTGCATCCCATACACATACAGTTTCCATTATGTTGACCACTGCCTAGGTGGTAGTTCATGGCTACAGGGTTTTTAACATAGGGGATGAAAATGCAATACTTAGCTGTTAGATTGTGGCCATACGTCACACACCACAAATCTGACCCACAAAGACCCTTCTGTATGTTGCCCGCAGCACTCATTGAGTCAACTATTGCTCCTAGTTCATAGTCATTTGCAAACTTCAATAGGCAGATGCCTTCTGTGTTAGTCTGCGTGGTATAGATAACAATGAGGGGGTGTACCAGGAATTAACACTGTATTACTGTAGCTGCTACTGGTTTGATGTGCATGTGTTAGTCAGACACCTTCTGTAGTGTAGGTTCTGCCAGCAGTCCAGTTGCCAACCACTCCTGTGATATAGGAATATACACCTAGTTTACTGAGTGTAGCGTGAACACAGTATGGGTGATGGTGTCTTAAGGCCTGGCAAGGTCATGATATGCTGTGTGACTCAACCTTACTGTCATCTACATCTGTACTGACTACATCAAATAAGTTGATCAAGGTCGATGGCCTTACAGACCAGACTCAGCAGGGTAGTAGTGCACTATTTCCCATTATCAGTGGTGTCTTCCCCTTTGTGGGGTGTGATAACTGTTGCTGTGCAACATTCAGTGTGTACGCAGCCTGACATGAAGCTATGATTAAACATGATGTGTATGTGGAGAGCAAATTGTTCTGACACTTGTGTAGGATACACCCTGGGATGTTGACAGGTCCCGTGCAAGCTGTATGTATGGCTTTAGAGAGTGCAGCTTGTACCTGCATAGTTGTCATTACAGGGGCTCTGTAGTGTGCATCGATATATAAATGTGTACCTGTTGTGGGGGAGGTGAGTGTGGGTTTAGGTTATCCAAGACCCTATCTGGATGAACAGGTGCTATTTCTGTAGGTGCAGTACATCTCATGCCATAGTGCTGTGAAGCATGGCAGATCTTGTTGTTGCCATTACGATTCATCACACAGCTATAGAATACTCTGTGTTTGGCCAAATAATATGTGGCTGATTAGTTTCAGAGTAGTTTTGTGTGGCTTTATATGGTGTATCTGCATCTTACTGAGGCTGACCGGGGATCACCTCCACTCATGTGTGTTCACTCTTGCAACAGTTACTACTTTGTGTGGTACAGTTTAAGGCAGGGTACCACCAGTTTGCCTTCCTGTTTGTGTTTGGTTGAATCTTGGTTCTGTTTCAATGGCACAATCACTGCATGTATGTGAGTGCTTAAAGTGCATTTGTGCAGGATTCAGCATTTGCACATGCATTGTCCATCTGCATGGGTGCCATGACAGTCACCACTTTGCTCTTATTTGGAGACTGACTATGGGTAGCATACTGCTAGCCCTGTTTGTGTGACTATGGCGATCCAGGTCATTGGGGTTGATGAAATGCAACATGCATTGAGCACAGGTGTTGGTACATGAGTCTTCCCAGTTCATAATGGGATAGTTGAGAGTAGCCATTATTATGGTTTTCTGTCTTAAACCTAATATTCCCCATTACAGCACAATATGACAGTTGGAAAATTTGAGGCATGGTGGGTTATCTGTCGCAAGGTACAATTTGGATTCCACTTTGGCACAAAGGTAGTTGCTCAGCATACTGCATCTGAAGTTATGCAAGTGCAACTAGTGTGGGGATGTACATATCCTTCAGGAATATGGACACACCTGTGGCCTGTGTGTTCCATTAAAGGATAATGGCCAAGAGGTGAGGTATGTGTTATAACATGGTCATGCAGGGGTGCTCTCCAGAGCATTGAGCCATATCTCAGTCACTGCACAGATATGTTGTCCATGTTAAGGATTAACATAAGTGAGTCCATATTGAGTTTCAGAAATGTATCATTGAGTAGCGAGACCCACAGTTTATTGCTTGGCTGTCCCTGTTATAGCAGTAGACTTTCACTGGAATTTTGCATGATGAAGGCACTATAGGGGAAGCATGAGCCCTAGCCATTATCAAGATTCCCAGGGGTGACAAGTGCAGGTCTGTCTGGCAAAGCATCATGGTCTGTCAACCATGTTATCCCAGGCATAGAGATACTGGATACCCTTTCAATTACACCAGTATATTAGACAATTGTGGAATACAATCCTTTTGTCCCTGACTACAGTATCATTTTGGCCAATGGCAGAATGCTACCCAGGCCTTGGAACATACCTGCATGGGCTACAAGACCTGACAGTTCCTACATGTGTGTTTCCATGCATTCCGGGCTACTGAATCACAGGTCTTGCACACCAACATGGAATATGCCAGAGCCATGTGTATAGTTCAAAAGGTGGTCTGAGTGTGTGGGTATGTGGCTAATCATGGCAGACCAGCAGCTGACAGTATGTTAGCCCTCATATAGCTTGTTGTGTAACATAGTGCTAGAGTTTGCATTCACAAATGAGTACTGTTGGGCATGTTTCTAGCCATGTGTTCTGAGGTATGGCACAATTATGCAAACTATGTCATACAGGTTTTGTATTTTGTTGGTTGTCTATTCCAACTTGGGAGGTCTCTTGCTTGGCCAGATACTTAGAAGCCTCTGTGAATGTGTGTGATTTCTGGTGGTATGTGTGGGTGTCCTTACTGTGTTCTGGTAAGGGTATGTGTTGGTTGTGGTGATGAGATACATGTGTTAACCTATACCTTATGACTGTCCAGTCCAGTCATGGCTGTAGACTGGACTGCCTTCCAGCTTACCCATGTAGCTGCATCCCAGACAATGTGTGTGGTGTGGTGTTAGGTGGGTTTGGCAGTGTACATGACATAGAGATTGCATTCCCCCAGGATGGCCACATACACAAAGCTGACATTAGTAAACACCAGTAGCTGACTAGTGGACATGCCTGTATGAGCATTCAGTACTACAAGTACCAAGTGCCTGTATGAGCATTCAGTACTACAAGTACCAAGTACTGTATTTAGTTTACTTATTGCTTATGAAGATGTTTTAGACAGTGATGCTCACAAGTAAATATTTGTGTTATGGACATGACAACACTGGTTATTACAGAAACATAGTAGGTACCTTTAGCAGCAATCTTCTTCTGAGGAGCACATCACATCCTGATAGTTGATTACAGATGATGCAAGTGTCAACAGGTCTGTATCCTTTTCTGGGTATATACTCACATATCCACCAGAACCATGAGCTCTGTTGGGCACGGACACCCACTCCCCAAACAGAGTCAAGTATCAATAGACTCTGCTACCACTGTCAACATGATCAGGATATAATCAGATAGTGTAAGCCATCACCTATGAAGCAGCTATTACACATGGGCAGCAGTCACCCACATCTTACACTCCTACTGCAGATGTTACACTGGAGTTACAGATGATATGCAACCTGTTTCATTACCAGTACTGTGCACAACCTTACAGTATTTGCAAGTGGCTGTTAGGTTGGCAATGAGAGGTTAGTCTACACTAACCTGAAAGTTCACCAGTGTATCTCTACTCTCAATATCCACTATGTAGGTGTGCACATAGCCATTTGGGCCAGCTCTGTAACAAGGGTCACTACACATTTGCATGACATGTACACATGCACAGCTATAATTGCTTGCAAACGATACTAGTGAGGTGGATATTACATGTCTTATGTGCATGGATAGTTACCTAGCTCTTCCAATTTTCTTTGCTATCATGCTGCTAAACTGTCAGATGAATACAAGTCATATGCATCCTGTTATTGTGTATTGTATTCGCCAATAGACATAACTAATGTTTGCATAACATAACAGAAACGCTATGTAAAATGGAATACATGCCTAAAATACTGTACACTACACAGTTATTGGCACAATATCCCACAATGCAAATCATATTTGCACAGTAAGCCCACCATTGACATGTTCATCTCACTAATACACCCATATATATGTCTACTGTTACAATATATCAACATATACTATCCCCTGTTATAGCACATACTTGTTGGACTACCCCTGACACTGACAGTGGCTGGAAACGAATTGGTGAATTCCAAGCCCAGATATATCATCCCTTGCGGTGTATGAGGAGTTTGCCTTGTGACCTACAGCAGTACACACACAGAATACTACAAGCATTACTACTGCTCAACAATACATCGCTACAAGATAGCTATTTCCACTATATGCACTGATTACACTGTAATTATTACAGAACAGGTACTACATACACAGACATACTAAATGTTATCCATACCTTCTTAGTAATTGGAGGTGTTATTGACCAGTATATTAATCGATGAATTTCGATCTTCTGTTGGGTACTTTGTACTATTCTGCAGGTAGATACAGATGGTTTGAATGTGTGACAAGGTATCTTTTTATAGTTAGAGATCAGTAAAATGTGCTATCCTGATCACCAATTGGTGTTCCACAGTAGTTAATTACATGCACATGAGCTGTGCAGCTACTCCCTTAGCCAATACCATGGTGACGGTGGAGTATAACTAAGTACTCCACTTGGGCGTTGTCCCTTTGCCTTACTTGAGGAAGACAGCCTGGAAGTGTTGTTTGAAATCTATTGCAACAGCTGTATGGAGACAAAAAGAAATATATTATGTGCAATGCCTAGAGGATTTGGTTTACATGTGAGTACTGCTGTTATATTTCTGAACATTGCTACTTGTGCAGGATTTGTCTGTACCTAATACTTCTGCATATGTTTCAGTCTGGCCAGGATGTTTGACCAGCTCACAGCTGTATGGCTATGCATATAATGTTAGGGGGTTTACAGTGTGCTCACCAAACATCTTAAGTTTGGAGTAAATGTGTATCATACTGTGCTGATAATCAGTAATTGGTAACACTTCCTGGTTCAATTACTTTTCAACCCTCTGAAACAGGATTAGTTAAAACAAACCCTACAACATCAGCAGCTGTTCCATTGTATAACAGCAACTATTTCACATAGGGCCATGTTAGTGTGTCTCTGTCCAGGTATGTTAAGATTTCAGCAGATGTCGTACAGTGGGTAAATAATTGGTTATGGTATGAAAGTATGTATTGTTGTAATTAGTTTGGGTGTGGGGGAGATTTTGGTGGGTGTACATAGCAGACGTAGATGTGTAGAAACTGCTTTTATACATATTCTATATGTGTGTGGGGATTCTTTCACTATGTGAACACCTATCCCTTAGTGGACTAATGCTATGCTAATTGCAGGCTGATTCATTAAGGCACTGGTAATGCTTCCTGTATAGCATGCAGGTATTGTTAGTCCTTGAATCCTTTTGGCAATACATCGGAATGTAATAAAGTTTTGCTACATGAAAGAAGTCTGTGTATTTCTGTCATGGATATTTGCAGTCATTGTAGTTGTGTTGGTGACTAACCATATTTGGCTCATGTCCATGGAACATATTTGTAATAGTGTATTGCTATATACTCTTCATATGTTATGTTCATATTGTTTGGGGGTGGCAGAATGTGTGATTGCTATAGTCCATGTTATACTCAGATATGAGCACTTCAGATGCTGTATACACACATGTATGTATGTATATATATATATATATATATATATATATATATATATATATATATGTATATATGTATAGAGATATAGATATAGATATATAATATATATTATTGCATACGTTTATATGTACCTCCATAGATGTGTACATACCTATCTATATATCTACATATATATGTATACCTCTACATATCAACATGTATCTATGTATCTCTCTCTAGCTCTCTCTCTCACTGTCTCTCTCTCTATCTATATATATATATATATATATATATATATATATATATATATATATATATATATATATCGATATAGCATACACCTTTCATTGGGTACATGGCGGTTTGTCCTATTTCTACACAAGGCTCCCTTTTGTGCTTTAACCTGTCGGAATACACAACTGGCATAGGTACATCTCAGATAGCTTAGTGGTAGGTTACTCTGAGGATTGTGTACATGGTTGCGGGTTCTAATCCTGGAAGTGGTTATTATCTAACCACTCCGAACAGGTACGGGTAGGGAAAGTGTGACTAACGCACATTTAAGCAGTTGTAAGTGGGTTTGCTCGTGGTCTGCTTGATGTTAAGCAAATGTTAAACCTGTGAAGCGCTTATTCGTTCAACCGTGTTTAAGCGCCGCTTTTCCATCATGCAAAACCACTTACAACTGCTTAAAAGTGCTTTAATCAACCTGCATCTGACAGCCCTTATTCTGGCCCTCAAAATAAATTAACAGCCCTTGCAGGTCATGACCCCGGGACCATGAACACCACAGTCACTGACTTTACCACTAAGGCATCTAATATATGTACAAATGTTATGGTGTTTAGAATATACATTTTACTATGGGCATTCCTAGCTACTGAAAACAAATGTGACAGTCAGTTGGTGTACATATGTATGATACATCTTAATGTTCATATGTTTGTGGAATTAAGTGTTGCAATGTGACCTGACAGGGTGTATTATGGATAAGAATGGTTCTTGTTTTGTTTCTTTTTTATATTGTCCCCATACTCCATGTATACCCTTCCAGTTCACTTACTGAATATCCAACCCAGGCTCTCCTTGATGCATAATTTCATTGCCCAACATTCCTCCCCCCACCCCAATCTCCACATACACAACAACCATCTTTTCTATGGTGAATTAAGTTAATATTAATAGTTATAATAGCAGAGCTGCATATGTTTGTGTACACTTCAATTCCTTTGGATTGCTTCTGTGTCACAAAGTGTGTTCATAGATGTTTATATATATGGCTATAGATGTAA
The DNA here is from genome assembly GCF_019279795.1 of Protopterus annectens. Taxonomy (NCBI): domain Eukaryota; kingdom Metazoa; phylum Chordata; order Ceratodontiformes; family Protopteridae; genus Protopterus; species Protopterus annectens. Next base: position 444,762,603 of record NC_056730.1, read on the forward strand.
CTGTATATATATATATATATATATATATATATATATATATATATATATATATATATATATATATATATATTTATATATGTGTGTGTGTGTGTATATATATATATATATATATATATATATATATATATATATATATATATATATATATATATATATAGTATTCATTTGTAACAGTTATACATATGTAGACTTGTATATGTTGATTCACAAACTACAGTACATTACAATGTACTGTACATATGTACACAAAGTGCCTTTCCCATTTGTGGTCATTACTGTGGAATGCCTATATTATAAGGTGTAGTCTAAAGACCATGAAACATGTGTACAGCTCAGTGGTAAATCCCATGACTATTGTACGCGTGGTCCAGGGTTCAACACCTGCAATGCTTTAAAAATGCGTTTTACTCCAGAATAAGGCTCATTTAAGCGGTTGTAAACATGTTTAAAAGTGTTTGTGTGACATTAAAGCAGCAGTTAAACAAACTTTAAAACTTATAACTTGTGCGCGCATACATGACCACATCTGCTAACTACTCAGGGTATATACATTTCAGTGAAGTAACATCTCACTATGTCCTTACATAACATTACATTCTCTGTTGACTTTACCCTCCAGCACACATGGGTATATATGGGTGTTTCAAATGTTTATTATACTGAAGAATACTACCTAGATATGCAAGCCGTGGTTAAGGTATATTTTTTAACATGAAAAACATCTCTGACTTTATTGGGATTTGAACCAGGAATGCACAGATACTATGCACATGCTGTAACCATTACACTATTGACATTAACGCTGCTTCTGCATATTTCCTATTTAGATGATTTCTATGTGTAAGCTAAGCTAAGCAAAGGGTGGAGGCGCCCAAACCCACTGAGCTTCACTTACTCTTGAAATAAAAACATAACAAATGAAATGAGAGACTATAAATTAAATTCCTAACTTCATTAGGCATAGCCCCCAACTGATACACTTCATGAGAGACCTTGATGTGTGAATGGGTAACAGAATATAAACCCCTGGGATCATGTGTCCCAGAACCATACAGCCAGGAGGTGGGGGAGCCCCTCCAGTTTTATAGCTGCAAGACCTGTTGGGGAAATTGAATGGTGTTGCTGTTTCAAGTTAACATGCCCTCTTTAGATCACTAAGTGTCCCTATCACCCTCCACTACCCCAGTCCTCAACAGCTTCCGGCAACTCTGCCTGGAATAATTTCATTGGCTATGCTTGACAGTGGCTCAGTTACTTCATCAATGGTGCGGAGAAAGCCAACACACTGAAGCTATGCTTCCAAATGCCCTTGGGCAGATAGCCTACTACCTATCTGTGAACCTCTAAAGTTCAGGCCATCACAGACATAATATGTGAATAAACAGAGCTTTCAGATCACAATATACAGTGAAAACTCACCATGTAATCAGAAAACAGTTAAGTACAGCAAGAACATGCAGAACACTGATACTTAATCACTCCAAAACCTGTCTTGGAAGCTAGAAGACTTGTATAAGTTTAAGGCTTTCTATTGCTTACCAGTAGGTTACCTACAGGAAAGATGAGAAACAAGCACAGATGGGTAACATGCATGCAACAATACCATACCGGCTTGCATGTGTCAGCCTTAGGCTTTAGAATACTGGCCAAGGCTATTGGCTACCCCATGGTGCCTTTTTTAGGCAAGTCTCAAAGGTGATTCCAACTTCTGTAAACAGCACAATAGCAAAATCAGTGAGGCTTATGCTACTCAATGCCAGGGGTTGTAATCACAACATGCATGCACTCACAGCACTCCTTCGTATGGACAACGTCGGCATCTGTGCAGTAACTGAGACATGTTTTAAGGCTCCTGAGAGCAAACCAGCACTACTGGACTAAAACCCATACCACACATTTCGGCCACCGAACATGGACTGACACAGACATGGAGGGGGTATATCCATATTCATCAGGGATACCTACACCACCAGGTTAGTGGGGCAGCATGATAACTCTGAGATCATCCATGTGCAGCTAACATCAGCCACAAGTGCAATGCAAACTGTGGCCTGCTACAGATCACCCTCCATGACCCAGACTACCACTCCTCCTACCTCGAGACAGTGGAAAACATGTCAGTCCTACCGAACACCCTGATATTGGTCGATGTCAACTACCCTACCATTAACTGGGAAATGTACTTGAGTACTCACTTCCAGGCCCAGCGCTTCCTGGAATTTATCACCTCATATGTCCTGTGTCAGATGGTAAACTCCCTAACGAGAGGTGGAAACATACTAAAAGTGGTAATCACCAACATGGGTGACAGTGCCCACAGCAGAGGTAAACCGGTCACTGGTTAGATCTGATCATGGACTTTTCTCTGATGATTTCCATACCCAGCCATCTCACCCACCCAAGGAAACTACAGTGAATACCTTTCCTACAGCTACATTCACACTACTAAAGACAGAGGTGGGAGGTTTCACAGACCCCACGCTAAGGAAAAACACTGCTGAAGATACAGAAAGATTTACAAATGCAATCTATAAGCACCTACAAGGATGTATGGATCATGCCATCACTGATAAACTAAGACTCGCTCCTCCTAGACAGGGACACTGGTCTGGTGGACCCCTGCAATAAACAGGCTATACAACAGAAGTAGGGCAGTAGTCCAGAAAAACAGCAACACCCAAGAAGGGCAGACATCTGTGACCAGTATTAGTAAGAAACAGAGGTACCTCATGAAATCATCCAAGGCTAACATCAACAGGAAAATAGGCAGGGATTCAAAAGATAACCACAAAGCCTTCTTTGGCTATGTCAAGGATCTAAGTGGTAACACACAGATTTGCACTGTGCCGTTGCAATATAGCACAAAATATACTGACCCTACTGATATCGCCAACATCCTTGCAGATACATTCATTGCAAACTTCACCCCCTAAAGAGCCCACAGCAATACCCGGAAAGTACAGTATCCCAGTCATCAGAGACACACAGGTGGAAATGGCCCTCTCAGATGGCAAAACACAGCATCAAAGGAGGCAGATGGTGTCCCAGACTGCATCTTGCAAACACTACAAGACAAACTAACCCCCCACCTAATTAAGCTTTTCAACCTCAGCCTTTACACATGCTACATGCCCATACAATGGTGCATACCAATGATTATTCAACTCCACCAAGGTGGAAACACAACTGACCATGGTAACTACCACCCCATAAGCCTGACTAGCCTGGTCTGCAAAGCTATGGAGTGCATCCCCATGGCATTCATTGACAAAGACATTGGTAACCTCCAAACACTTGACCTAACCCAGGTCAGCTTGGTTGAGTGCAGATCATGCCTACTGAACCTGTTTCACATCTTACAGACAGTCACCAAGACATTAAATGAGGGGAGAGGTGGTTCACACATACTACCTGGACCTCACCAAGGCTTTTGACACCATTCTCCTCTCAGGTATTATTGATAACCTCACCAGCCTGTACATAAACCCATACAGCACAGGATGGGTTGCCAACAGGCTTATACACAGAACTCACATGGTAAGACTAGCAGCCTCCAGGTCCAACTCTTAACTAGTCACAACTGGTGTCCCACAGGACTCAGTCCTGGGACTCCTACTGTTTGACATATACTTCTCAGAGGTACAGGCAAACACAGGTGGACTATGGCAGACCATGTTTGGCAATGACTGCAAACTGAGAGCCATAACTGACAGTCCAGCTGACACAGACATCCTTCAAGGGGCCTCACAGAGACCGACACAGGGTGTCAATGTCATGGACTACAGCAAAGTGCCACAAACTGCATGGTCATTCCATTTTGGAAAACTAAACACCCACATATTAACATGTAAGTGGCAGCCACTTAAATACAGATGAGGTAATAGGGTATCCGGGGACTAAGGTAGATACTGACCTCTCCTTTGACAATCATATCTCCAAAGTAGTTGGGACATCCTTCTCTGTAGGCCATCCGATTACTAAAGGGTTTGCATATAGATATGCTGAGGTTATAGTGCCCCTTTACTCATCACTCATCAGTCCCATCATCCATTTGGGATGTACCTCAGAAGACACTTCAGACAGCTGGAAGGTCCATGAACATACCTCGCCAAGAGGATTACTGGCCTCAAACATATGTCCTATGCAGCCAGACTGAATAAACTCCCTCTTTACTCAGTGGCATCTCGTTTACTCAGAGATGATCTCTGCTGGCCAACAAAGCCATGTCGAACTCAGGCTTAATGGATATGCTCCACCTATGGGAATCCATGTCACAGTGAGCCACACGCTGTAGTGAGCTAAACCTTGCCACAACAATAACTAGAAGATGCTGGAGGGACAGGTTCCTGTCACAGAAACTCCCCATGCTTTAAAACTGCATCCCTAATTACATTATACAGAGCCCCTCACTAACACTCCTCATGAGAAACCTTGAAGAGTGGATGGGGAACTGTAGATACACACCAGGGATCCCGCCATTGGCTCTGCTCCACAAAGGGACAGTTTATTAATCAATGGGGTGGCAAAAGCTGACACATTTTGACTAGGTTTATGAATGCCCTCAGGCAGTTAGCCAAGTACCTACCTATGAATCTATACATAAAGTATCAACACATGCTGATAGCTAAATTTACTGCTCAGGTGTTGACTTACCTTATACCAATTGTAGTTGTGTGTACAATAGTTGAGGGCTTCCTATGTTGGATACACACAGTAGCCTGCCTATACCTGACAATTTACAGGTAGTCTTGAGTGTGTGCCATCCATTTTTACTGTGTGTGCAGGTGGTGAAAGGTGTCAATCCCTAGGTGCCTACACTGTCAGTGTGTGTGCTATACATTCCCTCCTTGCCAAGGCATGGGCATACTGGGCACACCTCCATCTGCCTACTGAGGCTGGCTCAGGGTGTTCATGGTCTGAGTACCTCTGTGCCTGTGGGGCCCTTGGCAATGGTGGTGGGCTGTGAGGGCCTTCACCATTCTGTCCCTGCTGCAGCTGTTTCCGCAGGATCATATTGTGTAGCATGGCACATACTATGAAGATGTGGTCACATGTGCCTGGAGAGTACTGCAAGACTCCACCAGATATGTACAAGCAACAGAACTGTGATTTAAGCATCCCAAACACATGCTCTGTGATGATTCTGGTTTGTGCATGTGCCTCATTATGGCGTTCTTGCATGGGTGTGTGTGCATTTCTGATGGGAGTCATCATCCATGGTTCCAGTGCATAGCCAGCATCCCCCACCAGGTGGCCATATGGGATGTCCCCCCTGGCAAATACCTGATACAGCTGTTAGGCATGCCAGATGTGGGAGCCATGATAGCTTCCAGGGCTGCCAGCACATGCATCCATGATAATGCCCTGAGCATTGCACATGACCTGGCAGTTGATGGAGGGGTATCCCTTGCAGTTTATGTAGTGCCTACCCTGCTCATCGGGTGGTGACTTGATGTCTATGTGCATGCACTCTATTGCACCCAGTAGGGTATTCTGCCACACGGTGGAAGAGACGCATATTGCTGGCCAACTCCTTTTGCATTCGGGGGAATTATATGTGTTCATTGGCATGTGGTAACATGGCATCCAGGAACTGGTGGAGTACCCCAGATGCTGATGCCTGTGAGATCCCCATGATATCCCCAGTTGGCCTTTGAAAGGTACCTGTAGCTGGTATTCTCAGGCTTACACATACCTTCGTATCCACTGGGATGGGTTCCCCTCTGTTTGTTCTGGCCAGCACAGCTCCACAAGTTGCTGTAGGGTGTCTCTGTCCACCCTGTAATGCTCTACTATCTCCAGATCATGTAGCCCCTGGTAGGTTACCCTGGGTCTGAACACTCTTCTCCTCCTCTGGTGCCTGGGGTGGTTGTGAGCATCATCCTCCACTCCACCTTCAGTCTCCAACACATGCTGGTGGATCAAAGCTATGGCAGCCCCTAACATGTACATATTAAAAGTTCCCTGTTTGTATACACCAATGGTGCAGAGTATATGGGAATGCACAAGTGTGTGTAAGGTGCTTTCACACTTTATACTATTGTGCTGTGTATGCTGCTGATGTCATTGGGTGTGTATGAGCAATTCCAGGTGCAGGGTATCTTAATTATGGGTTTTACAGTGAGTACTGCAAGTGTGGGGCCTTTAGTGTGGAGTTATGCTTGCCTGCCTTGATTAATCTGTTACCCTTTAATTCACTTTTATACCAGGATCCCCTCCCATTATTGGCATGCCTCCGCCTGCCGTCTTTCTTGTTTTGTACTTTTCCTACCCAGTCACATGTTGCAAAATGTATCTTGTAGCTGATATAATGCAAATCTGCTTTGTTCTGCTGTGACACTTTACTGTTTTCTTTGCAGTACAGCCCTTCCCCTTTCCTGTTCTGCAGGTAGCTGCTTGCAGCCTTGTTAGCTGTTGTCAATGGCCCACTTTAGGTTCCTAGGTGTTAATTAGTCATTTGTACTACAATTTCCCTGCTGCAGCATTTCCATATTCTTTTCCTATATCCTTCCTGTTTCAGCTCCTGTGCGCCCCGCGCAAACCCATTTACAGAGTTTAAGTGCGTTTTAATCTCCGTTCACATGCATACTCGGTTACCTTGTGTGCTCTCAGCTAAGCAAAGCTATAGCCAGTTCAACACACCCCTTTCCTGCAGCTTTGCTTAGCTACGGAACACCAGATTAGCAATGCTCCTATCTGCTTACATCAAACGTGACACACCCCTCTCTTGATGTCATTTCTGTCTCAAGGGCACACCTTGGTGTTATAATGATACACTGTGAGGTGCATCCTTATGCCAGCGGGGAATATGTGATTCACTAGTACTCCCCTCATTTGCATGGCATTGCCTACTAATTCCTAGCTACTGCGCAAAACACTGTCATAGCCCCTTAGCAACCCTTGCACCATTGTGTGGTGTAACATGCCTGCCATTGACTATTATGGGAAAATCATGATATGTGTTACATTACAGTTTTATTCTATATTTTTCTATTTTTCTTGCAATCCGGTTTGCGCGCTGCTGCCCTGCGCTTAAACCTTGTGATAGTGTGAAAAATGAAATTAAATGTTCTTTTTATATTTTGTACATGTTTTTATGCCAATGGCTATATATTTAGCCATTGGCATATATTAACGATATAATACATTTGTTTGGCCTGCTGTCATGGCTCTGATTTTATGTTTGCAAAAATGTAAACCGTTTTTTTATGGTTTACATTTCTGCATGCTTACACTAAGCCTGCACCACTTCCTGGATCGCTAAATACCTTAATTTGCATGCTACACTGCTACAACTGGGGTAATTAGCATACAGGGGCCGGGAGCTGTGCGGGCGTAGCATACACAGGTAGTGCACGTGGAAACAGCTCGTATCTGTATCGCTCGGCGGCCATATTTGGTGTTGGAACGCCAATGCTACGCCTGCACTTGGCGCAAGCTTCATTAATCCCTGGGATTGTTTCACAAAGTCAATTGAACATGTGGGAGAAACAGACAAATACTGGTTTTGAAAAACAGAATTGGAAACAGTTGCACATCTTGTTGCTGGTTGTGCTATACTAATGTAATAATGTAGCAAGAATGTTGCTTTGGGGATTGCACAAACATTAAATTATTGAAGTAGCTAAGAAACATTGGAAACATGAGCCACAAACCATTAAAGAAAATGATGAAGTTTATATTACATGGGATCACCCCTTACCAACAGTTCAAAAACAGATGTTAGAAAACCAGATATAGTAGTCTAGGAAAAGAAAACAAAACTAGCATTGATTGTTGAAATTGCTAGACCCAGTGACTACAGTAACATGCATACAGAGAGATATGAAGTCATAAAATGCCAGGATTTGCAGGTAGAAAAGAGGGCAATGTGATAGAAGGATACCCAGACAGTTCCAATATTAGTAGGAGCAATTGGTCTTACAGAATATAATTTACAGTCATATGTAGATATGTTACCAATACATGTAACACCATATTTATTTAACATTTGTTTACTGGGAAAGTCCAACTTGGAACAAAGCCAATTTTCAGCAGAGGCCCAGGGAGAAACACTCCAGATGCATGTCTTTGTGATATGGGAGGAAACCTGAACACCCAGAGAAAATCCACATGAAGACAAGGAGGACATGCAGACTTGGCACAGAAGGCACCCCAGCCAAGAATCAAACTGGAGAACCTCTTGCTGTGAGGCAACAGTGCTACCGCTGTACCACTGCGCCATCCTCCATATGAATTGCAGAAGGATTCAGTTCTGGGGCATATTGCAGGTAGTGTGAAGACCACTTCTGGCTAATGCCAAAGATTGAAACAATACTAATTTCATGTACTTTAGTCATACTTTGACTTAAGCATGGGGTCCATTCCCTTTAGGGTATTAAAAATCAAAAAGATATGGAAAATTAAAAAAAAGAGTATAGTAATGTAAGTTAAGTAAGACTCTTGTAGCCACTGCTAATGAGTTTTTTGTGTGGTGTATTAATTTCAGTAGCAGACTTTATACAGTGAGTGACCTGTACATTATCACTCTGATTGGACAATGATCGTTCTGCAACAGGGTGTTAATGTACAGGTAATGCTCACTAAAAAGTGAGTCTTGCTGCTTCACGGCAGCGTATTAAGATGCCATGGAGCTCAGACTGAAAGAAAGCTAATGACGTCCATTATTTTGCACTCACTAAGCAGCACTTTTTAGCACTGTTTAGTGAGGATAAAATAAAATAAATAAATTAGAAAATTGTGTGCGTTTATATCTGTGTGTGCGAGTGGCTATGTGCATGAAAGTGAGATCTATCTATCCATTATTTTGCATTTTATTTTATTGGAAACATGAAAAATAAAGAAAGAAGAATGTGTGTGAGCATGCGTGTATGCATGTGTGTATGTGAGTTTATGTTTCAGCCTGTGAGTGTGTGTGTGTGTGTGTGTGTGTGTGTGTGTGTGTGTGTGTGTGTGTGTGTGTGTGTGTGTGTGTGTGTGTGTGTGTGTCTGTGTGTGCCTGTGTGAGAGAGAGAGTGAGATTGATCAAATGAGAAGTGGCAGCAACAGCAGTTAAGTAGATTGCACATCTCTCAACCTTAGCTCAAGAAATATGGATAAAGCCTAAAATAAAGGGGGAACAAAGGTTCAGAATAAGATCAGGTTTTAAATATTGCCCTTATAAAATTAGAAAGTTGCTTGAATAGCAGGATTTGTGATAGCATTCATTTTCTGAAGGAAATGAAAGTCTAAAACTCAAATGTATGTCATTATTTTATGACTTCCATCCCTAGTAATTCACAACAAACCATACATTTTTGTAGTAAGGGACCAAAAAAATGAAGTAAATATCTTGATATTTTTTTTAATGTTATATTTTAGATGTAAAATGCTTCCTCTAGCACCATTTACATGTACTACAAGTTTGAAACATTAGGTGGTGAACTATTTTACATAAAAAATATATAAAAAATATAATAATTAAAAAAAGTAAGTAAAACAACTGCTTTACAGACAGTCCATTCTCTAAGTGCAATCATGTCCTCCATGGAATGCGGCATCGGGCCTCATAACACCCCTGGGCAGGTGTTATTTACACAGTAACACACATCCTGTTGGGCATTACTGTTTGTGTAAATGCCAGTATCAGTGAGTCGGATTCAAACCATCTATTTTATTTTCATTTTTGTCATCATGTGGAGTCATGGACTCATGATAAAATTATTACAGTATTGTGACTATGTGCTGCTTTGAACCTAAAATATTGAATTGTTCATAAATTACATACTTGAGATATATTATTTGGGAGATTCAGAACTGCCTCTGAACAAGTTTAAATTAAGTTACAACAAATGCTGTTTTTTAAAATGTAGAAAAATGATGTGCAAGGAAAATATGAATCATTTTAATGTGCTTATCAAAAATTTTCTAATGCTATCATGTCATTTTTGTGTTCTGTTCTTCCACACAAGTTATTTATCTGTGCCCTGATCCAAAAGTACTCAGTCTCGGATAAAATGCTACATATATTTTTTGTAATACTTCAGTCGTATGTGCTATTTAAAATGGGAGTTTCAATATATATTAAAGGGAACACGTTATTTATATCCTTTCGTATTTTATATTCAAAACTAATAAAAAACATAAAGTTACCTAAGATTTCTAGGTGTGTCCCTCTTTCAGAAAAAGGTAGGAAACTGAGGCTGATTTTTGTTCTGCCTGGAGTCACTTTAATTGTGCTTTAGTACTTTAGTATAGGTCATTTACTACTTAGTAGAGTTTGTTTAATTTTGCCCTTTAATGTTTTTCTTAAATGTTTGCATTTATATTTTTGTAGTCACTCTTACTTAGAAGGTAATGATGAATGTTGTTACTGCATACGCTCTGTAAGTTGGGTGTGCGATGGATGAGAGAGAAACATTTTGGAGTGAGTTGGGTGAAGTGGTGGTGAGTGTACCCAAGGGTGAGAGACTAGTGACTGGAGCAGATTTCAATGGACATATTGGTGAAGGGAACAGAGGGGATGAGGAAGTGATGGGCAGGTATGGTGTTAAGGAGAGGAATGCAGAAGGTCAGATGGTAGTGGATTTTGCAAAAAGGATGGACATGGCTGTGGTGAATACGTATTTTAAGAAGAGGGAGGAGCATAGGGTGATGTACAAGAGTGGAGGAAGATGCACACAGGTGGATTATATCCTATGCAGGATGGCCAGTCTGAAGGAGATTGGAGACTGTAAAGTGGTGGCAGGGGAAAGTGTAGTTAGGCAGCATAGAATGGTGGTCTGTAGTATGATGTTGGTGATCACGAAGAGGAGGACAAGTGTGAGAGCAGTGCCAAGGATCAAATGGTGGAAGTTGAAAAAGGGTGATTGTGAGGTGGAGTTCAGGGAAGAGTTAAAACAGGCACTGGGGGGCAGTGAAGAGTTACCGAATAGCTGGGTAACTACAGCAGAGATGGTAAGGGAGACAGCTAGAACGGTGCTTGGTGTGACATCTGGATGGAGGAAGGAGGACAAGGAAACTTGGTGGTGGAATGAGGAAGTACAGGAGAGTATACAGAGGAAGAGGCTGGTGAAGAAGTGGGATTGTCAGAGAGATGAAGAAAGTAGACAGGAGTATAAGGAGATGAAGAGCATGGCAAAGAGAGAGGTGGCGAAGGCTAAGGATAAGGCATATGGAGAGTTGTATGAAAGGTTGGACACTAAAGAGGGAGAAAAAGACCTGTACCGATTGGCTAGACAGAGGGACCGAGCTGGGAAAGATGTGCAGCAGGTAAGGGTGATAAAGGATAGTGAGGGAAACATACTCACAAGTGAGGAGAGTGTGTTGAGCAGATGGAAAGAGTACTTTGAGGGGCTGATGAATGAAGAGAATGAGAGAGAGAGAGAGAGAGAGAGAAGGTTGGATGATGTGGGGATAGTGAATCAGGAAGTGAAACAGATTAGCAAGGAGGAAGAATGGACAGCTATGAAGAGGATGAAGAATGGAAAGGCTGTTGATCCAGATGACATACCAGTGGAAGCATGGAGGTACTTAGGAGAAATGGTAGTGGAGTTTTTAACCAGATTGTTTAATGAAATCTTGGATGCCTGAGGAGTGGAGAAAAAGTGTTTTGGTACCTATTTTTAAGAATAAGGGTGATGTGCAGAGCTGTAGTAACTACAGAGGGATAAAACTGATCAGTCACAGCTTGAAGTTATGGGAAAGAGTAGTGGAAGATAGGTTAAGAAGGGAGGTGATTATTAGTGATCAGCAGTATGGTTTCATTCCGGGAAAGAGCACTACAGATGTGATGTTTACTCTGAGAGTGTTGATGAAGAAATATAGAGAAGGTCAGAAGGAGTTGCATTGTGTCTTTGTGGACTTGGAGAAAGCATATAATAGGGTGCCTAGAGAGGAGTTGTGGTATTGTATGAGGAAGTCAGGAGTGTCAGAGAAGTATGTAAGAGCGGTACAGGATATGTACGAGGGTAGTGTGACAGTGGTGAAGTCTGCAGTGGGAGTGACAGATGCATTTAAGGTGGAAGTGGGATTACATCAAGGATCAGCTCTGAGCCCTTCCTTATTTGCAATGGTGATGGACAGGTTAACAGATGAGATCAGACAGGAGGCCCCATGGACTATGATGTTTGCAGATGACATTGTGATCTGTAGTGAGAGTAAGGACCAGGTTGAGGAGACCCTAGAGAGGTGGAGATATGCTTTAGAGAGGAGAGAAATGAAGGTCAGTAGGACTAGGACAGAATATGTGTGTGAATGAGAGGGAGGATAGAGGAATGGTGAGGATGCAGGGAGTACACTTGGAGAAGGTGGATGAGTTTAAGTACTTGGGATCAACAGTTCAGAGTAATGGTGAGTGTGGAAAAGAGGTGAAGAAGAGAGTACAGGCAGGGTGGAATGGGTGGACAAGAATGTCAGGAGTGATTTGTGACAGACAGGTACCAGTAAGAGTGAAAGGGAAGGTTTACAAGAGGGTAGTGAGACCAGCTATGTTGTATGGGTTGGAGATGGTGGCATTGACAAAAAGGCAGGAGTCAGAGGTGGAAGTGGCAGAGCTGAAGATGTTAAGATTTGCACTGGGCGTGACAAGGATGGACAGGATTAGGAATCAGTATATTAGGCGTGACAAGGATGGACAGGATTAGGAATCAGTATATTAGAGGGTCAGCTCGGGTTGGACAGTTTGGAGACAAAGTCAAAGAGGCAAGATTGCATTAATTTGGACATGTGCTGAGGAGGGATGCTGGGTACATTGGGAAAAGGATGCTAAGAATGGAGCTGCCAGGTAAGAGGAAAAGAGGAAGGCCTAAGATAAGGTTTATGGATGTGGTGAGGGAGGACATGCGGACTTAGAAGGACACACAAACACAAGAAGAGTTAGGGATTTTTAGGAATTGTCACTCATGTTTGAGTACTAGAAAAATAAATAGTATGGGTTTGACTCAAAGATTGTTAGCTACACCATTGTGATTGCTTGTCAGAGTAGTTTAAATTCTGGAGTTATTCTGACACAGTTCAGTGATAACTTAAAACATTTAAACTAGGACAATTGAAACAATTTGATGGGGATTGGTTATATATCTCAGATGGGAAACAGCTGTAAATGTCTAGTTACACATTGATGTCTATGCAAAAAACATTATAAAATAGGATAACAATTCATTTTTTTACTTTCATAATTGTGGACAGTGTGCATTTTTTTTAGGAAGCATTGATGATTAATTGCCAAATCTTTAGTGCTCTTGAGAGGTAACTAAATGAAAATGAGCTATTATAACATAGCACTTACAAGATGTTAGTTATGTAGCTTTATATTTTCTTAACTCATTTATCATACAAAACCATGATTATTTTTTAAAGGTGACTGCTTTACTGCTTTAGAACATAATAAAACAATAATGTTTCCTGTATTCTTATCTTATCCGGTTAACTACACATAGTAGAGTTTGACAACTGGATTTTATATTTACACATTACCGACAAGATGTGACAAAATTCACACACTAGCTGTGCATGAGCATTTGTTTTTTTTTTTTTTCAAGCTATAAGTCGACATTAGTGATGAAATTTGCAAGTAGCTTCTCATCAATAATGATTAAAAAACTGACAACAAACTAGCCCTATGAAAGGCAAGGAACATCTTCTACTTATGTCAATGTAAAGAATGAAATTACAGGGAATGATATGGGTGGTTCTGATTAATTAGGTTTCCATATAGCTGAACTGTTAACACGACTGGCACTAATTGTGAGTATAGCCCTTTATGATTGCTAGCTTAGTCTGTTTCAGCAACTTACTTTGTTTAAACTAATAGCTGTGTATTTATTGTTTACTAAAGTGAAATAACAGAAAAATAAAATAAAGGAATTACATGCAAGATATAAAATTCAATTCCTTCCCCTTCCTTAAGAATAAAGATTTTGATTCTGACTTTCTTTCACTCGATTAGAGTTGCACTGCAATTAATCTTAAGTACCAATAAACTATATAGACATTAATGGGGCTTTATGGATGACTAGAGTGACCTTGTATGACCTTGCAGACTTGCCTGGAGATTCATTAAAAGGCCTAATATGAGACGTATGGCTTGCACTACAAAGGCCCTGCTCCAATGACATGGTATTTTGGTATTGAGAGAGACATAAGCTGTGACAAGGAAAAACTCACTATCATCTCATTGACATGCCTCTGAATCACAGCTCTATATTAATTTCAGGAATACCTAAAGAAGTCAAGAAGAAATGGTTTAGCAAGTGAGAAGAGGAAGTACTGAGTATGTGAGTATTCTTATCCTGGAGATTCATAGCAGTTGTAGGTTATAGCATGATATAAATATAGTTTGAAGTTTGTTAGGTACACCAAAAAGCAATGAGGTCATTTGTCTGCATTGGTGAAGGGAATGCTGCTCCCTGCAGACAGGCACTTCTGTTTGATCCCCATTTTCCAGGAGGGTGTCTACAAGGGACAGTGTTCCTTTGATGACGTACCCATCCCATACATTCCCTAAAGACAACTGATCAAGCTTAAGCCTCATCATTTCTCTCCTCTCCTCCACAGCTAGCTTCAACAGGTGGCCAAGCCACTAGTTAAATGTGGTCACTTGGATTATAGTCAGTGCTTTATTCCACTATGTCAATGGAGTCAGCTGGAAGAGGTGAATTTAGATGTACAAGGCTCATTCTCTATAGCTACTGGGGAAGCTAAATATTCTTAGTAGGTGGATCAATTTTCTGATATAGGGATACTAATTCTTTAATATCAAAGCAAATAGAAAATGACTATTTGCAGACTTTAAGGTATCAGTGTTTGTCACCTGTGCACACAGGGATCTAGTGGAGAGGGTCTTTTGTATGGTCTGCTCCCTATTACTCTCCATGACCATCGTGTTGTACTTTACAATACTGGTCTATTCATTTTCATCATGTTCCAAAAGTAAGAGTATATCAGACAGCAAGTAGGGAGATTTGGACAACTTAGGCATTATATCGGAGGAGGGCTTCCAGATGTTGAACTCCGCTAAGGCTTTTTTCCTCTTGGGCAGAAAACAAAAGCTGTGCCTTGTATGCTAAGTGCCATTGAGGATGCTTGCTCTCTGAGGAACACAGTGTTTAGCTGGAGTGAAGGTCCTCCATTGTCAGTCACAGTCCTCTATTCATGTACATATATATGGTGCATTATTAAGTTTGCACTGAGAAGGCACTCCAGTAGCCGAAAGAAACCAATATCTAGCTGGGATGGGCTATACAGTATTGTCCACTCAGCACTACCACTTCCTAGACAATTCTTTCTTAGCACGGCCTGCTAACCGAGCCTGCAACATCTCACACATAGTCATCATTCCATTTCTCTGTGCTAATGAGATTGTGAAGCTTTTGCTTTACCTGACTTTTTAATAACATACTTAAGTATGAAAACAGCTTCAAAATGGTGGAAAAGACTACATAGCTGACAACACATGTGACTACACTGTGCATGGCTCATATCAGCTGAATAGTATTTTTGTTCCTATTAATATTGCTAATCCAGGAACCTGAAATGAGTATAAGCTGCAAAATAAGAAACGTAGAGCACAATTTAAGGGAAATTGAGGAGGGTTGGATTAAATGGTTGATGCCAGCTTGCTCATCCTGGAGTGAGAAGTGACCCAGCCCACTGCAGTGCCAGAACTAATTGGAGACAAGAGGTACAAGCCATGCAAAGTTGGCTGGGAGAGTATACTTGATTCCAGTAAGCCTATGTGGTGGCCTTCAAGGAGCATGTGCATGGTTGCTCACAACAGAAGACACGTTATACAAAGAAACTGCATCAGCATTCATAAAAATTCTCACTGGTTCGAAAGACCAATCATGGTGTCTACTGTAAATCAAGCATGGCAGAAGTTAAGCACAGAAACAAAAAAAAACAAACAAAACTGTCTAAAAATAAAGAAAATAATATAGAAAATAGGCTTGTCAGCATCATTCAAAGCTGATTTTCATGTGTTTAGGAGAGGGAAACAAGCCCATGGAATTCTCAATATTCAAATTGCATAAAAACCAATGACACATAACCAAATTAAAAAATGCAAGTAAACCCTTTAAAATGCAAATTATGTAGAAAATCCTTATAATGGCATAACAGTAAAACAAGAATCACCATGCCCACTCAAACCAGCACACCTCAATACAAGTCAAACATACACACATGCACACACACACAGACACACACACACACACATATATATATATATATATATATATATATGGATCACCTTCATTTCGTCGACAGTTCATTTCACTGACACTCAACTCAGCAGGCCCAATTCACTAAAACTTCATTTCACTGACACTCATTTCGTCGAAAATGATATATAGCCTATTCCCCACTGTAGAGTGACCCTGGAGTTAGAATATATAGTAAGGGGGGGCACATCCCCCCACAATGGGGGGTGTGGGGATGAAGCCTCCCACATACTGGGGTTCTATAATGGTGTTTTGGTAATAGTTTATTCATTGCTCTTGTAAGAATGTATCTGTATACTGTAAAACATTTATGATATGTGAGGAGCTTTGCCCCCCACACCCCCCATTGTGGGGGGCTGTGCCCCCACATCCCCCTTACTATATATTCTAACTCCAGGGTCGCTCTACAGTGGGGAATAGGCCATATATCATTTTAGACGAAATGAGTGTAAGTGAAATGAAGTTTCAGTGAATTGGGCCTGCTGACTTGTGTGTGTATACACACACACACACACACATATATATATATATATATATATATATATATATATATATATATATATATATATATATATTTATGTCAGTTGATCAAGTTTTCAGAAACTCAAAATTCATATCAGTGAGATGATATAATAGAATTTCTGAAACCCCCAACACTAAAAAAAAAAAAATACAAAAATCTATCTTTTTTATGGTTTTGAGGGGGACAAGACCCATTGATTCCTCCAAAGCCCTTGCTAATTACATTTATCAACTTTAACATCACACTACATTGAGGAAAACAATAAATTTTCCAATCCTCACTCTACTGCAATCTCCATTCAAAAGCTTCAAGTTTTCAGAAATTTGATCATATCGTCTCACTGATATGAATTTCGAGTTTCTGAAAACTTGATCAACTGGTAGGGATCTATATATATATATATATGTATATATATATATATATATATATATATATATATATATATATATATATATATATATATATATATATATATATATATATATATATATATATATATATATATATATATATATATATATATATATATATATATATATATATATATATATATATATATATATAGATAGATAGATAGATATATTTCAACATAATTCTATCATTTTTATTACATTTTACTTTATACCTTTATACATAGTTCATTAAGTTGGAAACTAGCATTTGAATTTACTGAGTACAGGCTGTAAGAAATGATGAAAGTTAAAAAGAGAAACTCAATTTCTCGAGACTCTGTAAGCAAGAGGTAGAAGCACACTGTCAAGAGGTGACAGGAAACAGAAAAGAGCAAGAACACTTTAAGGCAGTTGAGGGTAACACAAAGAAGACATGCCTTTGGCTGTTTTAGTAAGGAAACTTTATTAATTCTCAATCTGGGTCATGTGCCTGGACAAGCACAAACTAAAGGGGGCATTAATTTCAATTATTGGCCTGATAAGGGTGGAGTAAAGAAAAATGATGACTTCTTTGGATCTAGAAGATATACCCTTCATGATAAGCTTGACTATAAAAAGGATTTCATAATAACAGTGGTCTCATGATGGCCAAAGGATTGTGAATGAAAGTTCCCAAGTACCTAATGACGGTCAACTTTTAAGGGAGATATCCCATATATGATAATAGCAAGGGTATCCAGTTTTGCTAAATGGCACAATACTGCATTTCTTGAAATTGAATTTGATGCTGTGGTCTAAGCACCACTTGTTGGTTTATGTTATACCCTTTTGGAGTGAACAGAGGTCAGGAGAAGAATTTATGACAGCTCCAAGATTGTAATTGTTAACAAATTTCATTAGGCATAGATGCTTGGTATCGACCATAATATATCAAGAGGAGAGGTTCCAAGTCCACACTCTGGTGACCACTCACATAAGTACTTTTTTAGATGAGACCATACTGCCTATACTAATCAACTGGGTTCTGTCGATAAGCAAATTTACTATCCATCTAGTATCACAGGGGTTTACATTTTTTGAATTACTATATCGATGATGTCTGAATATGAATGGTATTGATGACTTTGACCAAGTCTAGGTGTGGAGTGTGGACTGGTTTACCTGAAACTAATACTCCAGTGACCTGTTCAAAGTAGTCCACCAAGTTTAAGAGGCAGGATCTACCATAAATGAATCCAGACTGTTTTGAGTCCGGGGTTTGAAAACTACCTTTGTCCTTATTGATATGTCCCACTGTAATGCATTCCATTGTCTTACAGATAAGGCTGGTGAGGCCTATGGTTTTATGACTACCCAGGTCAGTGATGAGTCCCCCCATTGTGGAATGGGATAACTACTGCAGTTCTCCATACTTCTGCTGCATATCCTGTGAAAAGGCTGAGACTGAAGAGACTTATACTGAGTCTGCCAAATAAATGTTACTGCTGGCATGAAAGCAGCTTAGCACATTGTTGGGGTCCACAGAGTTTATCCATGAAAATGGTACCGTGTGCTATAGGATGAGGAGGGTGCTTAAGTTTGGTAAATTTATCAGTCACATGGAGTTGATTCATCTTTCAGCAGTCTCTGAAGATGGAGGGCTCAGCTGTTATCATTAAAGTAAGTGTTATAGCATGGTAGTCAGATCTGACCAGCAAATTGGTAACTAAAGGCACTGAGCATAGAGGGGTCGCGCTGGTAAGGACCAAGTCCAATATTTTTGAATCCCTGTCGCCTCACAGTAAGACGTTGTCCTGTTTGATACTCAGCTAAAGCGTCTTCTGTGTGGAGACATGCATGAATGGGAGTACCTTCGTTGAAGGTTGTGTGTCAGGGCTGGCAACTCAGTATGTAAAAATCTACTGCCAATCATTAGTGGACCGGAGTTCCACTGTGGCAACCCCTAACCGGGAAAAGCCGAAAGATACGACAATGAATTTAGGACTAGTTGGTCTAAGGAATTAATATCAATGAAGTTGAGGAAGTTCTGCATATACTTGTTTGTGGTGGTGTAACTTCCCTGCTTAATTGAGGGATGGTTGAAGTCACTCAGATGGATAATGTTGGGCTTTAGTGCTAGAAAAGCTGATTTGTTTAGACACAAATTATGGTCTGCCAGTGTTATGGAGAGAGTATGTTTGTTGGCTAGGATGTGATATTGGGTTTTCTATACGATGAGAAGATTGTGAAGGATTTCAAGGTCATTGTCCAGTATTATGAGTCTAGAGGTGAAATGATTTCTTAGGAACACCAATATGAGAAAGCAGTAAATAATTGATGATTACACAGTTTCTTACTCCCTCTTACCACTGGTATGGCAGTTACCCCAATGTCATCACTCCAGGTTAAGATTAACAAATGCACTAAGCATTAGGACTGAGGCAGTAAGGGAAATGGAGATGGTAATAATAATAATAATAATAATAATAATAATAATAATAATAATAATAAATAGACTTGTAAAGGTAAAGAGACAACCAGAGCCAGGGGGATCAAATAAAATAAATGATGTGAGGAAAGTCACTACAAAACACTTGATCATAGACAAGTGATATGTGGAAGAAAGCAGTTGGGGAATGAGGTCTAACCAGTAAAAGCAGTTATATGTTGCAGAGGAACATTCTGAGTGGATTAATAAACAGGTTTACAGGTTTATAGGTAAGTACTAGGCTAGCTGCTCTGGTGGGCCATTCTAAGCCTGGCCAATTTCCCTTTTTATGCTTAAAAAAACCTATCCCCCATTTGGTTACAGACTGGCCTTCCCCATCTCATGGATGATAATTATATATTATCCCTAATGAGAATAACTGGGAACATACCATAGATAATTTGAGTGGACCCATGCATGGGATAAAGCATTTAGGAGCTGATTGTCTATTAGTAGTACCAGGGGCAGTTCTGGGGTAATATTTTGTTTCCCATCCATAGATCTCTGTTGTAGTTGAAAATGGTCAGATATGAACTTTGTTTTATGTGGTTGGGGAGTCTGTCCACAACAAGCAGTATCCTATATGATAAATACCTGTCCCTCCAAACCATTCTGTTGATGTTTCAGAAGAGGTTAAGATCCATACACTGAACATTTCTGATGATATTTTACTTGCTGATGTGCAGTAAATCCATCCATAATGGATCAGAGAATGCCTTGTGCCAGACAAAGGTCACCTCTTTGCAGTCTGTAGGATACAGAGCATAGTGATGGGGCTTTGAATCAGTCCATGTAGGATATTTATTTATTTATTTTATTTTACATTTGTTGACCGGACTAGTTTAACTGGATACATGTCCATTTTCAGTAGAGGCCCGGGGAGAAAAGCTCCAGGAAAAACATATATATATATATATATATATATATATATATATATATATATATATATATATATATATATATATATATAAAAAAACATATAAAATATGACATTCAAAATTAGAAAAATGACATTAACAGATTATGAGATCCTAAAGTTAACACTTTTCAAAACCAGTAGAAAAAAGTCAAACATGGCAAGTAGTAGTCATAACTCACAATATTAGTAAATAGTTAAGAAGGTTAGTCTATAGTGAGATATATGAAACAGGGTAATGGATAAATATATTATGGTTTTGAGAGTAACAGATAGTTTAAGGGTAGGCAGTTAGTCAGGGTTGGTACAAGAACATAATCAGTGGTTAGTGAAGAAAAGTCTTGGGTTAGCTTTAAATAGTGGGAGAGAGGTCTGGGTAGTTAGGTCATGTGGTAATAGATTCCATATTTTACCAACTGAGTTAGAGAATAGAGTCACCAGCTGAGTTTTTTGATAGGGTAGTGTGAATCAGCATTTTGTTTGAGGAGCATAGATTCTTCAGGTTTTTGCATGGCATTATGAGGGTGGAAAGAATTGGGGTGTTATTGGGTTGATGTAGGGCTTTGTGAGCTATTATAAGTTGGTTAAATTGTAGTTGGTGGGGGAGTTCAAGCCAACCTAGTTGTTTTAGGTTCTGACAGTGATGAGTCCTATATGGAGAGTTGCTGGCAAATCTGGCTATATTGTTATAAGATTTAGAAAGTTTGTTGAGGTTGTTTTTGGAAAGATTGGTATATATGGGGGAAGCATATAATAGGGTAGAGATTAAGTGGGTTCTAGCTATTGTGGTTCTGGCTTCTAGAGTAAGGAAAGGTTTGATTCTATATAGTGATCCAAGTTTTCTGTTAGTAGACTTTATTGTAGTATTTATGTGTGTGTCAAAATTTAGGTGGTTATCAATAGTAATTCCTAGGAGTTTGGTGGTGGGGTCTGGAGAAATGAGGGTACCGTTGCTGGATGTGAGTGTGAAATGAAGAGGGGTAGGCAAGTGGGATGGTGTGAAGAGCAGAAGTTTAGTTTTTTTTGGGTCAAGGAGAAGACATTGGTTAGAGAACCATTCTTCTATTGTGCTGAAAGCTTTTTGTGTGAGAGAATGAAGTTCGGTTTGGGATGTGCCTGAATAGATGATAGTAGAATCATCTGCATATTGAATGCAGGTAGAGGGTGGAGTAGAAATATGAAGGTAGTTTATGAAAATGTAAAACAGTAGAGGACCTAATATGGAGCCCTGGGGGACACCTAGGGAGGTGGGAAGGAGGTCTGAAAGATGGTTTTGCCAGAGGACTGCCTGTTGTCTATTTTCGAGGTAGGATGTAAACCAGTTCATAGCAGGAATGTCAAGAGAGAGGGACTTCAATAGGTGGAGGAGAAGTTGGTGATTAACCATGTCGAAGGCTTTTGATAGGTCAACAAAGAAAGCAGAGGTAAGGATATTTTTATTGTGATTCTTGTTGATACAGTTAGTAAAGGATAACAAGGCTGTGATATGTTGTTTAGGCTTTTGTATCTTTTTGTAAGGTATCTCTATGGGCATTTCAGTTATTGCATGCATACTTATATTCAATGGTTGAACAAATTTGGGCTGAGTAAAGGGTGAAAATTACATATCTAGATCTAGACACAATGCCTTTGTTTCTAAGATATGCAGTATAGAAGGTCTTTCTTACTCCAGTAGATACATATTGGTCAGAAGTTAATTCTGCCTACATAAGTTTATAAATCCCAAAAATCTGGGTCAACTCTTAGGGGTGTTTTATTAATGTAGTAGTTCTCTGGGGTAGATGACTTCCCAAATAATACAATAATGCAGTTATTTGCATATTAGTTGGCACCAGTTGTTTATCTGAGACAAACCATCCTGCAGGATGGCTAAGTCATATGGGGGTTTAATGACTTCTCCTAGCTTGCGATTATCTGCAAATTTAGTAATCCAGAGCCCTGTGGTACTGGCTTTTACTTCAGAAAAGTAGATGCTAAACAGTACAGGTCCCAGCACAGAAATCTGGGGGACTGCAGTGGTGATGGGTGTCCTTGTGGAGATAACTTCTCCTACCTGATTGTATGAGTCCTGTCTTTGAGCCAGTTGGCAATCTAGTGGGTGACACACGCGTTTATTCCCAGATTATTTAGCTTTTCTTCTCTGCATAAGTAGGGAATTCTGTCAAAAGCTTTGGCTAGGTTGATGTATGCAGTGTGTACTATTTAGTCTTCATCCATAGCTTTGGTGACCTTTTCAAAAAATCCACCAGATTGAGTAATGACGTGCCCCTTTTTGCCCCTAGCTCACACAAAAATATTTGTCTGTATATATAGGTGCATTTAAAAAGAACAACATGCCTTATTGAAAGATGCAGTGGCATTATATAGTAACAAGTGCTTGTATTAGTGTCTATATTATAACAGTGAATGCTTAAAATAGTGAAAGCAGTATAATCTAACCCAAAAAAATGAAAACACAAAATTCCAAACAAACAGGACAGCGATTTTTTTTCCCATGGAAAAAAATCGCTAGTCCGCAAAAAAAAAAAAAAACAAAAAAAAAACACAAAATAAAGTGGGGGGCTTTGCCCCCCCCCCACCCACTTAAATATACCAACTTCAAGATTGCACCACAGTGGAGGAAATGGCAAAGTCCTGAAAACGGCCCAGTGATTTTTTTTCCCTGGAAGAAAAAATGCTGTTCCATGTCTTCAGGATTTTGCCATTTCGACATTTAGATGTCAATTAAACAGCATTTGCTATATTAAGCGTTCACTTACTTAATAGGGAACCCTTGTATTAGGACACCTCTGTATTCAAACAAAAGTTTTATGGCTTCCATAGTAAGGTGATGATCTATGGCTCCAGTCACACCTTCATTGTGTAGATGACCTCTGCTGGGCATGATGTACATATATGCTGATTAGGACTCATCTCATTTTTGTTTCTGAATCACTAAATTTGCATGATGGATGGGTAAACCTGATAAACATCGTGTTGAGCTCTACATGATTTCATGATGCTGTGCACATGCCTGAACACCTGCAATAAGCTTTGTTTGTGAATGAGAAGCCCAAATTACAGGGATGTGGATATTGTCATGCTCATACCTGTCAAGTGTACAGTATGATGTTCAAGTTAAGTTTTAAACACGCGTGTTCCTCACATTTTCAAATTGTAATGGTTTGTCACACATTAAAGACTGAGCAAGTTAAATTATACTGAATAATATTATTTTTATCAAAATAACATTTTGTAACTATAGTATGAAAGATGTCATCCTTGTCATGATCTTCATAATTAAAGTTAGTGGTAAGCTCTTAGTAAGTTTCCCAAGTATACTCCATTTGTACAACATTATGGGAGATGGTGTGCCATAGTCTATAGATGGAAAGTTAATACCAGTGGTCATGTAATCTTTACCATGTGATGATGTAGGCACTGCTAAGCATTTATTTTTATCTGCACACAGAGGGATGGAGGACTGACATGTTTCATGCCTTAAGGTTCAGATGAAACCATAATACTACACTACCTTTACTTTTTTAATATTTTGCCATCTATCATACACATGAGGTGCCTGTTGGTGCCTGTCATTGCATGAAGGCTAAAACATACAAGAAGTAATTTCCTTGCCAGTTCCCTGCCATTTTTCCTGAGATCTTTGATTGTGAGACAAGTATGGCTGAAGAAGTTGAGAATAGTGTTCCTTTTCGAACACAGAGGTGGTGTGACAAGGACAGACATAGTGTGATGATGAGTCCAAATTTTTTTTGGACCTCCTCCATAAACAGGACAAGAGGAGGCTCCTGCAGGATGGCTGTACTGGGTGACAGCATAAGGCTGATTCCCAGAATAGTTTGGGTAAAGCTGTCACCCATGTTATTGGCAGCTCATGCACAGGGGAGCAGAGTCATCACCACTGTAGTGACTCAAATAACCAAATACCTGACCTCCTTTGCTGATAGTAGGTTAAAGTCAGAGCACAGTCACAACCTCCATACTGTAATTATAACATAATTTCCATACACCCTGCAAATGCATGGCAGCATACACTGTTTTATTCTGGCCTCCCTTTTATCCCCAGCCCCTGCAGACATTGCCAGGAATGGGGGATACACAAGGACAGACTAGAGTACCTAAGAGAACACCAGGACAAGTATGGTTTCTGCTGTGAAAGATGTGTCTGTTTGCATAGAAACAAATAGCAATTGAAAATACTGGTAAATTACGTTTTATTCAAGCAATAATGCTTAACAAGGTATATGTTACTGTATAAATAATGCACATCCAGGGTGTTCTGAGGCCTGATACCACATGTATGTTTCTCCATTTCAATTACAATTATATGCGTTAGCACAAAGACCAGTACTGGCCAATTCAGCAAGGTCTGTTGTTCCCCACTGTTGCTCTCCTACTTTGTACACAATAGAAGAGTCTTCGTGGGTTCTGTTTAAGCAGCTTTATTTATACAAGCACATCATGATAGACATACCTCTCAACTAAACTGAATTCCTTGGTATTTTCCATTTGGGGGCAAAATATTAGGGTGTCACGAATTTCTGAGTGGCCCCTAAAAATCCTGATTTTATTTTGCTGCCCTTGACATAACTGACCAGGCTCATCGTTGCACTCTAACTGTAGCAAATGTCATTAACAAAGTACATAATACACCACCTTTTCTTTGCTGATTTTAGGAGGGAAAAAAGAAAGGTTTTTTTTTTTAATCCAAAATCGGGGATAGCAGAGAGATGTGATTTTAATCACCTTGGGTCCCGTCCCAGGGATCTTAGCAACAAACGAATGCCAAACTATCAAAGAACATGCTGCAGCTTACACAGAGCTTTTGGGAAGGGGAATGGTGACTAACCAGAAGCCTCTAGAAGCATAGCCATCCCTAGAAGAAAGTTAACAGAGTTCTACCACTCTTTTCAAATTTAGTACAAAAAATATTTACTGTTGACTCGTTACTCGGGGGGGGAGGAACTGAATCCATTAAACCAAGTAATACTAGAAATGAGCACAAACTGTAAAAACAATAAAAAATACAAAAGAAGACCAGCGGAATCCACACAAAATCATAAGCGCTTTCATCCAATGTACACATCAACTCGGGGTAAACACAACAGCTACATCACACATTCGCACTATGTACAGAGAAAGATGGACTGAAAGAATACAAACTTTACAAAATTATCTTTGTTTTTGATTATTCCAGGCACACAAATGAGAATTATGCGAAGGACAGGGGATCCGATGTTAGAGGTCTCTTAATTATAATATAACGTCTTTTAAACCAAACACATTTTCCCTTTCCCAGGGCAACAGTTTTTGTACATCCAACATAAATTGTTTGATCCACATGGAAAAGATGGCGTTATGGTTAGCGGAAACCATTAGCATCTTACAGCCTTTACTTATGACTCTAGTCATACTGTTTTTGCAGAAACAAACTGGACTGGGCCTGGAATTTTCTGTGGGGAATAATTCGGTAGCACAAACTCTGGTGAGGTGAGCTGAGTATCTGCAGACCATATTTTATGGAGAACAGTTTGTCTATAAAGACATCACACTGAGTAAAAGTGTGGGCTTTCAGCATTGGACCTATTTAGCTTAGGTCTATAAACATTACTAGTTTTGTAAGTAGTATTGTATTTGTTCTGGATGTAAAGTAGAGTTTTAGATTTTTTGAGAGTTTGTATGAATGATGATGCCCTCACCAACCAGCTATGTGTTAGACTGTGATGGGCATAGGTGCATCTAAAGTTCCAGTAGGCTTTAATACTAGTTTTGCATTTGAGTTCTATGAGCCGAACTGGCTGACAAACTGGAAAATTGACAGTGAAGGTTAGAAGCATAGTGTGGGAAACCTGAATGTACTGCCTGCTTTTGTTCTACACCTCCACTGCTACCAAACTGAACAGTGGCATAATTTTCGATTCATTGATTTTTCTTCATAAACAAAATAGTATTTATAGATTTAACTATCTCTACCTGTTGATAGCCCAACAGATGGAATGTCTTATATTGTGAAAAACAAAGTGCACGTTTTTTTGACCTTTTGCTATGATTTTAAATGCTAGTGGTGCTTTGATTTTTATTGTTCTAAGATACTTGTACCAGTGTTCCTGTCAGCTGTCTGTGACTTGTCACTCACATTTACGTTGTTACCCTGAAAAGCTCTGATTGCATTATAGAAGAGTGATTCGGATTCAGGAAGTGCTAAACTTAGGATGTATGATTGTCATACAAATTGCATAGGTTGCATCATGCATAAAACTGTTGTGCATTTGATTATTAAGATATTACACTCTTCTCACTTGGTTGCATATTATACATTAAATGTCTTTTGTTCAAGATTCAGAGAGGTGTGGAAAGCTCCAAAGTCTGAGATACACACTTTTCATCCAAAAGGAAGAAAAACATTTTTATTTAAATTCTGCATAAATATTCTAAGCTGCACATATAGTGAGTGATCTGTGTGGGGATACTTTTTTGTACTTCTCTGCTTGTTGATCATGTTTTAGATGAAAACGTTAAGTTTGTATTTTTTTTCAGTTTGCTCTGGAACCTTAGTTTTGTAGCTTTAGTTGTAGGATGGTTGTTTATAGGTTATACTGCAGTTCTATTTTCATAAGTAGAATTTCAGTATATATATTCTATTTCCATATAAGTAGAATTACAGTAAATGTATTTTATTTCCATAAGAAGAATTACATGTAAAAGAGAGCTTTTAAACCCAGTCTGGGGCCTCAGTCTTGTAGCTTTGTTTATAGTTGTGGCAAAACTGTGGTGTATATGTGTGTAATGCCCCAGTTAGGTGTAACTGGTGGTTAGGATTACCCAGGCTCAAACCCTGTACCTTGGTTAGGAGAGGGAAGAGCCTGAATTCTCTACCCATACCACCATTTGTGATTCAAGGAGTTAAGTCCATAGCTCTCTACTGTCCAAAGTTTCATAGAGTATCTGGAATGTTTGGCTCATACTTTTGGTCTGTGTTTCTCTTAAAATTTGTGTTTTTCTGGCAAATCAGTGAGAACTGAATTCACTAAATAATTATAGCCACCTGGGGCCATATTTTGGTTGTCTGTTCATCAGTTTGCATTTGAAAGTTAGTACCCCACAATTCCATTGAAGTGGGTGGAGTTTCATAATTATGTATGCAGATTTTATGTTAATCAGCATACAGATTTGTACCTATTTTTCATGGGCCTTTGTCCAGATTTTTGATTTGTCCAGGTTGAGAGATATGATAAAAGAAGTTAACTGACTTTAACTTAAATAACTTATATTCAAACTAACTGCTGTAATCAAACATGCTTACTCTCTGGATGTACTCTCAAAATGGCACTAGGAATGGCACATGCTTGACATTTACACATTGATGTGCTTCTTAAAGATACAGCACACAGCACTTGCACTCTGATCTACATCCTCCCTCTTGAAAAAAATTAAACATGCAATGTTATGAATCTATTTGGCATACAGATATCACAGACAGTTCTCAATCATGCATTTACAGAAAATAAGTTACATATATATATATATATATATATATATGTGTGTATATTTATTTTCTAAAAAGTGTTGATATTTTGTAATAGATATTTGTATGTACACTGTATTGAGAAATGTTTATATGAGGGTGTAACTTTAAATGTGTGACTATTTAAGAAGCAGTGAGAAATGGATGTACTTACACACTGATGATGCCAGGGGGCGAAACCGGTCTGTTGAGTCACTTGTTCCTGTGTGGAGTTACTTGTTCCTGATGCTGCTGTATGTGCTGTTGCTTCCATTAAACTTGAATTATTTGGATTGCCATATGGACAGACCTTTTGAAAGTATTCTAGAGTAGAATATTTATGCTGGACCTTTGGTGATGTGTATTTGTTTTGATCTGTGCATTCTGTGTTTGACTGTGAGCACCAAGATTATATATGTGTGTATACAGTTAATTTCACATACTCATCCATATCATGTGACATAAAACTGGGAACTGGGCTTAGCAACTGGAACTGTCTCTATAAAATGTTCGATGTAGTGTTGTTTGGAACATCTTCAGGAATGGAATCAGAGGTAGGAACACGCTCTGGAATGGAAACAACATTTGGTTCACTCTGAGATTTAGGTTCATAGGTTCATAGGTTGGTGCTAGGCTATCGGCCCTAGGGCCTATAAAAGCCTAGCCATAACAATTCCCTGGCTATTTCTTTCCACAATATTTACTTCCCTGGACCACTGATGTGATCCCCGGGGTGAATTTCCTGTCTCCCATCCAATCGTCAAAGATCTTTTTGAAGAGGGCCAAAGAGGCGCTCTGCTTGACATGTATGGGCAGTCTATTCCAGAGTCTGAGGAGTCTCTGGGTCAGGAACTTATCCCTCCAGCATGTTTTGTTCATTGTGATGGCAAGGTTTAGATCCCTGGAGCGTGTGGCTCTGAGGGATTGGGATTTCCTTAAGTGTAGCATGTTCAACAGCTCTGGGTTTGACATAGCCTTGTATGTTAAGCAGAGATCACCTCTGAGTAGACGATATGTGACAGTATAGCTGGAGTTTTTTTTAGACGGTCAGCATAGGACATCTGCTTTTGGCCTGTGATTCTTTTAGTGGGGTATTTCTGTAGCCTTTCCAGTTGTTGCAGATGTCTTGAGAGGTACATACGAAATGGGGCGTGGTACTCTATAATGGGTCTAATGAGGGATGAGCACAGTGGGACAATGACCTCCTTTTTTCTTGGATGAAAAGCCCTTAGTGATGAGATGCGGCACATAGAAGGATTTCCTGACTGTTGTGGTAATGTGGTTATCGAAGGTGAGACCACTGTCCACCTATATCCCTAAGTCTCTTGTCACACTTTCGGTGTTTAGTGTACTGCCAATTTAGTTTTAGGGTGAACTCTTGAATTGTATGAACTAAGATGGATTTTGACACTTAGAGCACACTTAGAACCTGGTCTCAATACATCAGTTAGCATAAGACCAGCCCTTTTATAAAATTATATTATTTTTATGGTTAGAACTGTGACAAATGATAGTAATTTTCATGTGGTTACTTTAAGATATATTTACTATGATTCATTGTTTATGAATGTGTTATTTTAGAATAGTAAGGATAATTTATATGGCAGAGATGTCATGATTTTTATTTAGATATTTTGCCCTCCTTCTCTCATTTTCTTTATAGTTTCTTCGTGATGTTATCTATGATTTAATTATATATAAGAGTCTTTAGCTCTCTATTTAATAGAATTTTATCTAACAGTTTTAATAATATTTCTTTGATTAGATTTATCCTTGGTTGATGCATATCTCCATGTATTATGTTTATACCATATACAAACTTGTGCCTGATGTCATATACTTTTAATTTGCATAACTAATTGAGTGTATATATACTGATGCATTTTAAAATTGTTATAACCTGAAGAAGCGCACTTGTTTAGTGAAAGAGCATTTTATCAAATAAAACAGTTTTCATTATCATCGTGGTGGTTCCGGTAATTTGTTGGAATGTACTGCCACCTATGTGGTAACTCACGGGCACATGTTTTTTTCCCAAAGGGGATAACTATACATTTCTTGGCATTGAGCTTGAGCCCATGGCTCTGGCACCAAGCATCTGTTTCTGTAAGGCCCTTTTGTAGAATATCCACAGCATTTGGGGATTCAATAATGGCTCTCAGTTTGCAGTCATCTGTGAACTTTGTTAGCCAGAGTCCCTTAGTGTTGGCCTGTACTTCAGAGAAGTAGATGCCAAACAAGAGCAGTCCCAGGACTGAACCTTGAGATACTTGTCACTTGTCTGGAGCTGGATTTTGAGTTGGCTACTTTTACAGTGTGGGTTCTGTCAGTAAGCCAGATGGCAACCCATTGAGTGATGTACGGATTAATGTCCAGCTTAGTAAGTTTATCTATGATTCCGGAGTGGGGGATGGTGTCAAAGGTCTTGGCAAGGTCCAAATAGGCTGTGTGGACCAACTTACCCTCATCCACAGCTCTGGAGACTGATTCAAAGAAATCATTCAGGTTCAGGAGACAAGATCGGCCCTTCACGAACCCAAACTGGGTGGGGTCCAGTGTTTGAAGGTTGCCAATGTCTTTGTTTATAAGTTCCATGATAATACATTTCATGGCCTTGCAGATCAGGCTCATCAGACTGATGGGATGGATTCCAAGATAGATCCCCCCTTGTGGAGTGGGATGACAGTGCAGAATGTTTCTTCCACTAGGCTTGATGAGATCACACAAGGACTGATCCAATTTTTCAAAAGCTCAATTAGCTGTGTGCTACTCAGTGGGCATGAAATCTGAGGTGAGGCTATGATTAAATATGACACTTAGGTGAGGTGCCAGTTCATTTTGTAGTTCATGTAGTACACAGCCCGGGATGTTGTCTGGTCCCATGGATGCTGTATTCTTAGCTTTGGAGAATGCGGTTTTTACCTGTGTGGCCGTTATTACTAGAATTTTTCAATCTTTCGGTATTGAGATGGGCCCTTTAGGGGGTGAGAGGGGGATGAAGTTGCCACTGAATTGATCTGCCAGAATATTGGTAATATCCTTGGGATCAGTATATTTAATGCCATTCTGTTGTAGCTCAGAGCAGATCTGAGCATTGCCATTTAGATTCTTGACATAGCTATAGAATGCCTTGTGGTTGTCTTTGTCATCTTTTCAAGAGAATAGGACTTTGTACATTGTAACAATGTTGTGATGATGATTTTGGTACAGGAAGAAGATGCCTGCTGCTCCTCCTATACCCTCAGAGTCTACAATGTAGTACCTCGGCTCAGGACAAATGCCTGTAATTTGACCAATCTGATCAAAACCTTTTGTATTCTCACTGTCTCTCCTTCCCTCAACGGATGAAGAAATCTTCTCAACTTGTCGTAAAAAGATTTCTGGATGGAACACTTCTTGAATAATTGAGCCTTGATGGTCTTATTGTACTTAGCTTTAGGCTTCAAAAAACTGGAAGTAATAGGTAGCGTACTTCTAGTTTGCATGGAAAGAAGTCTTTGGGCAGGTCAGCCGAGAATATTGTATATTTCCGAGATTAAGCAAATTTAAAAGACACCGGTATTGTCATGCTTTGACCTTTCAAGTAACTGCTTTGCACTCTACACTGCACGTTCAGCTAGCCCATTTGACTGAGGATATTCAGGACTGCTAGTGACATGTACAAAGTCCAATTCTCTTGCAAATTTCTGAAAACAACTGACTAGTTAATTGAGTATCATTGTCAGAAATAACTTTGTGCAGACTACCATGGACTGAGAAATGACATGTCAGCTTAGTAATAACAGTAGTAGATGTTAGATTAGGTAGTTGATCAATCTCAAACCAATTTGAGTAAGATTCTACCAATACCTAGGAGTATTGATTGTTCCAATCAGTGACTATTGTCGACCAAGGTAGTTCAGGAACTGGATGTAGCTGAAGTGGTTCTTTTTGCAAATGCGGTGCAGTACTGTTGCATACTGAACAAGAAGAAAGTACTTCATCAATGTCTTTCAGTAATGAAGGTCAAAATACTAATTCTCTCACTCGCCTCTTGGTGGATGTGAAACCTGGATGAGCATGATGCAAAATCTGGATGTATCATGTTATAAGGAAGCAGGAACAACAATTTTTGGACCTTTGAAAATAATTCTGCATTCCATCAACATTTCATCTCTATAAGGAAAATAGAGTTGCACTTCATGTGGTACACTAGATGGCTTTGACGGCCATTCAACATTAATGTAGTGATTGAGCTTTTGAAAAATTGGATCAGTCCTTGTGTGATCTCATCAAGCCTAGTGGAAGAAACATTTTGCACTGTCATCACTTCAAAGTCAGAATTCTCTGCATTAAGTTGTTCCATTGTATTCCTGGGTGATCTGGATAAGATATCAGCCAGATAGAGTAGTTTGCCTTTTGTATAGACTATTTTGAAGTTGCACTTTTGCAGTTTGAGCATCACTCTTTGTAATCTTGCTGGAGCTGAATGCATAGGTTTCTTTAAAATAGTAACTAGAGGTTGATGCTCAGTTTCAATCTGAATAGCTCAATGATAAATATAATCATGAAACTTGGAACATGGAAATACTATTGCCAAAAGTTCTTTCAAAATTTGAGCATACTGCATCTCAGTTTGGGTAAGTGTTCTAGATGCATAGGCTACTGGTCTTCCCTTTTGAAGTATAACTGTGCCAAGACCAAATTTTGAAGCATCACAGGTAAGAGTAACTGGTTTGTTCACATCATAGTATCTTAATTTAGTTAGGGTGACAATTTTCTACTTGAGGTCTTCAAATGCCTTATGGTGCTGTTCTAACCATGACCATGTAACATTTTTGTGCAGTAGTTCTCTTGAAGGTGCTGTCAACTCACTGAAGTCTGGGATAAACCTACCTAAATAGCTGACCATGCCTAAGAAATGCTGTAAAGACTACACATTGTCTGGTGCTGACATCACAAGAATAGCTGCTTGCTTGGTCAGGTCTGGTCTCAAGCCAGTACTGGTAAACAAATGACCTACATATGTAACTTCTGGGAGTCTGAATTTGAACTTTAGAGGATTGAGCTTCAAGTTTACTTCACATTCTCTGTCTAGAACTTTCTTTAGGTTTCTGTCATACTCTGCTTCACCATTGCCTCCAACCAATAAATCATCTACTATTATGGCACAAGGATAACCTGAAAAAAATTGCTCCATAGCATGCTGAAAGACTTCACTTGTAGAATTTATTCCAAATGGCATCCTTAAAAATCTGTATCTGCAAAACAGAATACCAAAAGTGGTTAGTAATGAGGATTTGCGATCAAGCATCCCTTACCAAAATTAACTCTTTGAACCAAGACAGAAAAACAGTAGCATTTGGTATTAGGGCTGCGATCTCTTCGACTGTACGCATTGACTGATGTGGTCTTTTTAATGCTTTGTTCACATTTCTTGGGTCAATGCATATTCTGATTTCGTCTGAGCCTTTTTTGTGAGCTACTACCATAGATGACACCCATTGAGTTGGTTCTGAAACTGGACAAATTACACCTTGCTGCACCATTTTATCCAATTGAGCCTTAACTTTATCTTGCACAGCTATTGGAACTCTTCTTGCTGGTCTGACTACTGGATTGACTTCTGGGTCTAACTTCGTTGGAACACACAACTGGAAGTTTGCCCCATCTGTCGTTGAAAACAGCATACTCTGAGAAAATGGGTTCAGAAAAATTAGAACTAGGAGATGCGCTGATGTGATGAACTTCGTTGGTAAAAATGCGGATTGATTCTCAAACTGTCTTTGAGACCCAGTAAAGACTGTACTGGCCTTCTGACTACATAGAATAACATGTTGTAACAGTTCTTGGCCAAATAACATAAAAGCATCACTGAGCCTTTAGTTTGAATCTCTTCACCTCCATAAGCAACAAGTTTCACACTACTGGTCACATTGAGTTGTTCATTAGTTCTCACTTTTGCAAATGTGTCTGCTGATATAACATTATACTTTGAACCAGTGTCTACTTTAAGCTCTGTGAATTTACCATTGATGCAGACAGTACAGAACACTTAACATTTTGTCAATAAATTCACTGCATCAACTGTCTCACCAATTACTGATACACCATCAACATATAAAGCTAACTGCTGCATCTCAACTTATCAACCTGCATTTTTGTGTGACCATTCTTTACAACTGCATGAGGTTTACTTGACTTGCAAACTTTTTGAAAATGATTCCATTACTTACACTTGTGACATTGCTGACTGAATGCTGACAGAATGCTAAGCATTTCTGTCTTTTAGACTCATGATTTGCACCACAATTGCAACAATTAACAATGAAGCTGGACTTGGTTTTTGCAGATTCCCTCTTGTACTGTACTGAGCATGCTTCTTTAATTGAACTGGTCTTAGAACTTGCTGGAAAACTACGTGGTTTCCTTAATGAACCAGTGGGTTTGTGGCTGCCATGTGCTTAGGCCTACTTCTGTTTGCCAAGTGTTACATGCTATCTACGTTTGCTTTGGAGCCTGTCACTTGCAAGCATACTTGTGTGTTTTTTTGTCACTTCATGGATTTGGCAAATCTCTATAGCTTTACTCAATGTTGAATCACTGTCACGAAGCAAGATCTTGCTCACAGCAGCAGTATTAATGCCACACATGAGTCTGTCCTTTATTAACATATCTTTTAAGTTACCAAACCGACATGTTTTAGCCTTTTTTCTCAGATCAGTTACATAAGCTACAAAGGTTTTCCCTGGTTTCTGATCTTTCGTGTAAAACAAATGCCTCTTTAGTGTAATATTTGTCTTGGGGTTACACATTTCTCTGAACTTGTGCTTCAAACACTCAGGGTCTTCCCTTTACTCAGCCTGTAAGATGTTTCTCACCTTCTCCTTCGTATACTGTTAGTGCATACACAAATAAACGCTCTCTTTCTATGGCCTCTGACCCAGATAGGTTTAGCAAAATGAATGCCTCGATGTGTGCATCTTTATCTGAATAAGCTGCTTTTATAAAAATATTGTACTCTTGCTCAAATATTCTCCAATTCTCTACTCTATTCTGATCAAATACAAGAGTAAGAGCATTCAAAATCCATCTGCCATATTAACACATAACAGTGGAGGGTTTTGCACATAAGCGCGGACACATACACATACACAACTTTGCTCAATAGCACAACGAGCATCTGTATAACTGAACGTTGCAAAATAAGTTTCTCTTGGGCACTGTAATAATCTTGAATTACTGTATTGCACCAAATCACCTCTTATCAGTATAAGAAACACATCAAATAACTGCATGATGCAAGCCACTGTGTAACTGGAATTTGTGAAATAAGTTTCTTTTCTAGGGCACTGTAATACTTTTGAACTTATTGTATTGCTAAAGTAATTTATCATCATTTTAAAAAGCACCTTAAATAACTACATGATTGGAATGAATTGGGCAGGAGAAGCTCAGAGGCAACAACATGTCGAAGTAATGGTACTTCACAAGTGAGCTGTACACAACACACTGAAACTTTCCCAAAATGGTGGTATCTTTCTAGGCAATTCTTTACAGTACATAGAACACACTGTAATGGCAGCACTGCACTTCATGAAATAGTTGCACTTTGCACACCAATAACTCTTCAAAATACATACACAATAATAAGCACACACTGTAAGCACTTTTACACACTTTGAGATACTTCAAATAAGTTTAGTTATGTCCTTGATACAATAGGAAGCCATAATTATGCTAAAACACAGCACTTTGTCAAGAAACATGCAGTCGCCTTGCTTAATTTGCACTTAATGTGCCTTTTTCTGCCCTTATTATATTTGTTTTGCTCATTTAATTTCATTCATGCCCCTTGTACTTTTCTTGTGCACGTTTTACTCTAAACATGCCCGTTTTGCCTCTAAACATGCTTGTTTTGCCTTAAAACATACTTGTTTTACTTTTCTGTTAATCATTTCATCAAACACCTTTACTTTAAACATTTCATAGGTTCATAGGTTCATACTAGGCTATCTGCCCTAGGGCATTTATAAGCCTAGCCAGAATGTGTTTGGCTTTCGCCACCCATTTTAAATTAATTTTGTTATGCCCTTTTTCGAGGTTAGTATACTGTGCCTCTGTCTAACAGTGACACAGAAGTGATACCCGGGTTAAACCTATGATCTCCCATCCACTCATCAAGATTCCTCTTGAAGAGAGTCAATGAGGGACTCTACCTAACCTGGACTGGGATTTTATTCCAGAGTGAAGGGAGCCTCTGGGTTATGAATCTGTCTCTCCAGCATGTCCTATTTATTTCAGTGCTGAGGTTCAAGTCTCTCGAGTGCATAGCTCGATGGGATTTGGATTTTCTGAGGTGCAGCATGTCCATTAATTCCGGGTTGGACATGGCTTTATACGTCAGGCACAGATCGCCCCTGAACAGATGGTATGCCACTGAGTAGAGCTGGAGTTTCTTTAACCGGGCAGCATATGGCATCTGTTTGAGCCCCTTGATCCTCTTGGTGAGGTACTTTTGGGGTCTTTCCAGTTGCTGCAGGTGTCTGGTAAGGTACATCCCAAAAGGGGCATTGTACTCAATTATGGGCCTGATGAGGGATGAGTAAAGAGGCACGATGACCTACCCTGATCTAGATGTGAATCCCTTCATGATTAGGTGGGCTATATAAAATGTTTTTCTAACCACTTTGACCATGTGGTTGTCAAATGAGAGACTGCTATCAACTTGGGTCTCCAGGTCCCTAATTACTTTTTCTGTACTTAATGGATTACCACCTATGTGGTAATTTGTTGGCACTTTGTTTTTGCCGAAGGGGATGACTATACACTTTTTGGCGTTTAGCTTGAGGCAATGGCTCTGGCAACAGTTGTCTGTTTCTATGAGGCCCTTTTGGAGGATGCTTGTGTCAGCTGGAGAGTCGATTATGGCGCCCAGTTTGCAGTCATCTGCGAACTTGGTCAGCCATAGTCCTTCTGTGTTGGCCTGTACCTCCGAGAAATATATACCGAACAAGAGAGGTCCCATGACTGAGCCTTGTGGGATGCCACTTGTAACTGGTTTGGAGTCTGACATGGCTCCAGCAATTCTAACCATGTGGGTTCTGTCCTTGAGGCAGTTTGCAACCCATCTAGTGACATAGGGGTTTATATTTAAGCTGGTGAGCTTATCTATAATGCCTGAGTGGGGTATTGTATCGAAGGATTTTGTGAGGTCCAGGTGGGCTGTGTGGACCACCTTCCCCTCATCAATGGTCTTGGTGACTGTTTCAAAGAAATCAACCAGGTATAAGAGGCAGGATCTGCCCTTAACAAAGCCGAACTGGCTAGGATCCAGTGTCTGTAGGTCCCCAATATCTTTATTTATGAGGTCCATGATGATCCTTTCCATAGCTTTGCAGACCAAGCTAGTCAGGCTTATGGGGCGATAGTTTCCAGGATCCATTGAGGCACCACCTTTGTGGAGAGGGACCACAGTTGCTGTACGCCACTCTTTGGGTACATATCCTGTAGTAAGACTGAGATTGAACAGTAGTTTTATGTTTGGGTTTAGTTCTTCTTGGAGTTCATGTAGGACGCAGCCCGGGACACCGTCTGGTCCCATTGATACTGTGTTTTTTGGTTTGGCGAGGTCGGCTCTTACCTGAGCATCTGAGATGTTTGGGGGGCAGCACTCTGCTGGGATAGATATTTGCCCTTTTGGTGGGGGGGGGAGAAGTTTGCGCTGAACCTGTCAGCTAGGATGTTGGCAATGTCTGTGGGTTTGATGTATTTTTTGTCATTTTGGACTAATTCTGAGCATATCTGAGAATTCCCACCCAGGTTCCTAACATAACTAAAGAAAGCCTTGTGATTATCCTTAGTGTCCTGTGCAATTTTTCTCTCGAAGCTGGCCTTAGACGATTTTATGAGTGCCCGTAGTTTTTTGCTAATACTGATCAGAGATGCCTTCCCTTTTTGGGATTTTGCTCTATCATTTAGTAGCTTCCTCCTTCTATTGTATAGTTTGTTTATGGCTGGGGTCCACCAGACAGGACGTCTGCCTTTGGAGGATTGGGTCTTGGTTTTATTTGGGAATGCATGATCCATGCATTCCTGAAGGTATTCATAGAATGCATTTATAAAGTATTCTGCGGTCTGGGCTGCATTTTCCACAGGCCCGGGGGCTTTGAAGGATTCCACCTCGGTTTTGAGGAGTGTGAAATTTGCTTTAGAGAAGCTTTTCACTGTGGTTTTCTGGGCAGGAGGTGAGGTCGGGATGTGAATATCCAGTGAGATTAGTTTATGGTTTGATCTTACCAGTGAGGGATACACTTCTGGTCTGGAGCATAGAGTCTCCATGTTGGTGATGATCAGGTTCAGTATGTTTTCCCCTCTTGTGGGAGTGGTAACAAGTTGTTCCATAGCATTTGAGTTTATAAATTCTAGGAACCTTTGGGCTAGGGTGTTGGAGCTAGAGTAATGCTCCCAGTCTATGTTTGGGTAGTTGAAGTCACCCAAAATAATGGTGTTTGGAGAGACCTTCATATTTTCCAGTGTTCTCAGGAAGGCTGAGTGGGGTTCCTGGGTTTGGGAGGGTGGTCTGTAGCAGGCTATAAACTGGAAGGCAGTTTTACCCACTGTTAGTTGCACATGGATAGTCTCTGATGCTTCGTGCTTTGCCACAAACCTGGAGGTGTGGGTATCTTTGACGAATATTGATACTCCCCCTCCTTTTGTGGTTTGGTCCAAGTTTTGGGGCCGAAAAGCATGGTATGAGGTATAACCTGGTAGTGCTGGGGTGCTCTCAGGAGCCTTGAACCAGGTTTCTGTTACTGCACAGATATCGATGTTCTCCATGCTAAGGAGAGTTTCGAATGCATGCATCTTGAGGTTTAGACTTCTGGCGTTGAGTAGCATTACTCTTAGTTTCTTAACCCTTGTGATACCTATGGAGGTGGGTTTGTCTTTTGAGCCTTGCCTAAAAAAGGCACTATGGGAGTAGCAAGAGCCTTTGCCAATATCCGAAAGTTAGGGGTGACAGGTGCAAGCCATCCCTAGCGAAGCATCGTGGCTTGTTGAGCATGTCATCCCAGACTGACAGGCATTGGATCCCCTTTGAATGACACCAATACTTAAGCCAATTATTGAAATTGATCATCTTGTCTTCATATTGTGGCATCATTCTTGGTGAGGGTAAGATGCTACTCAAGGTCAGGGTCATACCAGCCTGGGCCACATGCTCAGAGAGCTCCTCTATGTCTCTTTTCATGTAGTCCAGGGAGGTACGTCTCAGGTCATTCACACCAGCATGGACAATGACTGAGTCATATTTGTACTTGCCTTGGAGTGACCTGAGTGCTTGTGTTATGTGGCGGATCCTAGCACCCGACAGGCAGCTCACCGTGACCTTCTCCTTGTTCAGCCTGGTAAGCGGGATGTCAGTGTGCCTGACGATAGGTTCACCTATTACAAGTGTATCAGGTGTGTTGTTTAGCCTTAAGGGCTGTGACTGTTCGGCACACTGGCTTTGTGATCTTTGTGTTGCACGTGTTTTGTTTTGGGGTAGCGGTTGCTTGGGTGTCTGCTTTGGAGGTCTCTGCTGCTTAGGCAAATTTTTATTTAGAGCCTCCGAGTATGTTTTTGGGTGTTTATGTGTTTGGTTTGCTGTCGTGGTAGGTTTATGTGAGACTGGAATTGTAGTGAGTGTGGTTTCCTCCTCCTCCTGACTGGTTACGCCAGTACTGAGTTGAGAGAGCTTAGCCTCCAGTTTGGCTATATGGATGCATCTCTCACATGTGTTGGAATTTGTTGGGAGGAGGAGAGGGTTGTCTGTGTACATGAGGCAGTTGTAACATTGCCTCAAGATTCCCAGATTCACCAGCTGGACCGGAGAGGAGATTGACAACTGACCTTTGGACATGCTAGAATAGTATTGGGAATTCCTATATAATTGAAAAAAAGGGCCAATGGGGAACAAGATACTCAAGGGGAGTTTGTGAGGGTGTAGTGCTTTTAATTTTTTAGTGCTGACTTATATAATTGCTTTAGTGAGCAAGTGCCAGGTAACTTAAATGCAATGTGTTACAGGTAACTTAAATGCAAAAATGACAAACAGTAACTTTCTTTTAAGTGAAACAAGGAAATAAGTACAGTAAGCAATACAGATATCACTAGGGATCCACAGAAGTGCTGAAAAGCCGCATTTTAGGTGGTATTAGCGTTTCAGGGAAATAACAAGCAAATAAACAACAAGCATACAAACAAAGCTAGATTCAGCAGGCCTGGATTTAGTCTATGCTACAGCAAACAAGGTGTACCAATTTCAGTAAGAAACAGTTGAAATATGCAGGCACTATAAGCCTTTAACCAGAAATTCCCAGCTCAGAAGGCCAGAGTCCAGCCTCTCCTCCCACAAGAGTGCAGACCACAAACCTTCTTAATGTAAAATAACTGGCCTGAAGCCCAAGTGCTTAAACCAGAACTAATACACTTTTAGAATAACAGACACTGAGCCCTTAATCAGCAGTTCCCAACTTAGAAGGATGTAAGCTACCTGTCCTGCCACCACAGTGCAGGCCACAAACCTTCTTAATGTAAAACAACTGGTCTGAAGACCAAGTGCTCAATCCAAAAGACTTAGAATGATAGCTACACTTTAATCAAGTTACTATCAAACAGTAGTAAATACAATTGAATACTTTAAAGAATCCTGGATTAGTGCTCAAGTTATACAAACAAAGCTAGATTCAGCAGGCCTGGATCTAGTCTACGCTACAGCAAACAAGGTGTACCAATTTCAGTAAGAAGCAGTTCAAATATGCAGGCACTATAAGCCTTTAACCAGAAATTCCCAGCTCAGAAGGGCAGAGTCAGCCTCTCCTCCCACAAGAGTGCAGACCACGAACCCTTTTAATGTAAAATAACTGGCCTGAAGCCCAAGTGCTTAAACCAGAATTAATACACTTTTAGAATAACAGACACTGAGCCCTCAATCAGCAGTTCCCAACTTAGAAGGATGTAAGCTACCTGTTCTGCCACTACACTGCAGACCACAAACCTTCCTAATGTAAAACAACTGGTCTGAAGCCCAAGTGCTTAAACTAAAAGGCTTAGAATGAGTTACACCAAGCAGTAATAAATACAACTGAGTACTTTTAAGATGATGCAAAAGCAAAATAAAGTAGGAAGAAACACAAATACAGTAAAAGCAGAAAATTTATTTATTTTTTTTTCAGAAAAGTAGCAAAAACAGTAGTAAAAACAATTCACATGCAGTGCAAGCTGGCACACTTGAGTATGTAGCAATATTAGTCCACACACAGTTTGAAAAAATGTAATTAAATTAAAAAGGACTAAAAGCAAGTGCAGAAAGGGTTTACTAGGTAGAATGTGGTAAAGAGATGGGACTGGGGGAGTGTCCTAGATCAAATCTACAGTGGGGCGGGCACTGAAAAAGCCACCAAATTTAAAACTACAACCAAGAACAGGGAGGGGGTGTGGGGAAGACAGTTTCAACAGAGATAGATATGAGGAATACCAGAGCAAATTATAACCAAAAGAATATATACTGATATCTGTATATTTGCAGAACAGTAAGACAACAGATATCTAAGTAACAATTTAGCTCTATAATACAGAATAATACAAAAAAATTACTCAGCTCTATATTTAATTACAAAGCCTTTTATGCCTCCCGTTTGTTTAATAATGCGTTTTGTGCCCTTGTAATGCCCTGTTTTGTCTTTTTTATGAAATAAGAAAAAGTAATTGGAGCATATTCTCATTACCTTTGTTTCTTTCCTGGCTCTTTTTTATGCTCATTTCTTTTAATTTACCCTCACTGTCATCTCTGCACCTCATGGCTCCGAATGTTATTCTCTGTCCTGATTCTGCCACAATGTCACTCTCCTAATTTGTACACAATAGAAGAGTCTTTGTGAGTTCTGTTTAAGCAGCTTTATTTTATACAAACACGTCATGATGGAAGTTAACTGACGTTAACTTAAGTAACTTATATACAAACTAACTGCTGTAACTATACATGCTTACCTTCTGGCTGCACTCTCAAAATGGCACTAGGAATGGCACGTGCTTGACACTTATAGGTGCACGCTCAGTCTTTGATGTGCCTCTTAAAGATACAGCACACAGCACATGCACTCTGATCTACACCCCCCAAGGTGGAAGCAGGAGCTTCACCACCACCACCACTAACAGATGCATCCAGCACATCTGGATCTCATCCTGCTGCACCTCCTGCCCTACCTGTACCATCTACATCAGTTAGCCATTTAAGTTGTTATAATGGTTCCTGCAGGTAACAGTGCAACTGTCTCATCCATTGGGTACTGGCAGAGCTTGTGGGGAGAAACTGAACAGAAGGTTTGCTGCTCCACTGGCCATAGAAAGGACATGCTTTAACAACTCATCGATTTGCATGTTGCTCAGCACTTTCTCCAGGTACTAAGGCAAGACCCAGGGATGAGATCTCTCTCACTGAGAAGTAATCTCCCACTCTAAAAATGTGGCAAAGACTGCATCTTCAAACACCCAGTTCTGTCCCCAAACATGGTATTTCTCTCATTTTTATGTGTATGCCTACTACTGTATAATATACAATCTCCCTTATGATTTTCTTCCTGTGTTTGGCTGATGTCTCCTTCACCATTGTTTACCCCACACCCTGTCAGTCATGACTAAATTACCTTATGACCTACCTTTCTCTTCATATGCACCTCTGACTTCCCCAACTTTCTCTTTTCAAAAAATAAATAAATAAATGAATAAATTAAAAATGACACTGTCCCACATAAAAAAATACTCCCACCCATACCTCTCAACATCACAGACATTTAATTACTGTACTCAGTAATTATCTCGTATACTTCAGCATTGAAAGTATATTTGTCGGATAAATCATTTCAGTGTGTTAATAAGAGTATAGCTGTCAATCTCCAGGATTATTGAGCAAAGTAGTTGAGAATATGCTTCTATCCTATCTTCATACTTTTCATTCCTTATTTGCTCGCCTTGTGTTCTAGTTCTACCCTTTTCATCTAATTCCCATTTTCCCATTTCCAAGATTTAATCTGGTTAAAAAATAGATAAACATAGCACACATGTGCCCAAACATGGCTTACATGTTAAAATCATCTTTCTGTTCTCATACATTGCTCTGTGTTTGACTTAGAGCAAAATTGCTGGTCATGTAAAAGGACTGGGAAATGATTGTTCCTGTCCTATGGCAAAAACTGAGAAAAAAATACTTAATTCTTGCTAAACATCTTTCCTTTGGTTTTGTAAATTAGCTTAGCATGCAAGCACATCATCAAGTAATAGTGAAATACAATAAAGTTAATATTTT
The DNA here is from genome assembly GCF_019279795.1 of Protopterus annectens. Taxonomy (NCBI): domain Eukaryota; kingdom Metazoa; phylum Chordata; order Ceratodontiformes; family Protopteridae; genus Protopterus; species Protopterus annectens. The sequence continues at coordinate 444,805,929 of NC_056730.1, forward strand.
CTCTGTGAAGGCTTCTATAATTCAATGCATCCATGATATAATAAGTCCATTCTCAGTGCACTGGGTACAGGGTTCTAATCATGTGGGGTAGGGTGATGTTATTCATTACTATGTTTTCATTGTATAACTATATGACACTCCCTGCAATGTTTCATTTTCTATCTTTAATGCCTTTCCTGTGAGTGCTTAAATGGCAAACCTCGCTTATACTTTGGCTCTGGGTGCATGCATGGCACAAGTGTGGGCTCATATACGGTCAAATGTATTTCTCTTTTATTGCTATCCTGGTTTCACTACCCTAATAAGTGTTTTAACACAACTTCTCCATTTCTAATTCTGTAGTATATCCTGCTAAAGCTCTGTTGAGGAGAATGTGAGTGACACAGGGATGGCTTCTAAACCATACATGTGTAATCATCTTGTACTGCTAATCATGCATTCCATTCCCCTGAAATGACGCATTTCTATCATCAATGTGTGAATTCTCTCATAGAGTTTGGCACTGTTGAACAAAACTGTAAATACTGACTGATCCAGGTTTCTTGAGTTAAACAGTTGAGAGATATGTTTTAACCCAACTCCAGCCAGCACATTCCTTAGAAGCTCATTGTCATACTACCCTTTGTGTTCTTCCTCTTATAACCTCAGTTCTATATTCCCATTTCAACTTCCTCCCTGGTATATAAACAAAAACAACATATACACACACACACACACACACACACACACACACACACACACACACACACACAACCACAATGCAGTTAAGCAGATGGCTGTTATATAACGTCTTGTATAGCCTATACCTGTGAGTTGCATATCGCAGATATGTGTTTTCTTAATGACCCCTTACAATCAAAGTTGTCTTTGGTAATGCACTGCTCTGTAGCTCTGTATCATATCAATGTGAAATTCATAGGTTCGATACAGTTCATGTGTATCTGTTTTCTTCACCCAACTCAATCCTCATCTTCTCAGCTTTTGTCAACACGTGTTTCATGCGCTGTTCATCTCTGTTCACCTCTATTCTGTATCCTTACTCCCTTTAATCTTATCAAAAATATTATCACACCACACACATGGCCAAAAACAGCTTACAAAGCAAGAACAAATCCATCTATGGTATGCATTACGCAACAGTTGTCAGACAGTGACTCCACTGTCCATGTGTAAGCACTAAAAAATTACAATTCTCACATCTATGGCAGAAACTCCTTTGAAATGCTACAATCTTGGCATCCATCACACACCATTTCTGTCTGTTGATAAGTGACACCAGGCAATAGTGGCATAAGGTGAAGTTAATAGTTTCATCGTAACAGCTTCCATGGCTCATTGCAGTCTTAAAGTGATGTGGACATTGTTGATACACAAGAAAAGGTTTTGCTCCCCTGATTGCTAAATGTTCTTTACCAATGATCATTTTTTAATCTTCCACATTGTTCTAACATTTCCTTGAAATGTGTGTTTTCTGGCCCATTCACTGTAAGTTTGTCTTTAGCTTTACTCAATAATTCACTCTTCTAGAGAATATCAGTTAAGGAGTCAGAGTTTCAAATCCATTAAGATTTACTTTGTAGCAGTCTTGAAAACAATGTATATGAAGTGCTAATCACCTACAATGCATACATGAAATAAAACTAAACTTAGTACATCTATGTAACAGTTTGTCATTGCACTGTACAATGCCTATACATTAGGGGGAGGGTTTGATCCTCTGCTTGTTGTTTGTTGGTTACCAACATTAATTTTCAGGCTTCAATGCTGTTCATACATTCCCTTGAAACACATGTCTTCTGACAGTTTTTTTGAGGCTTCAGTTGTTGAGGTATCAATTAGGTAGATATGGGTTCAGATCCATGGATTTGTACATTACAGCAGTATAATGGATATTCCATATCAGGCAATAATGATGTATCATGAAAATGTGAAGTAAGTTTAATGTCTCCCTTATATGACAGCATCCATGCCTCAGTCTTCCCATGCAGTGATGTGTACATTGTGAACATAGTAGCAGAATTAATTCACTGCTATGTTGGTTGACATTCTGCTTTTAAAAGTTCATTTCTAATTTTTCAACAATGGTATAACATTGCTTATGTACCACATTTTCCTGATATGTGTTTTATTACCCTTTTTACTTGGACAGCCACAGTGGCTCACCTTGATAGTAAACTGTGGCTATACTGGCTTTTGGACTGTATTGATGGATTGATCCCTCTCAGGGTATCATGTATTCCTTTTTTACTGACATTCACGGTACAATACAGGTCCAGTGCTGACTCTCTGACCAGTGCAAGTTGGTTACACCACATTACTTACTGTATCCCACCTCTTTTGTATAGTTTTCAAATTTTTCAAAATTCACATATTGTCACAGCATATTTTTCAACCTGCTTTTTCGACAATTGTTTTGTTCTGCAACTCTGTTAGCCCTTTATGTTGGCTACCTCTGTGGATTTTGTTACATAGCATCACTTCTACTCTACCCTCTACTGTCAGTTGTACTTTACTTTGCAATGCACATTTCTCTTTAGATATATATATATATATATATATATATATATATATATATATATATATATATATATACATATATATATATATATATATATATATATATATATATATGTATATATATTTGTTACCATTGATATCATCAACATAACACAAGTGTGAGCTTGCACTTGCATCGACTACTAAGAGGTGCTCATGCATTGTCACTGTTTAACTTAGCTGTTTGTAGTTTAACGTGACTGCATATGGTTTTTTATGGTCTGACTCAGTGTCTGTGTTGTGGCCACATTCAATAAGAGGCTGTTCAACATGCACACTGGCTTGGCCACATGCATATATGATTAACATTGTTGCTCCTTGTGCATGGAATGTCAGTGTTGTTAGCTTCGGAGCTATGATGGATGCAGAGTTTTATGAATTAATGGAAATGGTCTTTTACATATACAAAGAAACTCAGGTAGGAAAACACGGAAAGCCACACAAACATCACAGGTAGACAGACAGACATGCAGTTAGACAGACAGAGATACACACACACACACACACACACACACACACACACACGCACACACACACTCATCTTTTCCCTGTAACTCCTACTACTGCAGGTATTGGGGTTAATTATTTTTCCCCACTTGTTATCCTTGTCTTTCTCTGAGTCTTGGTTAGTTAGAAGAAAGGAAAACGTAGATGATTGTAACTGTTGCAATAAATCCTTGTCTAGTTTATTTATTATTTTTTATTGCTATTTTATGTCTTTGTGTGTTTGCTTCTTTGTTTGTTTATCTGCCCTTTTCAATAGCTACTGCTTTCTCTTAGCTGTAGTTAGCATGGAGAAAGGAAAGGACAAGGCCTTTTAACTGCTGCACTAGTAAGTCCTTCACTTTTCTTAAGTTTATTTATTTATTTATTGGTCTCTCGTGCTAACAGAGATGATGTCAGTCTCCATTTTGTGATTTCATGTCAGATTAAGCACTCTCACTATTCAGCAGGTGATATCAGTACATTAAAACCCTGCTGCGGAATACTGAACATCCAATGAGGATTATTTGTTTTCTTTTTTTTTTTTTAAATATTTTCATTCATTTCCAAAAACAAGAAAACATGAATGCAGGTTATTTATGACAATGAAGTATTTACAAATTATTTAAAAAGATAGGCTAAAACCTCTAAACAGATATCAAACATTAAAACCAAAATAAAGTATTTACAAGGGTGTCTATTGTTGACATATAATTGAATTTCTATACAATTGTTTCCTGATTATAATCTGCTGCAGTCATTATTCTCCAGTATTTCAGTTACTTTTTGCCATGCTACGTATAATGATGTAGTTCTTTCAGTTCTTCCTTTAATAGTGTTCATTTCCAATTGCGATACTGCTGACACCATATTCATGAATTGCTTAAAAGTTGGAGAAGCTTTGGATTTCCAGTTTGATGTAATGTTCTTCCTTGCAATAGCTAGGAGAGTCCATAAGATTACATATTTTGTTCTTGGCACACAGTCTGGTACAGGTACATTAAACAAAATAATAGATTTGGAAATCTGGAATTTATCATTGAATACCATTTGCAGAAAATAATTTATTTTATCCCAATATGGTTTAATCAAATGGCATTCGTAGAACATATGTTGCCAGTCTGCTTTTATTGATAAATTACATCTCCAGCAGCCAATATTTTTCTTAAACATAAGTTCCATTTTATGAGGGGTTACATAAGATCTGTGTATGAATTGCCATGTAAAAAGTCTCCAATGTAATGAAAGTGATGTCTGCTTTGGAGAGAGAAGAATTCGTTTTTATCTCTGTCATTTGGCACATGTCCATTAACTGATCTATAATAATTCCATATTTTGTCATTATTATGCATTTTTATTTTTTGTTTGTTTTATAAATAGATGATAAGTATCCCTTTCCAGTAATGGGTTGATTCGTTAGTAATATTATATGTTCTATAAGGTTAGGAACATTTTGTCTTATTGATGGTTGCATTGTTTCTTGTTTGCTTAATATATACTGTCTTTATTCTTGTACATGTAACCATGAACTATCTTCCATATTTAATTTCTGTTTAATCTGGTCTATTGTCAGAGGTTTTCCAGAGTTTAGCAATTGATGCCAATATATTAATCCCTTTTCTTTAAGCATGTTGACTACTTCCATATTAAATGTTATTATATTACCTTGTGTCTACGCTACTGGATATAAAAGAAATGACCATGCTTTAATATCAGGATTGCTATTAATAAGATTATGGAAAATTTTTAATGTATAAGTAATGTATTTGGAACTTATATTTTTATTCTTATGTATCATCATATATTCCTTCATCAGCCATAGAAAACTGTTTGGTATGAAATCTGTATACTTATTTGCTACTACAAATCCTGATTTTAACGAGATTCTCTCATGAACTAGCTTCCATTTTGATGTATATTTTGTATTTAGCCATAATGATATTGTTTTAATAATGGATGAATGCAAATATATTTCTATGTCTGGTAAACCTATGCCACCTATATCCCAATCATCTAGATGATACTTCATAGCTATCCTTGTTTTTCTTGGATACCATAGGAATCTTACCATTAAATCATTTAATTGTTTTAGGTGTGATTTAGCTGGTGGCAAAGAACAAGCTTGTATGACATAAAGAATTTTAGGAAATATGATCATTTTAATTATATAAAGTTTTTCTTCCATTGAAAAGAAGAATTTATTCCATCTTTGTATTAGATTTTTAATATTATTTAAGGTCTCTTTATAATTTGTTTCAATTGTAGTATCTAGGTTGTTAGTTATTATAATTCCCAAGTATTTAATTATATTATCGGTAGAGATATATTTATAGTATTTTTTATTTAGATCTTTTTTATTAGTATTTATAAGCAATACATTTGTTTTGTTCTCATTAAATTTAACTGTCCACGAACTGGAAAAAGCCAACAACTCAAGAACTGAAGATGGTGAGTGAAAGGAAAACTGCTCTTACAACTGGAAAAAACTCACGATGATTTATTAAACAAAACAACACAACTGGTTAAGCGCTTTCGACTGGTGATCAGTCTTCATCAGAACAAACAATACTTATCATCCCAAAGTTTTTATACACGTCCTAAATCACCTTAATTAATGTTCAACTAATTAAAAAAACCGCCAAAAAGTTTAAAGCCACATTTTACATTTCCTGTAATACACTGTAAGAAAACCTACCTTAAATCAAAATATGACATTCAAATACACATGCAATGTAATAATATATACGGTAATAATGTATGTGTGAGTAAAACCTAATGGTGTAACTGTAATTATCCATATAACCTATCTAATAAAAGATAAATACATACACTTCACTTAGTGTGATAAAGTTAAAAATCCCAGTATCAAACCTGAAAGTTAAAATTTACTCTAAAGCTAAAAAAGGTTTGATACTTATAAAATCGTTGAGACCAGGTGGTCTCGTAGAATCCGTTAGGATTTGCCATTTACTTTCGCAAGCAGCTAATTTCATTTTCCAGTCACAATTACAGTTACACCATTAGGTTTTACTCACACATACATTATTACCGTATATATTATTACATTGCATGTGTATTTGAATGTCATATTTTGATTTAAGGTAGGTTTTCTTACAGTGTATTACAGAAAATGTGAAATGTGGCTTTAAACTTTTTGGCGTTTTTTTTAATTAGTTGAACATTAATTAAGGTGATTTAGGACGTGTATAAAAACTTTGGGATGATAAGTATTGTTTGTTCTGATGAAGACTGATCACCAGCTCAGCGCTTAACCAGTTGTGTTGTTTTGTTTAATAAATCATCGTGAGTTTTTTCCAGTTGTAAGAGCAGTTTTCCTTTCACTCACCATCTTCAGTTCTTGACTCATTAAATTTAAGACTTGAAAAGTTTTGAAAGTTTTGAATTGAGTCCCATAATGCTTTTAAACTGCTATTATTATTTTTTAAGGTAATTAAAATATCATTAGCAAAAAGTTGAATTTTAAGCTCTAGGCTGTTGTCTAGTTGTATTCCTTCAATATTTTTATCCATACGTATATTATTTGCTAAGGGTTCAATGACTAGCGCAAACAATAATGGAGAAAGAGGGCAGCCTTGTTTTGTGCCCTTAGTTATTTTAATAGATTTAGACAGACAAGATCCCAGTTTTATATAAGCCAATGATTTTTCATATAATGATTTTATTAACAAAGTGAAGTTGTTTGAGAAGCCATATTCTTTTAAAACTAACCACAGATAATCCCAGTTCACTGAATCAAATGCGCTATTTATGTCTAAGCTAATAACATTCATTTTGTTTTTTGTGACATTTATATAATCAATTAAGGAAATAATTCTTTTAATGTTGTCATAAGTGTTCCTATCTTTTATAAAACCTGTTTGATCCTCCTCTATCAAAAGTGGTAGTAATTGTTTTATTCGAGCAGCATGTATTGCCATAAATATTTTATAATCTATATTAAGAAGTGAAATGGGTCTGTATGATGAACATTCACTGGGATCTTTATTTTGTTTCAGAATTGGTGATATTAATGTGTACTTCCAAGAAGGAGGAATGTCTTTACCATTTTTAACTGATGTAAAGACATTCAATAACAACAGCAAAGCCTCATTTGATAATAATTTAAACATTTCTGGGGTGATATTATCTATACCTGGAGCTTTGTTTAATGTTAGCTTATTTACTTCAGCTTTAAGTTCTGTCATTGTTATTTGTTTATCTATTAGTTGTACCTGCTCCTCTAATAACCTAACTTTAACATTGTTTTTGAGAAAAGCTTTCAATGTTGAATGTGTTTCTGTTTTCTCATTTTGATTATTAAGTTTATGAAAAAATAGCCTAAAAGCTTCTAGTATTCCTTCTAAATCAGATACTTTCTTTTTGGTTTCTATATTATGTATTTCCTTGATTTGATTTGTTTTAATAATCTTTTTAGTCCTATTTGCTATTCTTCGTTGGTTTTTAGGGTTCATTGAATAGTAACATAGTTTATTTTTTTCTAAGTTGATCATTGTTTTGTGGTGTAGCGTCTCTGAGTATTTTTTATTAGTATCTTCTAGTTCTTTTATTAAGTTGGTGTTTCCATTTTGAATATCAAGCTTTAAATGATCTACTTTTGACTGTAATTCCATTAATTCCTTATTCCACTGTTTTTGTTTATTTTTATACCATCCCACCACTCTTCCATTAAGGTATGCTTTCAATGCATTCCATATATATATTTCAGATACATCTTTTGTAAGATTGATATCTAGGAATGTTTGTGTCTCTTTAATATAAAATTCCTTAAAATCTTTGAGATTTGTTATGTAAGATGGTATTCTTGTTACTGATATCCTTCTCTTGAAACATAAGTCTATCTCAAACGTTATGGTGTTATGGTCCGAAAATGGACATGAAATTGTCTTGACTTTATTTAATTTAGAGGTTAAATCCTTTGTTATGTACACTCTATCTATTCTAGAGTATGTATTATGTCTATGGGAAAAATGTGTAAAGAATAGTGAATCTGGGATAGCATACTCATTTATGTCAACTATATTAAAAGTTTCAACAAACTCAGATAACAACTTTGTTAAAGGTGATCTCTTACGTAGTTTTAGTATTTGTGTCAGTTTCTTTTATAATGCAATTGAAATCTCCAGCTATGATTAAATTGCATTTGGTATATTGTACAATGTCTTCTAAGTGTTGTTTGGCCACTCTAACACCTAGTCCTGGTATCCAATAAATATTCACTACTGTATATATCATTTCATTGATAGATATTGTCACTAGACAAAACATTCCTGAGTTGTCATGGAACGTATTTATGATTTTAGGCATTAAAGTAGTGTTTTTCCACAAAATTACTACTCCCCTTCACTTCTGATTATAAGTGGAACTTACTAGTATTGTATAATTTTTATTGTTTATTTTATTTATGTCTTCCTGTGTAAGGTGTGTTTCCTGTAAAAATACTAGTTGCGCTTCACATAGCTTTAAATATCTATAAAGACTTCCCTTTTGCAGCTATTATTTAAACCATTTACATTAAGAGATATACATTTTGCAATTGGATTTATATTAGCTTTGCTTTTATCCATATTCATATACTCATAACAATGTGTAGATGTGTGTACATGAAGAGAATGACTTGTTCTTTCTTCTTCCAACAGTATTACAATAGATTATAGACACCCAATAAAAGTAAATTACAAGATCATAACTGAGAACAATATATGATAAACAACCACCAAACCCCTCCATGAGAAAAAACATCTCATCCTTGAATGATCTAATCATTCAAGCGATCTCTCTAAGTCTGCATTTTAGCATCCTCCCCCGGCCCCGCCATATGGTAGTTTTATAATGAAAAGTATCTTATATATCTTTAAGTATACATGCATCTGTCTTTACAGATTACTTAAACACAGTCTTTATCTATTTTTAATATTTTATAAAACACTAAGGCAACACAACTATACATAGATTTAATACTTAACTATTTGGTTTTGTTTAAATTGTAAAGGAAAATCTTTTATTTTAATATATCTTTTGTGTAGCAATAACGGTTATGCATCTTAAAATTAATATGCTTGCTGTCTATCTCCCTTATAGTGTGAGTGGCATTCATAGGTATCAAATTTATTGTAATGGTCTACCTATATATATATATATATATATATATATATATATATATATATATATATATATATATATATATATATACACATACATACATACATACACACATATATGCATACATACATAAAAAAAAAAAAAAAAAATGTTAAGCATTATATGCATCAGTTAACCATGCCACAAGTAGATTAAATCAGAAAGTATCCGTAACAATGAATATAACGTTACATTTGTATTGCCACTGGCATATTTCATGGCCAGTGTACCACATATGTCATATGTCAAATAGCAACTCATACTCCTTATGATATTACAGGATTTATCTGCAGCGTTATAACTGTAAGGTTGGAAAATATGAGAAGCAAAGTAGGCTTTAAATATGCTATAACACAATTGTTTGGTACGTATTACTGTCAACTCTTCTACATACACAGGAAAAGATAACCTTATATGACCATCAACCATTTTCCTTCATTTTTCTCTTCATCCTTCTATTCTCCATTTTAATAAATATTTGTTTCTATTGTGGCTTCTTTGAATTTAGTGAGGGTACTCCATATCATATTATAGATAATATACAACGTTCAAACAGAGAACATTCCCAATATAGAGACATATTCTCAACTCAAGTGGTCCACACCATATATTTACAACACTGCAGTCAGAAATATACTAATGAATATGCAATAACTAGCAGCTTTGCAGCATGTGTGTGTCTCTAACAAGTACATACCTATAGGATATTAAAAGAATAGATAGCACGCTCTTGTTTCATAATTAACAAATGCACACAGCCTGGTATTTACTTTCATAGACAGAAATTAGACCTGTTACTTATATGCATATCAGGTACCAACAGCAATATGTTAGTAAATGCCTATGCTATTCAAATCATATTTTAATGCTGATTGATATGAGATGTAGCTGACAATGGCTTTAGCGTTTGTGATGTTATATAATATATATTCAGTATTATAAGTAAAAGTATGTTGCATGTCTATTTGCAATCTAAGGTTCAAGGCTGATCAATTTAGACATACAAGACAATCTCTTTAGCCTTGGTTATATAATGGGAGTTACTGTGTCTCTACACAACCATTCATTTTCAGTGAGGATGTTCAATATTAATATAACTTGCCTTTAATAAAAGCATACTTATAATTCAGCAGTTCTTTCCTATATATATATATATATATATATATATATATATATATATATATATATATATATATATAAAAACAATATCATAAGCAAGTCTGAGATTTTTCTTGCTCATTACTGCTTAATGATTGTGCTACTTGAACAATTTAATATTTACAGAGTATCTTGATAATTAAACAGCAACTCTTTTACCCTTAAAATGCCTAATAACACATAGCTACATTCATGAACCTTAATTGACTTACTATCCTTAAGGTTGAGTACACTAGCGGCAGTGTGTTTACAAATATGTTATATAGTTCCAGTCAAGGACTTAAATATATTACATTTTTATAAAATTAAGTTAAATTATAGTAATTTACGTGGGTGATCTTATCAGAAAAGATTATAGTAAAGTCTGTATGTGTTAACTATTCATACAGTTTCTTCCAAGTGATATACTTCTTTTTAAGCTTTGTGTGCTGTTTATGTGTACAATTCAAAATGAATAACAACTATTACAATATAATAAAATTTCATGTATGTGTTGATACCTTCTAAATTCATTAGGTACTTCAGTGTACTTTTAATATTTGTTAAAACTGTAAAAGCACTTTGCCATCTCATAAATAGGGTGCTGGTTACTTTAAGTAGCTTAGGAGCTGACACCACACCCATACTGTCTTGTTTTAGTGCTGACATCACTCATGACTGTTTACTTTCATTTTGTGCTGTTAGAAGGTTTAACACACTGTAATGGATTCTAACTGAAGAACCTTCATTCAGGGGTGGTAAAATAAGAGTTCCCAGCTCGTGACCATGGCGGGAAGACAAAAACAAAGTAAGTGAAGTTTTTAGGGCTTTTTTAAACTGAACACCAGCTCATTAAACTTCTATTAGTTTTCTTAACATTAAGGGCAGATATACAAGCCAAACAGTTGTTTGTTAGTCAAAAAGGCACTTTTTGCATCAAAGAATAGATAATTACTTTTCAAGGCACTTTTTGACAGTTATTACTATCAGTTTTTATATATTATTGTGTATTAAATACATCAGTTTAGATATTTCATGCAGCTTAGTGTAAATAATATGAAAAGGAATCATGCTCATTTAAACACACCACATTAATATGTCAGTGTAAATACATCATATTCTATACTAGCAGTAAAAGGCAGGTAATTTATAAATGAACTATCTAAACATCATTTAGAGTTAGAAAAATCATGACTGCAAGTATTTACACTGCAATAGAGAAAGATATGTTACCTTGCTTTCTTTAGGGTTGTTTGCTTTAGTTATAAAATGTCCTGCTTATCTTGTATTTATATTGTTTCAAAGACTGACACATGTATAAAGCATGAACACTTTCAAAGAACTTTTTGCCTTACAGAGCAAATAGAAGACAATAATGTTTGTGTTTTTCATATGTCTTTTATCGTTTCTTCTTCTTCTTGTCAGCAGTGCTCCATTCATTTTTTTCTAAGTGACGCTTAACCCCAAATTGGGAGAAATCCATTTCTTCCACATTATCCAAGGTTTTATTAGCTGAAAGATAAGAAACTGTTGCTTGCAGAGTGTCAAAAGTTTTAGGACCTTCAGTAAAAAATATTTTTATTCTTGCAGGGAACAGCAAGTGGACTTTGAGTTGTCTTTTTTTCAATTCCTTTATCAGAGGGAGACATTCTTTTCTTACAGTTATAACTCCAGCAGAATAATCATTATCAAATCTGATTATGTTGTCTTTGTATTTAACTGGAGAAGTTGACCATGCTGTTTTTAAAATAAGTTCCTTGTCCTGTGATGAAAAAAACTTTACTATTATTGATCTCGGGTGATTTTTTGATTTGATGGTTGATAAAGCAGCTCTTAAGGATCTGTGGGCTCTTTTAATTCCATAAGAAAGAGCTTCAGGCAATTTTAAAACTTCTGGTAACCAGGTAGTAAGGAAAGTCACCGTGTTATCTCCCTCTGTTTTCTCTGGTAGCCCATAGATTCGAAGGTTATTTCGTCTGGACCTGTTCTCTAGATCCTCTATTTTATTTTGTAATGAAGCATTTTGTTGTGATAAAAAATGTAGCTGAAGATCTTGTTCTGAGAGTCTGCCCTCAGTATCATTTAAGGATCTCTCTATGTCAGCTATTTGAGACTTCTGTTGCGTCATTATTTCTTGTAGTTGCTGTATTTGTTTTGTAGATCTCTCCTCAAAAGTGTCCAGTTTGATATTCATTTTGTCAAATTTCACTGACAAGTCTTGTATAGCATTTAATAAAGACTGTATCTCCTTTTTCATCGTCTGGTCCTGTGTGGAATGCTTAGAAAAGTTAATTTTCAGTAGATTCAGATACCTTCCTTCTTGTTTTTGACAAGAAAAATAATGTTTAAAGCCAAATTTTTTGCACTGTAGACTTCTAGTGATATTAGTAGAAGCAATTCAGCAAAATAGGTTTGTCTACAATATCTAGTTTTTAAAAATTAATGTCAGAAATATCTTTTGAGTGCAGAGCTGAGAAAAGATGCTGCCAACCAGTCTACATCCTAGCCACACACCCCTGATTATTTGTTTTCTGAGCCCATCTAATGACTAGGAAATAACAATAAAGTTGCCCCCATTTTATATTTCTGAGTTTATTTTGTAAAGGTTATATGCAGTTATTGTATGGTTCTGCTTATGTATTTTGTAATTTCATATTAGTATCTTCAGTTTTTTCCATGGCAGGTACACATATTTTTGTACAAACCAGCACTCTTTATGAAAACTTTAACTGCATGCAGTTTTGTGGAGCTGAGCTTGGTTCTGTTTTGCCGTAGCTGAATATGTTACCCTCACATCATACCCCTTTCATACTTGTGAATTGGCAAATGTATTCAGTCATGAGAATAACTTGATAACATGCCACATATACAGTCCTGAAAAGGCTTTGTGGCATAGTACTAAACAACATTATTTTATTTACTGGCTGAAACAAGCAACTGTATAAAGTAGAGCATGAAAGTAAGATATTGTGGACTGCGAAATACATTGCATACATATTTATATGGGTGTACTTACTATTAACAAAACACCCTAATGTTGACGTCCATAACATCAACCAATAAAGTTGACAATGCAAATATTGACAGGGCGCTATACAAGCATGAAGAAAATCCTCTCGGCATGCAAACTAAAAGTTAAAAAAGAGAAAAAATATAGTTTGCACACTTCATGAGGAGGGCTGCACCCCCCACACCCCTTGCTACTTATATGTGCTGTCCCTGGTAAAGGGGCATATTCCCCCATTCTGTATATTGTCGATATCATACACACTTGTTGACCATCCACTTTGTTGACTGAAGTGTGTCAACAAAACAGATGATGACATTTGTAAGTTGTAACCACTTTTGACACACCCATTTATATATATGTGTGCAATGTCTATGTAGTGCTATCAGCAGTCCATATGACAGGAGGTACAGCAAAGCAGGGCAAAAGCTAAAGAAAGAATGGAACAACAGTAGATAAAGGTAAAAATAAGGAAAATGAGGAAAAGTTGCACCAAGAAGAAAAATATTGTGGCTGAAAAAATGTGGCAGTCCTGTTTGCACAGTTTTGGCAGCAGATGATGGGATAAGACTGATGTGGCACTGAAGCCAGTGGATATGGGGAAAATAGTGGACGAGACAGACTAAATATGGACTGAATGAGTATGACAAAGATTTTAGATTCTTTATGAAGTGGAAGGTCCTATGGAAAGGTAGTGATAGGTGAAAGTTTTTGTAATATTACGGTTTGGACAAAGTTGTGGTAACCATTTGAAATATCAGGATCCATATGAGTCAGTCCCATAATGTCGAGAATGAATTGCCAAGTGGGCATATATATAGTAAGATTGCCATTTCTCAGAATATTCCCTTTTGTCCAAGATATGGTGATCTCAGAATTTGAGGTGCATACGCTTAAGGGTGCAGGGTGCAATGGGGGAGGGCTTTGCCCCTGCAATAAAAAGAAGTTTAAAGGAGGAGAAAAATATTCGATATGTGCTCTTCTCCCAGATTTTCTGTCTTTTTTTTTCTGCATGTCAGGTCATGGCATTTTGTTAGTGAGCACAATGTTACATTACTTATACTGCTTGATAAGATACATATGTATATATATGCATGTATATATGTGTGTGTGTGTGTGTGTGTGTGTGTGTGTGTGTGTGTATATCTATGTGTATATATATATATATATATATATATATATATATATATATATATATATATATATATATATATATCTGTGTGTGTATGTATACTGACAGAGATGGAGCAACTGTGGTTATAAATACAGAAAGCACTGCACAAAGACACTACAACGTTCTATTACTAAAGATAGTTTCTGTCTGTCAAGGTGGCTGTACCAGGCTGTAAAAAAAAATGTTATGGTGGTGCTACATAGGTTAATCCCTCACATTCTAGAATTTGGGCTATGTCTTGGGCTGCCATAATTAGATTAATCCTTTCCCCATCTTTAAATTTGACTTAAGATTGATATGTTGTTTGACATGATGAGTGGGAGTTTTTTGTCTCTCATTTTTCTGCTTTTTACTTAGCAGATTTATTTGCTTTATTCTTGACCACATATGTTTCATTTTAAGTGTAATCCAGGAAATATTTTCAGCTGTGTAGCTGATGAAATTTTTAATGCTAGACCAAACTTACAACCTTTACTAAACATGTTCCTGCATGCAGTGTAAATGGCTGAACATTCTGAAGGTATTATACCTGCAGAATATCTTTGGTTTAACTGGGAGGTCCCGTCTTCTTTTACAGTATGGTTTCCTAAGCTTCAGATGCATCATTTAAGTCTTGTTTTCTTAAGATAATTTCATCTTATTGAAACTCATATAGAAAACATGCAAAGCAACCACATATTTATAACCCTTGTATTTCACACAATTGAACTAATCATAACTAATTTCTGTCCTTTGGCAAAACTCCGAATACACAGTAAAACATCATACCTGATCTACAAAGGAAGTGCAAATGACTGAAAGACAAGCAATTAAAACATATTTTATCACTGAGGAGGTAAGTAATCCATTTATATGATGTGTCTGTGTAGTTAAAAAGAAGGATCATCATTTCTTAAGCTGTAACAGCTCTTGAAACATCACCACATAGTTTTATGTATACTTTGCCTCTGCTTGAGGTTAAAGATTTTTTTCCCAGGCTTAAAGCTTCATATTTGGAGAAGTGCCATGCATACTTCGAAAGAAAGTAGTCATAAACCAAACAATGTTTGCCAATGTCTCGTGAAACATTAACATCTAATTATAAGAATAGATACTAATGTGGCATTTTCTGTGGAAATCTGAAAAAAAAATCACCTGCTGTGAATGCTCTGTATTTCAAATGGCAGTTTATATCTTTTTGCACATTTTTTTCACTGATTGATGAATCATTGCTGCAGAAATGCCAGTTACCTTTCTTACACTTCATTTTGCTGGTGTCTGAAAGTATCTTACTTGTAGTATAGCCAATCATGCTACTAGGCTATAGTACAAACATAAAGAATTATGTTAAAGTAATTAGCCTGTATCACTGGTATTGTTATATAAGACAGGTGCAGCCAATGTCTTAGATTTCCTGACTTCACTGAAGTAAGGACTTGGAAAACAGTCCTTTCTGTCTTTTTCATGTATTTATCATCATCATCATCATCATCATCATCATTACTGGGTGGCTGCAGTGTTGCAGTGGTTAGCATTGCCATCTCACAGTAAGAGGCTCTCTGGTTTGATCCTCAGCTGGGGTGCCTTCTGTACAGAGTCTGCATGTACTCCCTGTGGTCCTGTGGGTTTTAAGTGCTCTGGTTTCCTCCCAAAGACATGCTGTAGGTGGATTGGATACTCTAAATTGGCCCTAGGCATGAGTGCGTGCATGTGTGTGCCTTCTGTGGAAGGTTGGGTGCCGGGCTGGCAACTCGACACTGTAAAACTCCACTGCCAATCATGAGCAGACAGGTGATCCGCTGTGGCACCCCTAACTGGGAAAACACAAAAGAAGAAGATTATTATTATTATCATCATTACTACTATATTTGCCTTTTTAAACCTGCAATAAAGAATATGGTTTGTCTTTGTGCCTGAAAGCCATGCCTAAGGCCATCTTTGAAGGATTATCTTCTCAGACTGGCAGATAACATTTATACTCCTTGGAAAGTGGCTATAAGCAGGCATAAGCCTTATTATATACTCCATTATGACTCCCATTTCAGTTGTCTTCACAGAGAATTCAACAAGTGGCATCATGTCATAGTTTTATTATATGTTGGTCCCAGACTTTTTAGCCTGACAGCTATAAGGCCAACTTTTTTGAATGGATGAATGTCTATTGTTGAGGTATTTTGTCAGTCATAAATTTACATACACCAACTGCAAAAAAGTCACCATAAGGGATAGAACTAAGAGAAGCTGGCTATAGTCCAAGATATGTAATACCATATGCACATTGAGAGAAAACAGACAAAAGAACCATGTGGAATTCAAAATATGCACAGACAGAAAACATGCATAGGAACTAAACTCCATTGTTCTTGACAAAATACCTTGCCAAGCAGAATATCTATACATCACATAATGTCTGGTTTAAGACTTTAATTTATTTTCATATGTTTTACTGTTAACTTTAGTTGTATTATTTATTTCTGTTTGGTAACAACTAAATGGGCTGGTCTACTCACCATTTTCAGTCATTATCTGGAATCGCTCTTTCATTATAGTACCTTTATAAGTTCAAAAGAGGAATGTTTAAAATCTTTCCATGATTTTAAGCCTTTCCCCATTATTTTTCGCTTTGCCTAGTTTTATTGTGCTAAGAGGTTGAGCAGTATGAGTTGAGCTATTGAGAGTTATCACCTTGCTTTGGACAGTAGCCTGTTAAAGCCAGTTCACTTTCAAAGTTCTAACATTATATTCAAAAATGGAAGCATACTTTTATTTTTTCTATTTATTTTTTATTAGATAATTTAGTAAAAGATATGTTCACATTGAATTTATATAGAAATTGCATTAACACACAAGAATTAACAATCAACAATAAATAATAAACACAAGAAGATTAGCGGTATAACAACCATGTACAAGGTGTCTACATATATAAAATTTACAATAACTCACAGTTTAAATTAAAATTCACATCATAAGTGATTAAATGCCTTTTTGTCTAATAATCTTTTAAGTTTCATCCAAGAGTTTAGGGCAGTGGTTGTTCCAGTGGTTTTCCTTTAACTGCTGTAATCTTTATCTGACAAGTTTCAGTTGCAATATTCTAGAATTCCTTCATAATTGGTCTGACATCTGATTTCCAATTTTTTGTTATCACCTTTTATGTAATTGTAAGAAGAGTTCAGAGAAGAGAATGATCAACCCTTTTAACACAAGTGGGTACTGGAGCATTGAACAAGATTAATGAAATATTTAGATGAAAATTATCAGTAAATAGGGCCTGTAAAAAGGAGTTAACATCATTCCAAAATGGTTTATCTCACATCCATAAACCATATGTTGCCAGTTGGCCACGATATCTAAGTTACATCTCCAGCATTTGTTTTTTTATACATCAATTGTATTCTATGAGGTGCAAAAATGCTTTATGTAAAAACTTCCATGAGAAGAGTTTCCATCTTGATGATGAAGTAATGGTAGAAGATGTGAGTATGACTTTTTTTTGTTATCATTAGGGTGGTAATTATTAATGGAAACAAAATTGTCCCAGTATTTATCATTACAAAATTTTATATTATTTATAAGTATCTTATATATTTTAGAGAGGTAACTTTTCTCTGGTAAATTTAGATGTATAGATAATATTCAATAGTCTATGAGTTTAGGTATTTTGTTTCTGTTTGTTGCATTAAAGAAAGTCTTTTTTCCATAGCATATCTACAATTTTGTACATCTAGCCACATTTCATTATCCAGATTAAATTTATTAATAAGAAAGTCTAGAGAATTAACTTTCTCTCTGTCCATAAGTTATCCATACTACATATTCAGGTATCCTATAAACAAGATTTTTGAAACTGGTGAATGTCGATGTAATATAGGTTGAATGTATTTGCATTTTTGATATGTCAGAATATAGTTTTTTAATAACCAGAGAAACGTGTTATTATAAATTTTGCTATAATGATTTGTATTTAATTGATGTTTCTCCAAAATAATGTTTTCCAGTATATCTTTCCATTTAGCAGAATAGATTTTGTTTGTGCACAAGATAATTGCTTTAATGATGACAGACAGAGCATAGTTCTATGTCAGGTAAACGTATCCCACCATTAAACCAGCTGTGTTGATGATGTTTAAGTGCCAATCTAGGTCTATTAGGATATCAAAGAAATTTGAGTATTAATGAATTGAATTCTTTTATGTATCGTTTGAGAACGGGTAGCAATAATGATTGTATTATATATAATATTTTGGGTAATATTATCATTTTTATGATCAAAAGTCTTTCCTCCATTGTAAATAGAAATTTGTTTAATTTTATTATAAGATTTCTAGTTTTCTCAAGACTTGCATTATAATTTACATTAAATTATGTCTTTAATATTCTTAGTTAATTTTATTCAAAGATTTGTTATTATACCATCTTTGTTAACATATTTAGAAAATTCTCCTGTTATGCTGGTGCTATTAAAATTGATGCATAGTATTTTTGTCTTGTCTTCATTAAAATTTAAACCCGATACATTTTGGAATTTTTAATGGTATTGAAAAGAATGTTAAGGGAGTTAGAGTTATCCTTTAATGTAAGTAGAATGTCATCTGCAAATAATAATAATTTCAAATTTAGACTATTTCCAAATTGTAATCCTATAATTTCTGAATTCTCTCTAAAGTAATTTGCAAAGGGTTCCATAACCAATGTAACTAGCAAAGGTGACAGAGGATATCCCTGTTTTGTACCCTTCATGATAGGAAAAGATTGTGATAAATATGAGCCAATCTTTATATAAACTAATGATTTTTCATAAAGATTCTTAATAAGAGATTGAAATGCTATTGGAAAGTTACCCTCATGCAACACTAGTAATACATAATCCCAACTAACTCTGTCAAAAGCACTGTTAATGTCTAAGCTTACTAACGTTAAGCTTTCCTTAATAGTATTAGCATAGTCTATTATAGTTAATATTCTTTTAATGTTATCATAAGTATTTCTATTCTTTATGAAACCTGTCTGATCTTTATTAATTAAGAATAGTAAAAATTGTTGTATTCTGCTAGCAATGTTAGACATGAACAATTTATAATTTATAAACACCTCCCATCCACCCTCCAATAAGTTATCTAATACTGAACTCTATTACCCAAAGAAAATGAAGCCTAGGATATCCATCACAACTAAACTAATGCAAAAAATTGTACTGTGGATCTACTTCTCATTATCAAATCTACTAACTAGATAACTAGATAAGAACAGGAGACCCAGTTCCATACACCCCAGAAGCCACCAACCCCCTCCCTCTCCTCTCCAATCAACTGTATCCATATTCTGCTTACCCAATAATAAATAAAACCATAATCACTCCCTCCACTAAACCCATTCACAAAAACAAAACTACACTTAAAATTAACATGAACTTAAATTATTATTTAAACTCATTAGACTAATTAGACTATATAAGAAATATATGGGGATATCCAGGCCAAATCCAGGCCCAACAACCCCAACCAACTAAAACCAACACAACCAACTAATTCTAATCCCCCACATAAAATAAACATATAAAACAGATATACCTTATATAATAGAAGGTGCATGATATGCATGCCCTCATAGCAATGTATCTCTCTCAACAACATGTCTAACAGAAACAACCAAGTCAATAAGGGCAAAGATAAGATAATAATACCATTAGGAAATGAATAAATATATTTAAGAAAAACGATAAGGTCTAAAAAAAACAACTAAGACTATAAACTCTATAAGAACCCACTCCAAATCACTATAAAAATCCCAAAACTAAAAAAATTTCAAATGAAAAAAATAAAACAATGAAAAAAAAATAAATATATACCCAAAAATATAAACAGAGACAACTAATATAACTCAGAACACATCCTGACACCCTATAACCTACAACCAATCCCAATACATCCAATAATCCCTGGAGATGTTAACATAGAATACTACTCATGCTCCTCAGACTAAATTAAACTTCCTCACTACTTACATGGATTTCTAGATACTAGTATCTTCCCAAACATAATAGGTAATAGAGAGTCAATAGAGTATAACCTAGTAAAAGAGTACCAACAAATATAATCAAAATTCAATAACAATATTGGTCTGTGTGAGATACATTCTGTTGGGTCTTTATCGGTTTTTAATATAGGGGTAATAGGTATATGTTTCCATGAGGGTGGGACTGTCTCCAAATCTTTTACTGATTGGATAGTATTAAGTAAAATATTTAGAACAATTTTAGGCATCAATTTATATAGTTCAGGTATTATACCATCATTACTTGGCGCTTTATATGATTTTCATTTTGATATTTGATTGGTAAGCTCATTCATAGTTATGGGTCTGTTTATTATTTCCATATGTTTGTTTGTTAATTTGTTTTTAGTGTGTTTTTAATGAATATTTTATTGCTTCCATTGTGCCCATATCAGGTTTATCTTTATTAATCTTTATAAAATGTGATTTAAATTCATTAAGAATATCCTCTATATTGGTAACTTTTTCTTTTTTTCCGTAATGTATATTTCTTTGATATGATTAGATTTTATCATCATTTTGGTTCTAGAGGCTATTTTATGTAAAGATTTTGGGTTTATTGAATAATTAATTAATTTGATCTTTTCCAAATTAATTTTGACTTTATGATTCAATATTTCCAAGTATTTATTGGATTCATCTTTAACATATCTATCTTTTCATATAGATGTGTTAGATCTTTGCCCCATTGTTTCATCTTTATTGAGTACCAGTTAGTAATTCTTCCATATAGATATGATTTAAGTGGATCCCATATGTAAACTATTGAAACTTTTGATGAGTTATTGAATTCTAGGTAAGTAGTAATCTCTTTATCAAAAAATTCTTTAAAGTCTTTCATGGTGATAATGTATGCTGGAATTCTTTTAAAATGGACATTATTATTAACATTCATAAAAAGATCTAATAGTATGACATTATGATCAGAAATTGGGAATGAGATTATTTTGGCTTTATCAATGTTTAAGATTAAGTCATTTGAGACAAAACTTCTGTCAATTGCAGATTGAGTTCTATATCTATTTGAGAAGTGAATGTATTTGAGTGAATCTTTTTTCTAATTTCTAACAATTCATTAGAATCTTTTATGTTAATAATATAAATAAAGTTTAGTAACACTTTAGCAGTAGATGATATCTTCCGTCTTCCCCTGGAGTTTGTGTCCTTTTCATGTAATATGCAATTAAAATCACCAGCGATTATAAGACTACCCTTAGAATACTGCATAATCAGGTATAAGTGAGTCTTGGCTGTTTTAACACCTAACTCAGGTATCAAATATAGAGTCACCAGAGAGTATATTTTCCTGTTTACTAGTATATTAACTAGACAAAACATACCCCGATTCTGAAAAGCTTGCACAGAGTGCAAGATGAGTACAGAAGCCCATGCAAGCCATATGTCATCCGTACAATCCAGGAACAGCCGGCAGGGGCGTGCACGAGAGCTCCAGCACTAATCCTGCACGGACTAAGCTCTAGTATGCAAATCACCTCATTTTCAGGAGAAATCCATGCAAATGAGGTGATTTTGCAATACAGGAAATTTGCAATAGTCCGTGCAAGACTAGTGCAATCTGCAGAAATGTACTCGGTTAGTAACTGAGTACATTTCTGCAAAATCAAAAACGGAGCTATGACAGCTCCAAATAAGGGCTGCATATCACTGAGCAAGCATGCCAATGGCCAAGTAGAAGGCCATTGGCATTGCAAACAATAAAAGAAATGAAAGGAACAACTTTTATTTGTTTTCACCGATCTCGGCTGTTTAAGCATAGGACAGCAGCGGGCAAATGGGATCGGGGTGAAAATAAGAAAATAAACTTAAAATGGGCATTCTAACTAAAATCAGTATTCTGCCATGCAAGTCAATGGCAGGCAGAAGACAACCTGGCCAGTGAGTAGTGGTTGCTATGGGGGGAGGCTCAGTGTGAGACATGTAACTATGCATTAGCAGGCAATC
This sequence comes from Protopterus annectens, assembly GCF_019279795.1. Lineage (NCBI taxonomy): Eukaryota > Metazoa > Chordata > Ceratodontiformes > Protopteridae > Protopterus > Protopterus annectens. The sequence continues at coordinate 444,828,443 of NC_056730.1, forward strand.
CTATGCAAATGAGGGGAAGGATAGTGAATCCCAGTTTTCCCCAGCATGTGAGACAGGTCCCATCAGTGTAAGAGTATGAATAGCTGGGTGCAAGACTAGGATATAGGTGACATCGTGGGGGAGTGTGTCAGGCATACTGTAAGCAGATTGGAGTCCTGTGGCACAGGATTGGTCCTAGCTTAGCACAGCTAAGCTAGGGGTGTGTCTAAACCTGCCTAGCACTCTTTACAAGTGTAAGTGGGTGTGAGTGCAGCGCACTGGGTTTTACAGGAAGAAAAAAGAAGTTAAACTAGGAAATAGCAGCTATGTGCACATTTGAGCACTCCATTTGCGCGGTGCACACACAGGATTAAACAGGAAGGCAATGGGAGGGGAAAACAGCGGTAGGAAGATAACCAAGGAGAACTAGCTTAGCTAACAGGTGAAATGTATCAGACTCAGCCAATCACACAGGCAGCAGACCAGCCCAGCCCAGTACACCACTATAAACAATGCAAACCTCTTTCCCCTTGTTTTTCCCAATAACTCTGCACCACTGGTGTATACAAACGGGGAAATTTTACAAAATGAAAGCAAGAGAAAAAATGTTATGGGCTGTTTTTGCTATCATAAACCAGCATTTGCAAGAGGCTGAGGGTGGTAAGGATGTGAATGCTGCTGAGCAACTCACAGTGAGGAGATGGAGTAGAGTGTACAGACCCGGGGTAACCTACCAAGGGCTACATGAGCTGGAGATAGTGGAGTGCTATAGGGTGGACAGGGACCTCCTACAGCAGATTGTTCAGCTGTGCTGGCCACACCTCACACATAGAACTAACAGAGGGGAACCCATCCCAGTGGATACCAAGGAATGTGCAGGCCTATGAATACTAGGTACAGGTATCTTCCAAAGGCCAACTGTGGATATGATAGGGATATCACAGGCATCAGCATCCAGGATGTTCCACAAGTTCCTGGATGCCATGTCAGCATATGTCAGTGAGCATATTACTTCATCACATGTGAGGCGTTGTCCAGCAATATGTGTCTTTTCCACCAAATAGCAGAATACCCTGAGGTAGTTGTTGCAATAGACTGCATGCACATATGCATCAAAGCAATACCTGGTGAGTGGGGTAGGGTCTACATCAAATGCAAGGGCTTCCCCTCCATCAACTGCCAGGTTGTGTGTGATGCCCAGGGCATAATAACGAATGTGCGTGCTGGCTGCCCTGGAAGCTACCACTGATGCAGCTGTACAAGAGATTTGCCAATGGGGACATCCAACATGATCACCTAGTGGGGGATGCTTTATACGCACTGGAGCCATGGCTGATGATACCCATTAGAAATGCACACACACTCAAACAAGAACTCTATAATGAGGCACATGCACAAACATGAATCATAATAGAGATTGTGTTTGGGATGCTCAAGTCACAGTTCTGGTGTCTGGACACATCTGATGGAGCCTTGCAGTACTCACCAACTACATGTACCCAGATTGTTTTTGTATGTGCCATGCTACACAATATGATCCTGTGGAAACAGCTGCAGCAGGAACAGCATGGGGCAGGTCCACACAGACCCCCACCATTGCCAAGGCCTGCACAGGCACAGAGTGACTCGGAGGAGGAACAACCTGAGCCTGCCCCAGTAGGCAGAAGGAGGCGTGTCCAGTATGCCCTGGCCTTGACAAAGAGGCAATGCATAGCACATGCACTGACACAGTAGGGACCCAGGGAATGACACCTCTCTTTGACTCGCACATACAGTAAAAGGGATGCCAAACATGACACTAACTGTGCTCAATCATATATAAGGAGTGTACTATGTGCATCCGACATAGGCAGCCCTGGAGCACCACCCACAATACTGGGACACCCACAAGGTAAGTGACTCATACATGCCAGTTGGGGGGGTCAAATACCCAACAACAGTTACATCCAGCAGGATAGGTGTAGACAAACACAAACAAATGCTGTACTATGGCCTCTGAATGAGCCCTATGTGTAACCCCCCCCCCAGGCCTACACAGACAGACTACAGCAGGCCAGGCAGTTGGATGTAAGATGTGAAGGCTAGGAAGTCAGAAACTAATATGTAGGTAGCTAAAGCTAAGATCTGTAGTACACAGATATGCCTCTAGACAGCACGATAGGTAAGACTACAGACTGAAATGGAATATCTGACATACCAGTACAGTCCTAGCAAATGTGTAAAATTGTCAGGTGTGCCCCCCATCCTACATACACTTATAGTAACAGTCAGGTGTGCTCCCCCACTCCTGTGTAGAAATGTAGAAACAGTCAGGTGTCCCCCCACCGCTATGCAGAAATGTATTAATAGTAAATGCTAAATGACCGATGGATACCCCGCAGACACAGCATGCTACCTCTCAGTGTACAACACAAAGGTCAGCACCGCAGTACGAACTACCTGGACTTGATCCACACATGCAATCCAGATGGCCATACTGGGCATGCTCACACACTTAGAGGAATGAAGGCAATGTCAGTCAACAACATACTGAAAGGTCATACTGGGCATGCTCACCCACTTAACCACATGAAGGCCATGTCTGCAAACACCAGTGGACCAGACATACCTGGCAGTTGCAGTTCTTAGTGCAGACACATGTCAGTATGCACCACTCCTGCCTTGCACACACAGTGGATAGGAATACAGATATATATGTAAGAACAATACACCAAAGCCAAAGGCAGATGGACATGGATGTGTGGAAGAAGGTGACTGTGACAATGAGCCATCCGGGCCTGTCCCACCCAGCACAAAGCCAAAGAGCCCCAAACACATGAGGTGTGATGTTCACTCACTGCAGATACTAGCCACCAGTATCTGTCAGCATGGCAGACTGTGGTGCATGTGCCAGCTGTGCAACATAACTGTACAAGGAAGTAGTCATCTAGTATCTGTATACACATACCTGTGACATATGACCTCGTGTGTGCCCGCATGTGGCATGTCAACCCCTACATGAATGGGTTATGGCCCATGCACACACTGCCCTCCCCATAGTAGTATTATGACAAGCCTGCTGAGGTCATCCAATGTGAAATACATCTTTGCGAGAGCTGTAGCTCAGTAATCTCCATGGCGTGTTCCATAACTCCGTACTGCTATAGTGATAAACTAGTTAGGTAGTAGTTCTAACTCCAGACTTGGCAACTGTGTGAGTGTGTATTTGTGTGTGTGTGTCTGTTTGTCTCTGACTGTGTAGAGAGCAATGTTTTTTAGGCTACTCATGCTCCATACAATTCTCCTTTGGCAAGGCTGCTGATGTCACTCACCTAGAAATACAGCTCTGGGAAAATCATAGCCCAGTAATTTCTGTAGCGCGTCCTGTAACTGCACACTGCTGAAGTGTGATAAAGTAGTTAGGTAGGTGTTCTAACCTCAGACCTGGAAACTTTGTGTGTGTTTGTGTGTGTGTGTCTGACTTGAGCAGAGAGCACTGCTTTTTTAGGCTACTCATGCTCCGTACAATTCTCCTTTGGCAAGGCTGCTGATATCACTCACCTAGAAATACACCTCTGGGAAAATTGTAACCCACTAATCTCCGTAGCACATCCTGTAAGTGCATACTGCTGTAGTATGATAAAGTAGTTAGGTAGGTGTTCTAACCCCAGACCTGGCAACTGTGTGTGTGTGTATCCCTGGCAGAGTTGAAAGCAATGCTTTTTAGGCTATTCACACTCCATACAATTCATATACCCAACTTTGGTAAGGCTGATGATGTCACTCATCTAGACATACACCTCTGGGAAAAGTGTACCCCAGTAATCTCCGTAGCGTGTACTGTTGTAGTGTGATAATGTAGTTAGGTAGATGTTCCAACCTCAGACTTGGCAACTGTGTGTGTGTGTGTATGAATCTGTGTGTCTCTGACTGAGTAGAGAACAATGCTTTTTAGGGTACTCATACACCTTAGAATTCAAATACTCAACTTTGTCAAGGCTGCCAATGTCACCCACCTAGAAATACACCTTTGGGAAGGTTGTAGCTCAGTAATCTCTGTAGCGCGTCCTGTAACTGTGTACTGCTGTAGTGTGATTTAGAAGTGTGGTAGGATTCCATCTCCACCCATGGCAGTTCTGGATGTTTTGTGTGTGTTTCAATGCCTGTGTATGAAGCAGTGCATTACAGGCTACTCACTCATATTTAAAATGCCCTACTGTGGCAATCCTGCTGATGTCATTCATTGTGAAATACAACGTTGGGGAGACAGTTCTGCAGTAATTCCTGTGGTATGACCTATAATTGCTCCATGCTGTAGTGTGATATAAGCCTTGGTCAGGGGTTCTATACCCCCACATGTCAGTTGTGCATGTTTTGTGTGAGTCTCACTGTCTGTGTTGGGAGCAATGCATTTTAGGCTAGTCACTTGCAGTACAGTTGAAATGACCTAATTTGGTAATCCTGCTGATGTCATTCATTGTGAAATACACCTTTGGGGAAAGATTTCTCTTGTAATAGCTGTGGTGTGTCCTATAGCAGCTCCTTGCTGTAGTGTGATATAGACCTCAGTTAGGGGTTCTATACCCACACATGTCAGTTGTGGAGGTTTTGTGCGTGTCTTACTGTCTGTGTAGGGAGCAATGCATTTTAGGCTAGTCATTCACAGTACCGATGAAATACCTTACTTTGGTAACCCTGCTAATGTTATTCATTGTGAAATACACCTTTGGGGAAGAAGCACTCCATTAATGTCTGTGGTGTGTACTATAACTGTGTACTGCTATAGTGTAATAAACTAAATAGATAAGGGTTCTAGTCCCAGACATAACAGGTGTGTGTGTGCTTGTCACTCGTATCCTGTATAGAGATTGTGAGCGTGGGCAATGTGGAGGGGATTTTTCTCAGTTCTTTTATGGTGGCCCTACTATATATCACCATGTCATCCATACAGGGATAACATATGTAAATTAGCTGAGAGGCTGGGGTGCCAAGTCATTCCCAGACATGAGACATCAAGGCCAGCCAATCACAGTTAGCAACCCCACTATTACCCAGAGCACACACACAACCCATGTGTCATACGCACACACATACCTACGCAACAGCCAATATGTCAGTAGTACACTGCATATTGGCCACTTATAGTAACTATGCAGTGATAGCAATGGGCTACAGAGGGCATGTCACCCTGCCCATCTGTCCAATATGCACGTACATGCAGAGAGTGCACTTCTACCATATTCCCAAATGGGCACCTGCACTACCCGTGGTGCCTTCACATGTGACTCTCAACAGACTTACCATGACTAACAACATGCCCTGTATGGACAGATGACACTGACATCAGGAAATGCTGTTAGCATGCTATCAATGTAGGTGCAGCATAAACCTGCTGCCCATTACCAGTTCCTGCCACAGGTGGGCAAGACTGGCACATCCGATGATAATCTGTGTTCACAGCATGGCCCAGATACCCCAGGTACAGTTTCACATGCCACTGTACATGCATGTGGGAGGTGTGTACATCCCAGACACCATCCATGTCATGGGGTAAGGAAAAGATACATGGCAAGTGATGCACAGCATTGGCCACACACAATAGTCACCCTGGTGACTGGATGGGGGATGCAATACCCACCTGCGTGGGCAAATGCAGAAACTACAGCCCTGAGACACAATGCAGACCATAGTCATGTGGCCTGATGCCAAGGTATACCCATCCCCTACTCTTGTACAGCCTGCTGGCACAGTTGACCACCACACACCCATGCAGACATGCACCCATGCATGTCAGAACTGGCACCCTGTGTGTTCGTGTGTGTGTTTTATGGTGTGTATGACCACATCCACACTCGCTACAACCCCGCCAGGGCATATTGAAGCATGCTGTCTGATGTCTGACACCTTATCATACTCTTTGCCCATAAGACCTCCGTATGACCCATGTGGGTGCATGTGATACCCGCAAATCGATGTGTTGTGGCAATTCCACTAGTGATGAGTTACACTCCTGGCCCTGCCAAGTGTGTCATGGTGTGTGTGCCCCTGTGTGAGTGTGCCTCTGTTGATGTTGGCAGCTGTTCATGCAGACTGGCACGTGTATGTCACCTACCGTATATCTACCGGCAGCTGTTCATGCAGGCAGACACTTGTACGTCACCTACCATATATCTACCATATCCCTGTTGTAGATGTCACTCACCATCATATATATGTTCTGAGTGCTCCACAGCAGGTAACCCATGTGGCGCATCCAATAACTACATCGAACAGTACTAGCTCTACATAGTTCTTAGGGGTTTGATACCCTGTGCTGGTAGGTGTGTGACACAAACATGCTTCTGTTTTATGCTCCCACCCATGCTTGACATGCATTTGCCTCTGTCTGCCTCTCCCACTCCCTCTCTGGTGGATGTGGAGACCCACACCTGCTTTGCTTAGGCAGCAGCATGTGTATTTTAAGTGATACTCATGATCAGCTGATGGCCTCTGCATGAATTTTCAGCCCTCCCCTAGCTGATTGCATGTGGAACAGCTGTGGTAACATTCCCATAGCCAATTTCATGGAAACACACTCCAATGCCTAGGAACAACATGGTGGTGTGGGCCCTTTTCAGTCACTGTGAGCAGGGACTAGATCTGTTGTTTGGCAAACAGCATCTCAGATGGATTGGGGATTTACCTCTAACAACATACATTGTAGAAAGAGGGCAACAAACAGGAGGGGGATGTGCCTGACCTGACTATAGACTGTAAGTGCTGCTATACTACATATGGAGTAATGTTGGTTTAACAGTGTTTGTCTGGATATGCCTGTCATACATGTCGCAATACCTGCCATGTCAGTTCCATGTCTATGAGGAATCCCCATCTGCAGGGTCATCTGCAGACTGGGCAATGTTGGTTTCATGTGTTAGCCACGGTGCATCTATCTGTGGAATGCAGAAGGTAGTGTGAGGAATGCAGTCTGTAGATGGTGAAAGCTGTAACAGTTACTGACTTCATATCCCTCATAGGACATATGTTGCAACAAATCCCGTTACAATGGTAAATATTTGAGGTTATCACAGCAACATGTCTATACTGGCCCTGTGTATATGCTGTCAGACACACATCTGTCTATATTTGTACATATGTTGTGCTGAAGTGGTGCATATGTGCTTTACACCATAAATAGTGTCATCATATATGATAACAAGCCAGTGATATTTCAAATTGCTACACATGTCATGTACAGTAAGGGGTATATTTCATGACATCACCTAGATATTCTGTGGATGATTTTACAGTACTGAGGTCTGTGTAGTGATGGTAAATGTCATCAGTGTGTGTATTGTTAATATGTACTTCAGCCTGTGTACAGACTGTGGTAGATGTCATTGTTCTAGCTCCCCTTCTATCTGATGTTACATGCTGCCCCACTGTATAATACCGTTTTGCCATACATGTTTGTAGGGCCATACACACATGTTCCATACCACAGACAGCCATCAGACCAAACTGTGTAGCAGCCCAGTATACGTAGGGTCATTCTGGGAGTGGCACATATGAGGATGGTGTAGAATCAATAGTCCATATACTGTAATATTATGCTAGCTTATCATATGTGGCTGTGTTCACATTGGTTGTGGTTTTGCACTGTCACACAGGTGTATCTCACCCTGTGCTGTGACATGGTCATTGAGCCTGTTACATATGCAGGTACATGTGCAGTCTCCCATATGAGATGTAAGCCAGTGTTGAGCCAGTATGCCTGTAGCCTGCATAGTAGATTGTTACATGCCTAGCAGCTTAGTGTACTTATCCAGTGAGATGTCATGTGTAGATACTTGCCAGATTTACTGCTGCTGGGCCTCCCATAAAAGTCATGTATGTCAGACAGAGCAGTGGGATGCTGTACAGACGTATGTCAATATCTAGTGTGTAGTGTGTGTCCATGGCACCCCTGTACCAGCAGTCATTATGTGTCAGGCCAGATAGGTGTGTGTGAATCCAAAACCGATGGTGGCAAATGTATACCAGTCGTTATGTGTTATACCCATCTACATGGCTGCCTACATCCATATTGTGAGGACTGGTACACATGTTGCACACTAAGGGATTGTATGTATACCTCTGGACTGTACAGGGTTTGTCCAGAATTCCATATATATTAGCCAATATCTCTGCATGCCCTTATGCACTCCAGAGGCCAGTGTATGTACCAGTGGTATATGGGCCTGTAGTATTGAGTCTTGGTGGGGAGCACCATAAATGACCTAGGCTATTACAAAATATGGGTGTATCAGGGGTGAGCTGCCACAAGGTAATTGGATGTACAGTACAGTATACGTCATCTATATTGACATTACTTACATTACTTGGGCTACTGCAAGCCTACTGCCCCTGCCATACAGACTGTTATTTTTGTTGGTGTGCTCATGATGGTGTCAGGTATGCCTTGTTATGTACCAGTTACAACCC